>NW_016107702.1:1707027-1826601 GCF_001604975.1 Cebus imitator
AATTTTTTGTATTTTTAGTAGAGACGGGGTTTCACCATGTTGACCAGGATGGTCTCGATCTCTTGACCTCGTGATCCACCCACCTCGGCCTCCCAAAGTGCTGGGATTACAGGTATTATTATTTTTTAAAGACCCAACCCTAGTGGCCCCACCAACAGGGTGCACTGGGCTGTCAAGCTGCTACTCCCATAGCACTTCACTCCCTCGCTGCAAGGACTGGATATTTCTTAAGGCACAGAGACAGTGTCTTTTTCATAGCGGCAGGCTGGATATAGCAGCAGCTCAGTAAATGTTTGTGGAGTAAATAAAATAACATAAAGACCACTTACATCTCTAACTGGTATGGGAGTGGAGTTTGGAATACTTAAAAAAAAAAAAAAAATAGAGACAGGGTCTCTCTCTGTTGCCCAGGCTGGAGTACAGCAGCAAGATCTTGGCTCACTGTAACCTCAAACTCCTGGGCTCCAGCAATCATCTTGCCCTAGCTTCCCAGTATTCTGGGCCTGGGATTACAAGCATGAACCATTGTGCCCAGCCCAGACACTCTCCTTCATGTCAGGTTTAAGACAGGAATGCAGGGTGTCCATGACCCTCCTCCTGTGGTCTGTTGGCTGAGGGTGTGAGTGGAGATAAAGATTTTCCACCCTCTGCCTACAGGGTGCACAATCTGCCCACGGGTATCTGAGTATCTCGGACACTGCCGCGTGGTCATTATAATTCAGAACCACGCTGCAGCAGAGCCAGACACCAGAGCAACCTGGGGAATGCAGCCAAGTCCTTGAAGGAGACAGCAGAGGAGATAATAACCTTAAAAGTGGGAGGTGTTGGGGAAAGACTTGGAAGAGAGGTGATCTCTCCCTAAGACCCTGCCACACCCCTGATATGTGGGGAGGCGGGGTTGCTACCTCACTGCCGCACTAGGCTTGGCAGCCCCTCTGCCAGAACCCCAGCTGCAGACTCACAGGACTCTTGGGTGCCTGATCCAAGTCAGTGAACTAAGATCCCCCACCGCCATGCTCCATCCTGAACCCAGGAGTCCTGCAGGGAATGTTTCTTAGGCAGAGGACCGCACCCCCAAGAAGAAGTGGCCTCTCCCTTCACATAAATAACAGTCTGGGATGATCTCTCACCCACCTACCACCTATTACCTTTAAAACCTTAGGGCTCCAGTTCTGGCACAGACCAGTCAGGTGCAGGGGCATTCACACTGAGAAGGAGCCCGTGTGAAAGCGGAGAGTCCTTCAGAGCCCTCTTGGACCTGGCTGGGGCATTCTCTGGCCCCTGAAACCTTTGGGGGTGTTGAGTTACCTGACCTTGACTCTCACCTGGTTGTCCACCCAGCCTCAAGGGCAATCAGTCTGTAGTCTCCTGGGCTGCGTGGGGCTGGGGACCTTCCATACCCTATCTCACCTCACCTCCCAGCAGCCCTGCAAGGAGCCCTGGGCTAGCTAGCTGGGCCCCCTCTTATGGACACTGCTTCTCTGTGCCTTTTATAACAATTGTAATAGAACCATAGATCAGTACATTGTCTAACATTAATATCCTGTGAAGTTCGTGTCTCCTGGTCTCTATACCCTGGCACTAGAAAGAATGTGATAAACTCAACTAATTATTCAACGTTTAGTGTCTTTTCTAACAGAAGATGAGTTCACGATGTCAGCGATGACACGTACTTTAATCTGTGTCTCACTGCCTGCCTCTAGCTGAGCGTCCTGCAGTGAGACAGAGGCCAAACATTAGCTGAATGGATGAGTGAATGGCCAGGACTATCCCCATCCCATGTTATAGCTGAGGAAACCAAGGCTCTGATTAGGTGCCTTGCCCAAGTTCACACAGCTAACAGGCGGCAGAGCTGGGTGTAGGCCCGTCTGCTCAATATAGGTGTTCATCTTGTTCCCTTCTGCTGACTCCTGGGCAAGGGTTAGCTGGTGATGCAAAGGTTCTGTCTGCATCTATCTTTGCTGTGACCCACGCAGTATGGCGCCTTCTCTGGCTAAGAAGGCTGAGGCTGACTGATCTCTCCCCTGCCTAGGCAGAGCTCCAGGAGTTGGGTCTCCCTCCAGAACAGCCTCTGCTGGCATGTCCCCGAGGCCCTTGTCCCTCCCAGGTGTGGGAAGGGCACAGCCCCCACCCCCAGCCCTGGCACTGTCAGCTGCAGCAAATGCAGGTATCTGGGGTCGGGTAGGACGGGCAGGAGGGCTTACAAGCCACTGGTGGACATCCCAGCATGGGCCAGAGCTCCAGCTGACCTGCCCCGTCAGAAGGGCTAAAACATTTCTATTTGTCACCACACATCAGATGGGGGAGGCATCTAAGTATCTCCAGGGGTCTCCAGGGGTCCCCTGGCCTCTTGCCCACCTCTGCCTATGGCCAGTGGTGGCTCAGCACCAAAGCATCCTACAGGCTCCTCGGTCAGTCCCTGGCTGCACCCCCGGGAGGTGTGTGCAGCACAATTATTCTCCTCGGGGCAGGAGAGAATGAGGCCATGGAGAGTGGGGGCCCCTGCCTGTCACCCTCCCTACCCAAGACAAACTCTTCTCCCCAAACACCCATCAGTCTCTTCCTCTTCCTTAGATCCAGGCCCAGCCTGTCATGCTGTAGAGTTGATTTATTTTTCTTGTGGCCTTGCTCTCAGTGGGGCTAGAGAACAGCATGTCATCACCCTCTCTAAATATTATAACTCTGCAGAGAATTGATGAATGTGACTCATCACCCTCCATTCTCCAACTAGAGAATCTCCAGGCCTTTCTTTGTTGATATGAGTGTGATCATATCATAAAAATAACAGTAACAATAATGGCAGCTCCCAATTACTGAACACTTGTTCTGTGCCAGATACTGTGCTAAGCACTCTCCCCACGTTATTCCATTGACTGTTTGCAACCCTATTAAGTAGGTGCTCTTCCTATCCTATTACGAAGATGAGGAAACCAAGGTTGAGAGTGGCTCCATTCCTGTAACTTGTCCTGGTCACATGGCCAGGAAACAGCAGAGTAGGGGCAATGTGCAGAACTGCTTAACTCCAGAGCCACCGCCTAACCACTGTGCCCCACCAGCTCTCCATGAGCCCAGCCCCAAGGGGTGCTTTTAAACTATGATGTCACCCCTCATCTGCTACTTAACCACCAACCCAAGCCAAAAGTTCAATCCCAAAACAGAGATCAGAGCCAGCACTGTGTTTCTACCAAGGGCTACAATCAGTGCTGCCGATAGAACAGGGAAGGAGGACCCAGAGGGATATGTGCATATGACTGCTTGCAGTTGGCCTCTGATGTGGACCAGCCACCTCTGTCCCCATGAAAAGCACAGCATCTTGGTTTTTCTCTCCTTTCATCTCTTTCCCGATTACTGTCATTGATCCTGGCACATCCCAGACAGAAATGCCCCTACTGTGGCAGGGGTCTGATGTGTAGGCCACTCTGATTAGGGCAGTGTTCTTTTATTAACCCAAAGTCACTGCTTCCATGGGAGGGGGACAGAGGGAGGTGTCACCCCAAGGGTAGTCACCATAGAAGAGGCCTGAGTCAGCCCCTCTGACCAAACAACCTTGCTGGAGGGCTGTGGGCCCAAGAGCCAGCACTGTGGAGTGGGGATTAGGAAGATGCCTGCCGAAGGGAGAAGAGATGGTGAGAGAGGGCAAGGAACTGGGCCGAGGCACAGGAGTGGCCGGTGAGCTGTCTGTGCTGGCCAAGGCGGGCTGGGAACCTGCGTTGGAAGTGCCAGACTGCTTCGGAGCAGGGAATTTTCTGGATTGTCTTTGTATTCCACTGAATGCGTGAAACCCACGCAAAGCTCTGTGGAGCTGACAGCAATCAGGAAAAGCACCTTCGACCATGCTGTGCCAGGGACAATGCCTGGGCCAGTGAGGTGGTGAAGACAGGACCAGGAGAGAAACTTCCAGAAGGGGGAGCTCAGTGGCTTGGCTAGTATGTCTTGGGACCACTTGGTGGGCAACCCCTTCCTACTTTAAACTTGAGCCCATGGGATCTGTTCTAATAGGGAAGTCTGTTTCCTCACATGTTCTAAGGAAAAGACCCCTGGATTTTAGGAGCTGCCATCAGACAGGAAAGGCCCCTGGTGGCTCCTCAGTCACAGAGTGAGACAGACAGGAAGCCAAACCTCCCTCCTGCCTCTTCTCTGAGTCTTCCATTAGCCTGAGGGGTCCCCAAGCCTCCTTCCCACAGAATCCTCAGACACACTCCTTTCTCCTGGGCACATAAAAACATTTGTCTGGTAGTCAGGCTGGGTAAAAACTAGTATCAGAAAGCATACTGGGGGTATTTCTCCCACTTAACCAACTACGAGATCGTGGACAAGGTACTTCATCTCTGTGCCTCAGTTTTCTCTCCTGTAAAATGGAGAAAATCTCAGTAGAGCCCTCTTCTTTGTTGTGGGGATTGTGAGTAGAACACACTTAGGGTGGTGCCTGGTTCAGGCAAGCTCTGTGTAGGCGTGAGCTCTCCCTGCTAGAGGTCATCAACCATGGGAGGGCAGAGGTGGGCCGAGAAGGAGCAGGGAAACAGCACATCTGCACTGCCTAAAGGGCTCAAGCCCAGGGGTCTAGCCTTGGACTCCACTTCCCACTCTGCACCCAGCTCAGCTGCAACACCTTCAGGTCCTTCCCAGATGTCGAGATTCAGCCAGGGGCAGCCTTCTTCCTGGGAGACCAAGGTGCCTGCTGCCTACACTATTCCTACCTGACAGAGGAGTAAGGTGGGCTGGGAGACCCCCAGAACTGGGGGCCAACATGTTATGCAGGCACATGTCTCTCCCAGAGGCTTAGAGTCTCAGTTTTGGGAGACAGACGGAGGACACGCAGGGAGAATCCACAGTCTCAGATCCCAGGACACAATTGGGAACTGGGCAGTCCTGCTCATTCTGCATTAAAAAAACAATGCTTCCCTCACCCCTGCTGCCGTCAGCCTCACCTTCAGAGTGTGTGCGTTTGTCTATGTGTGTGTGAGAGAGAGAGCAAAAGAGTGAGAGAGAGAGAATTTGCACTATTCCACTTAACTGCTTTCTTGAAAACTCAGCCCGAGCCTCCAAAGAGTCCTCTTTACACCAATCTTAGAGGACTCATGAGTCCTAGGAAAACTTGCCTGAGGAGAAAGAACTCTCTAGAAGGCAAACACAGCAGCAACTTTTCTAGGCATATGGGAGGATTATCGGGCTCTCCAGGAAGCCATGCTGGATGAAGGCCACTGTATTGCTTTGTGTCCCCGTGGAACTCATAAGCAGATTTTGCACTCTATTAATCTACATCTGTTTGCACGTCCCTGCTGTCAGCAGCTTCTGTCTAGGGAGGCAGCAAACACGCAGGGAAAGCAGCGTGGGCTCTGGAGCAGCCACTTGGGTGCAGCCTGGCTGTACCACTGCTGGCTGCGGGACCTTGGGCCCTTGCATCTTTTAACCTAGAATCCATTCCCTACCTTTTTCTTTCTCCATGACTGACTTTTTAAAGACTACATGATGTAGACTGTCCTATGTTTTGGATTTGTCCAGTTGTTTCCTCATGATGGTTTTTTTAATTTAAACTTTTCATGACAGAAAATTTCAAATAGAGTACATATGAAGTAAATAGCATATATGACCGATCTATCGACTGGGCATGCTCATAAAGGTAGCTGGCTTGCAGTGTTATCAGGAGGACTGGTGATAAGGTGGGCAGAGCCTGGTCCAGTGCCTGGCACGCACTGACTGAGGAGGCATGGAAGCTGCCAGATGGTGAAGATATGATGATGGTGGTGACATTTGGGCCCCAGTCTATGCTTTCCATCTCTTTTGATCGCCTAGGAGCTCCTTCCCAAAGCAGGTGGACTTGCTTCCTCCTTTCTCCTCCTCCTGTTTCTATCCTCTTCCTGCACAGCCTCACTGTTCCTCTCTCCCTACCTCCCAAAAAAGTTACATGGACACCATGATAATTCACACCTGGAGGGGTGGGGCTGGCATGCTATAGACAACACACTCTCCAAAGTCACCAAGCCACACTGTTGGGCTGTGCCCACTTGAAAGGAGGGAAGTGGGATGTCTCCTTTGGGGTCCAGTTCTCCCTCCCTTCCCTCCTCCTCCCCCCAGCCTCACCCCTACCTCACGTTGTCATGTTTCTGGATGTAAATCTTATGGAACATCATATCCTCCTGCTTGGCGTTGATGTCTGCTTTCATCTCCATGGCAACATGACGGGGAAGGACAGACAGCAGGAGCCGCTCCTGCGGAGGGAAGCAGATGCTTTCATCACCGTGCCTTCCACCTGCCTGGCAAGTGTTCACTCCTCCACAACTGTGCCTCTGCCTGCAGCACCCTGGAGGCTCTCCTGGGACTCCTGGGCTAACACTGTGTGTGTGTGTGTGTGTGTGTGTGTGTGTGTGTGTGTGTGTGTGTGTGTGTGTGTGTGTGTAGATCCTTCCACCATTGGAGGGCAGAGGTGGGCACAGAAGGAGCAGGGAAACAGCATATCTGCACTGCTTAAAGGGCTCAAGCCTAGGAGTCCAGCCTTAGACTTTACTTCCCACTCCGAGCTCAGCTCAGCTGCAACCCCCTCGCAACCCCGGTGTGTGCGTGCAGGCTACCTGTCCCCTCCCTGGGACATTACCTGATCCTTCCGCCTCACTCGCCGCATTTCTCAGAGAAAAGCGCTTCTGGTGAATCTGTTAGTACCGAGCACCTCGGGTTAGAATCCTGAATGTCACCTGAGACTCTGAGCGACCTTGGGCATATTACTGAGCTTCTTTGAGCCACGGGTTGCTCATCCATAAAATGGGGATGCAGTTGTTGAGAGCATTAATGAGATCTACTCCATCAGTTACCAAATATTTATCGAGCACCTACCATGTGCCAGGCACTATTCTGGGGACCAAGAGAGTTAACACTGAGAGTGAGGCAGGTAAGTGTCCTCCTTCACAAAGCTTCTGGTGTCAGGGGGGTCTGGTGCACTACTATGGGGACACTAAGCAAGGACACCTGATTTCCACTGGAGTAGTCAGAGAGGGCTTCCTGGAGACTGGAAGGATGGGGTGGGGAGGAGGTGCTCCAGTTCCACCTGGGGGACAGTGGCCCAGGAGAGAGAGAAAGCAAGCTGACTTTGAGAAACAACGTCACAATCAGCCGAGAGAAGCAAGTGGAGGGGCAGCCACATCACAGAGGCACAGAGGTCAGCCTGTATGGAGTCTGAACTTTGCCCTTTTTCCGAGCTCCTCTCCCAGGCCTGACCCGCTCCAAGATGCCCAGCTGCCTCTGTGCCAGGTTCCCTGCCGGGCTGGTGTACATCATTCGCTCATCTCCAGCTTTTCACTTTGGCTGCCTCCAGCCCTTCTCATTCTCCTGTCATTCACTCCGCAGCAGACACTGGAGTCAGCCTCCCAGGTGGCCCTGAGACTCTTCTGTTTCCGTGTCCTTTCTGCTTCCTCTCCCTCCATCTGGCCACAAACAAGGCGTGTCCCACCTCTGTCCTCGCCCCATTCACACCTGCACTCTGGGAGTAAGTCCATGGCCAAGGCTCCCACTGTAGAGATGGCTCTATCATCCACTTCCCACATCCCTACTTCCCATCCAGGGCTTGCCAGCCTCCAGCTGCCCACCTGGATGTTATGCCACCACCACCCTGACATCGCACCAAAACCACACTCACTTTCCCACATTGTCATTCCACAATCACTTTTCTTTCAATTTCCCTGTCTTTGCCTGGGACAGCCCCATTCTGCTACACAGTGTCAAGACCCTGACCACATAAGTGGCTTTTGCTTTTCGGATCTTTCCCTCTGACACTCATTCCACTGCCCTCAGCCCCAGGCCCTGTCCAGCCCTTTCCTGCTGATCTGGAAACAGCTCTTGCACTTGTCCTTTCTGTTCTGCACGTTCCTCCACTGCCTATATGCAGTTCTTACCTGGCTATCGGATTCTGGTTGCAACACCCTGGACAGACAGCCTCCCTCTGACCTCCCTGACGCCTGCACAGCCCCAATCTCTCTGAAACACCACCTGTGCCCAACACCTCCACAGGTTTCCTAGTTCCACCAGCCACATCAAATATAGGTTCTCCCAGACCCACTAAACTCACTGCTATTTTCTACTGCAAACCAATGCCCATGTCCCCCTACCCCCTTGCTATGCCTCACACTGGCCTGGCCTGCTCCTACTACCCCCATCCTGGCTGCTGCTCCTCCTTGCTGAAGCACCTCTTCCACCCCAACCTCATCAGCCTCTCGCAGCCCAGGCCACCTTCAGGGCCAGACTGGATGGGGCAGCCTCTGGATCACCTTCCTTGTCTCCAAGCTTGCTGCCTCTGGTCCATCCTCCCCACTGCAGGCAAGCAACTTCTTTTCCTGAAACACACCAGACCACATCCCCTTCTAAGCCTCCTGATGCTTCTGAGATCAGCCCATGCCCTGGCCTCAAGGTTTCCATGACCTGACTCCTCCCTGCCCTTCCACCTGCTGTTCCAGCAGCCCTGAAATGAAATCCACACACCACTCCAGATACAGCAGAACACAGAGCCTCCCACCCCACTGTTGAGCACAAATTCCTCAGCTGGCATCACCCTCCTCCTCCACTGCTCCTCACCCTCCTTCAAGGTCTCCCCCTTCCCAGGAGGAGGTCTCACTCTGGCTGCTGGCATCCCCTCCCCACCCCCTGAAACTCCATGTCAGTTGCCTGTTAACTCTGAGGAGAGACCACCTTGGGGACTGGAGCTGTGTCTTGTCCAGTGCCATGGCCCAGACCCTTATGCTTGAGAGGCTGACACATTAGTGAAGGGTGGTGTTCTCTGTGGGTCGGTCTGGTCTCCCCAAGCAGCAGGAAACATGACCGCCAAGGTCAACTCTCAGTAAATAGTTACTGGTGACAGGAATAGGAATTAAAGGGCAGTGTGGGATGACTGGGAGAGACTGTGCTACAAATTGTCTGGCTTCATGAGACGCCTTCCTACATTTACAATCACCTCCGGGGCTGAGGGCCAGGAGGGATGGGCAGGGGGCTGCTGAGGAACAATTCTGAGCCCACTCATCACAGGGCACCTAGAAGTTCCCCAGGGAACTCCAGCAGCTCTTTCTGCATGGCTTGCCAGCTGTGGCCAGCTCAGAAGCACCTGTCCACAGAAAGCTTCCCCTCCTTAGCATATTGGCTCCGAACATGGAATGGCAAAAATATGTTTTCCCCTAAATCCCTGTGGATTTGGTGGAATGTCCAGACTGGCCCAGGCCAGAGCAAGGAAATTGTGGCAAGTTGTAAAATGGTAATTTCCCTGGAGAAGTGAGAGGGGCAGCCCCGAAAATGGAAGGAGGAGGAGGTATCCTGATCTCAGGTGAGAGACACTGAGGCCTGGAATGGGGATGAGATGACAGGCTTTTCAGGAATGCTGAGGCCTGGGGGTGAGCATGGTGCAGTGTACCAGAGGTGAGGTTCATCTGTCAATAAAGGCCAGTGGGAGGACCCCAGGGACATCGCCAAGCAAGGGCTTCCTTCAAGATGCTGGACCCAGAGCACAGACAGGGCCAAAGAGTGAATGCGGAGAGCCAGGCCAGGGACTGGTCAGTGTAAGGCGGGACCTGACAAGACATGGCAGCCACCAAGGCCGTGCTGGATGGGAAGTGGGGACAGATGGGGACTGGGGGGCCTGGAGAGGTACTACAGAGCTTTGCCCCCTAGTTTGACTGTCTGCACACCACCAGCCAGGTCACAGTGACCCACTTAGGATGTAACCAGATGGCATCAAGGACGCACCCCTGCAGTAGTAAAATGCTATGCTCTCAGGGTGGCCACAGTATGTGCTCTAGGCTGGCCTGGAAGTGCGAATGACCACTGACATCTTGGCCATTTCTCCTTGACCCCCACCCTCAAAGGCACACCTTCCATGTTCGTATCAGCCATGGGGGCTGACACAGCATGTGGGACTCAGGCCAGCTCCACTGATGCTTGCTGAGGGTCTGGGGAGACAGTAATCTAAGAGGGGAGAAAACCCTCGGGTTTGGAGTAGCCTTATCTCATAGAGGCCAGTGGGAGACCTGCAGGACCCACCCACTCTCTCCCCTAGGGCCACACAGGCCTCTCATGTGGAAGCCATATCGCAGAGTCACCAGACTCCTACCTGATTCCCACACAGGAGAGGAGACAGTGGGGATTGAGACCTGGAACCCAAACAGGACTCCACCCCCAAAGCAGGAAGGGCCGGACCCCTGATGTGGCCCTCAGCCCTGCTCCCACCCCACCCGGGAGTGGTGCACACAGGGCAGGCCCCTCTTTTCATCAGGAATCTGTGACCCTGGGAATGGCCTGCCTTCCCTGGACCAGGCAGGTCTAGGGAGACATGGGACTGTCTTCCTTCTCTGAATCACCAAACCCCAGAACTCAGAGAGAGGAATAGCCAGGTGTGGGATGCCTCAGGGAATGACAGCTCCTGTCTCTTGTTCTCTCTCATCCCTCCCCTGCAGAGCACCTTAATCCCCTGCTGGCTGCTCTCCTTACTCCAACACAAGGAGGTGCAGTGCAGAGAGGGAATGCGGAGCGGTGCAGGGAGCGGGTGGGAGTGCTTCGGGAAGGAGGGAGGGACCCTCTTGCTGCTGGGCTTGTTTGCAAACCACAGGGACACCACATGGCTATGGGCATCTGGTCTTGGGCACAGGCAGGGTAGAACTCCCTTCCCACAGGGTCTGGAATGCTGGACTCTCTCCAGGGGAAACATTCCCCATGGGCTGGGCCCCTCCCAGGGAGTGGGGCTGGCAGCTGTAATGAGCACCCCCAGGGGCTCATTTGAGGCACATCTCGGGTCTCTATTCCTTCCCACTGCGCAAGGCCAGGGGCCCTCACTCACCTGCTGCTGGTTCTCCCTCTGTGAGTGGAGCCGCGCCTGGATACACTCTCGGGTCTCCTGGAAAGCCTGCCTCTGGGAGACCTCAGCCGGGTAGTGGGTGCAGACGCCCACAATGTTGGTGCAGGAGAAAATGAGGACATTGGAGACAAGCTGCAGAAGGAGAGAGGAGCAGACCAAGCTCAGATCCTGACCCTCCTGGACCCAAAGCGTGTAGCCCTCAGCCCCCATCTCAGCAAACAAATGCTGAGGGCACCCCACACGTGGCTGACCACTGGGAACAGCTGGGCATAATCGATCAGGCTCTCTGATGTGCTCAAAGCCAGAAGCTTGGCTGGCCTGTCATGGGGTATGTCCTCTAAGGACACTGAATCACCTAATAATCATACTAAACATGCCTATAGTACCAGAAATTAAAAGGTTACATGTACTGTGACAGAGCTGTGTGTGTGCTGGGGGCAGGAGGGCCACCAAAAGGAAGGTGCCACGGGGGTGATGGGATTTCCCTTTTGAAAGTGTGATAAAATCCAGCACAGGACAAAGGGCCACCCTCCCCCAGAGATTAGCTCTGACAAATCAAGGCCTCTCAAACCCCCTCAGGTCCTCAGTGCTGTGCTAAACACTCTAGGTAATGAAAGAAGGACAAGGCTGGCTAGTCGGGATCTGTGGTCACAGTGGATCTCCACTCCTTCCTCCCTGGGCCTCTGGTCTTTCTGTTGCCAGCTCCCTGACAACCACCGCACCAGCCGGCCAGTGCCTGCCACCTCTCCCGCTCCTCAACAACTGAAACGTGTGTGTGGGAAAAGTACCACCGACCCTCCAGGTCAGCAGAGTCGAAGCTGGAATTCTTTTGAAGGGAATACGTACTGAAAAGCTAAGGGAAAACGTAACACAATACAACGCGACATGCAAAACAAGGTTATACGGCACACTCAGATCCCAGAGAGTGATGTGTAGGCAAAATTTCTCTTGGCACATAGAGCTCCGGGAGTATCTGAGTACATGGGTACTATTGCCCTTGACTCAGGGCCACGTGGGACAGAGCCACACAATGATGCTCTCCTATGCTCTCCTAGGCTGTGGGGGTTTTGAGTTGCACCTCAGTTACTCCCTCCAAAAACTTCCTTCTTAGTTCCATCTCCATAAGGGGAGCTGGGGTCAGCCCCTGCACCTTCTGTTGTGGCTCCCTCAGCCCTCAGGAGGCCTGTGTTGGTCCCACATCCTGGGGTGAGGAAGGCATGTGGCCATCTGGATCCTAAAGAGCTTTGCTATGGGACGTCGGCTGCCTGGCAGTGGCCTTGGCAGATGACTCCTACGCTCTTCTCTAGGGGTCTCTTGGCTCCCGACTCAGGTCTGCTTTCTACCTAAAGGCTTTGCGCATCACAGCTTTGAGGTGGTCCTGGCCTTCATCCAGAGTCCTCAGCTAGCCTGGGACCAAGGCCATGGGGCTCCTTGCTGGATGTGGTACCATCTTTCCCTGGAGACATCCTATGGTATGTGTACTCCAGTCCATGAAAAGACTTTCTCTTTCCCATTCCAAAGTCTTACTCCCTCCTGGCTGAAGAATGCCCTGAACGCCCCAGGTGCCTCCTGGATATGCCTTTCAAGAAGGGGCAGGTTCAGATTTCTAGCTCCCCTCCTTGGCTGGCTACTGTTGCTGACTGATAACTCTCACATCCTTTCACCCCAACCCATCCACCCTAGACAACCCCATCGCTGTCATTTTATATAAACACATGACATAGGAAAAGCCAATATATCACAAGGAAAGAAGACCCCTGGTCCTCAGAAACTTACAAACTACTTCAAGAGTGTTACAGATGGAATGCTTGTATCCCCTAAAAGGACCACTGAAACAAAGAGCAGCTGGATGAGCCCGCAACTTCTGGAAGACTCATCAGAGGCAAGAGTGCAGGAATGGGAGACAGGTCCAGACGCTGCCACAGAAGCCCAAAGCATGAGGGAACAAAGACCTGCATGTGTCTGGGAGCCAGCCAGGGCAGAGCTGACTCCGAAGTAAGAGCCCCTAAGACCAGGGAGAAGAAAGTCCAGGAAGAAATAGACCATGGTTTGCAGTAGTAACCAGTGTAGTGATTATGAAGTGAGACCCTGAAAACAGGCCTCTGGGAAGTCACTGGGAACCACTGGGAGAGGATAAGGAAGAAGAAATGAGGAGATGAAGGCTGAGGGGTAGTCCCACAGGGAATTCTGAAGGATGATCTAGTTAGGGGAGATTTGTGTGAAAAGAGAGGAAGGTGCCAGGTGATAAAAACAGCAGTGAGACAGAAACTGGGAAGGAGAAGATGAGGAGCCAGCTCAGACAGGCTAGTGCCTCATGAAAATATTCTACAACATGACCAAGTGGGCTCTATCTCAGGAATGAAGGCTGGTTCAACTTAAAAAAGCAATCAATGTAATTTTCCATATTAAATTGAAATTTTTTTAAAAAACATAGGATCATTTCAATAGTTTCTAAAACATCATTTGGCAAAACGCGACATACATGAATAATTTTTAAACTCTTGCCAACTTAAAAACAGAAGGGAAGTCCCTTAATCTGATCAACGGCATATACAGAAACCTGCAGCTAAATTATGTCATACTTAATGGTGAAAGACTGAATGTTTTCCCCTAAGACCAGAAACAAAGCCAGGTTGTCCCCTCTTGTCCCTCATGTTCAACACCACACTGGAGGTCCCAGACTGTGCAATCAGACAAGAGAAACAAAAGACACACAGATCAGAAAGGAAGAAATAAAACTGTCTCTATTTGTAGATGATATGATTGTTTATGTAGAAGAACCTCAAAAAATTTAAAAACTACCAGAATATGCAAGTTTAGAAAAGTCACAGGATACAAGATCAATATACAAAAAGCAACCATACTTTTATATATGAGTAAATACCAATTGGAAGTAAAATTTTAAAGGTATAGTTGGCTCTCTGTGTCTATAAGTTTTACATCTGTAAATTCAACTAACCTTGGATCAAACCCTTCAATTCGGCAACTGTACATATTTTCTATCAATGATTGGCTCAATCTGTGGATGCCGAATCCACAAATACAGAGGGTCAACTGTACCATGACATTTTATATAAGGGACTTATATAAGCATCTGAGGATTTTCATATCTCCAGGGGGTCCCAGAACCAATGCCCTGTAAATACAGAGGGCTGAGTGAATCATTTAAATAGCACCAGAAACCATGAAATACTTATGTAGAAACTAAAGAAACTAATAGAAAATCTAAAATTGGTCTTAATCTAAGACCTGTTCACTGAAAGCTATGAAATACTGATGAAATAAATTTTTTTTTTTTTTTTTTTTTTTTTTTTTTTTTTTTTTTTTTTTTTTTTTTTTTTTTTTTTTTTTTTTTTTTGAGACAGAGTTTCACTCATGTTACCCAGGCTGGAGTGCAATGGCGCGATCTCGGCTCACCGCAACCTCCGCCTCCTGGGTTCAGGCAATTCTCCTGCCTCAGCCTCCTGAGTAGCTGGGATTACAGGCACGCACCACCATGCCCAGCTAATTTTTTGTATTTTTAGTACAGACGGGGTTTCACCATGTTGACCAGGGTGGTCTCGATCTTTTGACCTCGTGATCCACCCGCCTTGGCCTCCCAAAGTGCTGGGATTACAGGCTTGAGCCACCGCGCCCGGCCTGATGAAATAAATTTTAAGACTTTAATAAATGGAGAGATAGACCACGTACAGAAAAACGCCATGTTCCAATGTCAATTTTCCCCAAACTGATACATAGATGCAACACTATCACAATCAAAGCAATAAAAATAGCCAAAATGGTTTTGAACAAGATTGCCAACCAAGTTAGCAGACTCATACTACTCAATTTCAAGACTTACTATAAAGCTACAGTAATTAAGACAATGTGGTACTAGCATAAGGGTAGAAATATAGATATATAGAATAGAATTGAAGAGTCCAGAAATAAGCCTTTATATTTATGATTAATTTTTGAGAAAGGTACCAAGACAATTCAATGGGAAAAGAGCAGTCTTTTCAACAAGTAATCTGGAAAAACTGGGTATCTACATGCAAAAGAATGAGGCTGGAACTCTTACCTCATATTATACACAAAAATCCACTCGAAGTGGATCAGAGACCCAAATGTGAGAACTACAAACATAAAACCCTTAGAAGAAAACATAGGGATAAATCTTATAACCTTGGATTAGGCAATGATTTCTTATATATCACACCGCACATACAAATAACAAAAGAAATAAATTGATAAATTGAACTTCATCAAAATTTTAAAACTTTTGTGCTTCAAAGGGCACCATCAAGAAAGTGAAAATACAACCCACAGAATGGGAGATAATATTTGCAAATCCTATTTCACACCTTTAGTTTTGAGAAATGTATAAAGGCAATTACATGAAAGGAGTCTTTTTAAAAATGGTGCTAGATCCTCATTTGTATGGCAGTGAGTAAAAAAAAAAAAAATGGTGCTAGAACAATTAAATATTCATATGATAAAAGCAAACCTCACAAGTATACAAAATTAACTCAAAATGGTTCAGAGGCCTAACTGCAAAACCTAGCATACAAATTTTTAAAACAATGAGATACTACTACACACTATTAGAATGGCCAAAGTTAAATTAGATTAAAAATGGGAAGAAAAGAAGAAAGAATTCAGTTAACAAGTACTGGTGAGAATACACAACACATGAACTCATACTTTCCTGGTAGAAATGAGAAATGGTACAGCCATTTTGGAAAACAGTTCAGCAATTTCTCATCAAGTTAAATATGCACTTGCCCTATGACCCAGCAACCTCACTCTTATGTATTTTTTTCAAATGAAATGAAAAGTTACGTTCACTCAAAAATCTCTGCATAAATGCTCTGGACTACTACTCAGCTATAAAAAGGAACAAACCACTGATACACACAACACAGATACATCTCAAATACATTATGCTAAAATGAAAGAAGCCAGACTCAAAAGCCTGCAGATTCCATTTAGATGGCACTCTGAAAAATGCAAAACTGTGGGCACTGCACATAGATCAGTGGTTGCCAGGGAGCAGTGGGTGGGGCTGACAACAAAGGGGCAACACAGGGAAATCTTTTGGGGTGATGAGACTGTCCTGCATCTTGATTGTATTAGCAATTACACGTCTATATGTGTCTGTTACACCTGCAGAACAATGTGCTAAAAAACTGAGTTTTACTGTATGTAAATTACACTTTAATGTTTTTTTAAAAAGTGGGGGCAGAAGTCATATCTAGGAGACTAAGAGAAAATGTAAGCAGATGGCCAGACAGAGAAAGAGTAAACTTCCTTTTTTCTGAGGCTACAAAGGGAGGCCAGAGTCTATTTTGAGACATGACCTCCAAAGTAATGATCAAGTGGCTGCTGCAGCATCTCTGTACTAATCCTCCTGGTCTCTCCTGCTGTAATCTGACTCCTCCTGTAGCCAGAAGGCCAATGGCAACAGACAGTGCAAATCCAGGTAAAAAGATGTGTGGTAACCCAATAGCGGTCCAAATGGCTTTGCTAAGCTTAGTGTACCTCGGTGTATATCTCTCTTTCACTAAACACAAAACCAGGCAGGCAGAAAGAGGGTGCTGGGGTCTGAGGGTGGGGTCAGGAGCAGGGCTATTGGAAAGGGGGATTTCAGCAAGTTGAACCTGAAAGTGAAAAACAGATTAATAGCGCGCGCTCTCTCTCCCCCCGCCCCCCCCCCACACACACATACCCCATCTGCCAAAAAAGCAGGAATCTGGGCACCAGGTCTTAAAGGGTGCTAGGGCCCCTGTGCAGACGCTCAGGTTATGAATAGTGAGGAGGCATTGGTAAAACGTGACAGAATTCTGCTTACATATTCCTGGAAGGGAGTGTAAACTTTAAAAATGATCTCACACCTTGGGGACAAGAAAGGTGTGTCCAAATGCTGCCCAGCTCTCTTCTCCACTCAAACAGTGATCAAATAATGAGCACCTTCTTACATCCCCATAAAGACAGACACAGTACAAGTAGGTATAAACCCTGTCCTTGTGTAAAGGACTTAATTAGTAAATAATAACAGGTATCAGTCACTGCTGAGGCTTCACAACAGCAGGTAAACAGGGCCTAATTAAGGGTTTATTGGCTTAGGCTGGCCTCACAGGACACATCTAACACATGGAACATGAGAACGTGTGTGTGCGTGTGTGTCCTGCTATGAAGGAGCGTGTGGCATATACCCACATTAAACCAAGTGGAGTGAAAAGAAGACCCAATAAGACAGCAGACCAAAGCCCTGGAGTAGCCTCAGCATCTGCTTTAAAATAGCCAGCAGGATGCGGGGGCTCACACATGTAATCCCAGCACTTTGGGAGGCTGAGGTGGGAAGATCACTTGAGTCCAGGAGTTCAAGACCAGCCCACACAACACAGTGATACCCCATCTCTACAAAAATAAAAATAAAACATTAAAAAAATTCACCAGGTAGTCCCAGCTACTTGGGAGGCTTAGGCAGGAAGATCACTTGAACCTAGGAGGTAGAGGCTGCAGTGAGCTATGACCATATCACTGCGCTCCACCCTGGGCAACAGAGCAAGACCCTGACTCCAAAACAACAACAACAAACAGTTTAAAACAAGCCCTGCAGATGGATGGGTCCAGGTGGACAAGGCTCAGGGGGTCCCCGGGCCACACCAGGAGAGATCCCACTACAGGGGGAAAGTGTGGGATTCTATTCTCAGAGTCAAAACCACGGGGAGATACCTATGAATATTTAATACTTCCAAAACCCCAGCACTTCTGAAACCCAATCTCTGGCTGCCCTCAGGCTGCAGGTTTGATTTGAGCCAAGAGTGGGAAGTTACAGTGCTTGGTTTATGCAATGTCTCTTCGGCAGAAGACTTAAAGAAACCCCAGCCACTGGCCTCAGACACTGTGGTCATTCTGCCTCTTCTCTCTTGAGTTTTCAGGGGGCTCCGTGTGCCCACTGCAGCAGGCTTACTACTCAATAATCCTGGGAAAGGTGCAAGGCAAAGGGAAATGAGGAATGCATGGGTTTGGAGTAGAAGGAAATCACTCGGGGACTAAGGTTGGGGAAGACCCCTGCTCAGTTTGCCCTTTTAGCTCTTTTATGTGGCTCCTGTTCCCAATAACTCAGCTTGCCCCTTGCAGTATGGTTCACAGGTGAATGGTGGTGGCTGTGGTGGGAATCAGAACTTCCTAGGGAGCCAGATTTGGTGATGAAGGAGGTAGCAGGATGTTCAGTTAAATTTGAATTACAAACCAACAACAAAAACATCTTTTAGTGTAAGTAGGTCCCAGGCAATATTTGGGACCTACGTATACTAACAAAAAAATTACTCATTGTTTTTCTGAAATTCAAATTTAACTGAGTTACCCATATTTTACTGGGCAACACTACCAGGGGTCCTTTTCAAACCGCACCTCCCCTGGTCATGACAACCCTCTCCCCAAGCTCCTGCTCACTCTTCCCTACTCCCTCTTCCAGCAATTCCTCCACTTGTGAGGACAGAGTCGACAGACTACAGCATTTTCCCTGTGCATCAGAGTCTCTGCAATCACCCCGATGAAGTGCAAGCCTAGGTGAGATCCGATTTTCCAAATCACTCAAAGGCCAGAAGAGGCTGGACCACCTCAGGGACTCTGGGGGCAGAGGACCAGCTCCCCCTACTCTGGGCAGTAAAAAGGAGAGGAGGCCCTCTCCTGCAAGGTGTCCCCTGGCCCCAGCCCTAAAGACAGGCACAGCTCCTTCCTGTTCTAGTCCTTTGTCAGTTTACAAACACATAAAACTAACAACGAAATAAGTCACAAATAAAAGAAGCTGACAGCCTGGCAAGAGTTCCTTCCTCCTACACTAGATTTCATTTGTCTTACACAGTGGTGGTGGGAAACTCAGGGGACCTCAGTGGAACCCCATTGAGATATAAAATAAAATAACTCAAGGAAGAATAATCTTAAATTATATACTCTTAGAAGGCATATCGGCATGGTTCCTTGTATACTACACCATGCTCAATTAGGTGCTTAATGGGTTTTTTTTTTAACTATTACATATTTTTAACTGTTTTTCTAATCATAATGAGTGGCACCTCTAAAATTTTTCCTTTCAGGAAGAATAAAGATTGCTGTATGTGTTTTTGGTAATCAAAATTGCGTTATCTCTGCTTGGGGGCTTTTGTGACGAGGTCCTCTTTCAAGGAGGTGACCGTTTCTACACCACTGGCTCTGGACAAACAGGGTCAAACCCATCTCTCTGCTCACTAGGGCCCTGCCCAGATGACATCCTCCTTCTCCTCCTTTCCGGCTAGGATCTAGCTGCTCTGGGATCATCACTCTCTCTTGTTCTGGAACACCCCCCTCAAGAGTTTAGGATGCCTCCTAAGGGCCTCCAGCCTCTGTGAATACCATTCTCTATGCCAGAGATCTTCAAATTATACCCTTAACATCATGACATCTTCCTACCCAAAAACCCTTCAGGACTCTCCATTATCAGTAAGATAAAACCCAAACTCCTGTGCTGGCATTAATGCCCTCTAAGTCTTATCATAGACCACATTCCCTATCTCATGCCTACCCCAGCTACTCACCGTGTCTGAAAAAACTCAATCTATAATATGATTCTAAAGTGTAATGTTTATTTAACACAACTTTAATGTCACTAAAATTAGAGCATGAAATATTAACAAATCAACAATTAGCATCTGCTTAATACATTTTAAGGAAAAACAAAATAGACTAAAATGTGAAGAAAGACAAGTGTCTATGAATAATTGGGTACAGCAATATCCAGTCTGCAAAACACTTTCACATGTAATTTTTCTTTTCACCCTCATCAAATCCCTATAATATAAGCAAGTTAGGCAGCATCATCCCCGTTCTGCCAATGAGGAAACAGGCTCAAGGCAGGGGTCCTGCAGGGTTCAATACAAGGCAGCTGTAGAACTGGGATCACAGCCGTCTCTTTCCGAGCTCACAGCTCATCCTACTCTACTGTACTAAGCTGTTACTTATCCCAACTTAATTTAGATCTAGTTTTGTTTTATTCTATTTAATAAAGAGACACTCAACTTTCTCTCACCCTCGTCCCAGACGCCCCAGGCCTTCTTCATAGATCCTGGTCACACAAAGTACTGCTGATTAGGGACCTACTCCCAGCCACTGCCAGATTCGATGAATGTCCTCCGGGGGCACTCTCTCCAGGGAACTCATGGCTGTGGGTGAGAAAGGCCCACCTGTCTCACAAGGCCAAGTCTTACTCTAGTATAGCTTCCCTTAATTATTTTTTACGGAGCTATAATTCACATGCCACAAAATGCACTCTTTTAAAGTGCATAATTCAGTAGTGTTTAGCGTATTCACAAGGCTGTGCAACCATCACTACCAACCCCAGAACATTTTCAACATCCCCAAAAGAAACCCCATGCCCAGTAGTCACTGCCTATTTGCCACCCCACCCTCACCCGGCTCCTGGCAACCACGAACCTACTTCCCATCCCTATGGATGTGCCTATTCTGACACTTCATATAAATTGAAGTGCACAATTGGTGGCCTCCTGTGCCTAGCTTTTCTTGCTTATCATGATATTTTCAAGGTTCATCCATGTGATAGCATACACAGGCTGAAAATCCTTTATCTGAAGTGCTAGGGACCAGAAGTGTTTCAGATTTTGAATTTTTTCCAGATTTTGGAATACTTACATACATAATGAGATATCTTGGAGATGGGACACAAATCTAAACATAAAATTCATTTGTGTTTCATAAACACCTCCTATATATAGCCTAAAGGTAATTTTATACAATATTTTAAAGTAATTTTGTGCACAAAACAAAGTTTGTGTTAAGTACTCATGTGTAAAATTTTCCACTGTGGTGTCGTGTTGGAGCTCACAATGTTTTGGATTTTAGAGCATTTTAGATTTGAAATTTTCAGATTAAGGATGTTCTACCTGGAGCGCTATTTTGTTCCTTTTACAGATAAATAATATTCCACAGCACAGATCTACCATATATTGTTTATCCACCACCAGGTATGGACATCTGAGCTGTGTCCACCTTTTGGCTATTATGAATAATGTTGCTGTGATGAACATTCATGTGCAAGTTTTTACATGGATACATTCTGTTTTCTTGGGGATATATCTAGAAGCAGAATTGCTGGGTCACATGGTAACTCTATGTTAACATTTTGAGGAACTGCCCAACTGCTTTCCAATCAGCTGTACCACCTTACATCCCCACCAACACTGCATGGGGTTCCAATGTCTCCACATGCCCCGCCAATACTTATTTTGTTGTCTTTTTCACGTCATCCTAGTAGGAGTGAGAATGGTATCTCATTGTGGTTTTAATGCCCTTAAATTTGTAAAGCAAACAGCAACAATTACAAAGGAAAGAATGTCTTCTATAACTTGCACAGCTGTGTCTTTAGAGAGAAGTGTCCACGTCGTACACTTTATTTTTTGTTATTTTAAATTACTTATTCCTAGGAAGACCTACTCTTTGCACAGCCAGAGAGAAATAACAGCTTTCATGTAATAGTGCTTACATGAACAAGACAAACACTGACCGGGTGCCCAGCACTGGGAAACCGTGCCATTGGTCACCTTGCCCTCTAGGACTACAGATTTGGTGGGGAAGTCAGTCAAGGCAAGGAAGGGGCTGCAAGGACATAAACTCTGCAGGCTCCACAATCTCTATCCTCTATCTTCAAGTTAATTTCATAAACATTCAGTTAGCAAAGAACATGCCAATTATAATATTATAACCCTTAATATACAAATTATTTTGCCAATTAACAATAAATGGGTAGAATTTAACACACACAAAAAAAGGCCAGGCGCAGTGGCTCATGCCTGTAATCCCAGCACTTTGGGAGGCCGAGGCAGGTTGATCACGAGGTTAGGAGTTCAAGATCAGCCTGGCCAACATGGTGAAACTCTATCTCTACTAAAAATACAAAAAATTAGCCGGGAGAGGCTGAGGCAGGATAATTGCTTGAACCCAGAAGGCGGAGGCTGCAGTGAGCCAAGACCGCGGCATTGCACTCCAGCCTTGGTGACAGAGCAAGACTCCTTGGGAAAAAAGAAAAAAAAAAAGCTAACAACAAAAAATGGGTAATGTGGATGAATAATAAGCTTTTCAAAGTAAAAATACAAATGACTTACAAATGTGTGATATGAAAGATGTGAATCTTCAATAGTAAGCAAAGAAATACTAATAAAAGCAGTATTTTGCCTATTAAAATACCAAAGCTTTTTTCATAGTAATATTGTTGGCAAGAATGCAATGGAATAGGCGCCCTCCTACATTATCAGTGGGAATCCAAATTGGCATAACCTTTCTGGAAAGGAATTTGGCAATATGTATGAAGAGCTTTCCAAATATTCATAACCTTTGACCCAATAAGTCAGTCCCCTCCCAGGGATCTATGCTACAGAAAACTCAGTAGTTTTGAACAGGGCTTTATGTCCAAGGATAATTATAAAATTTAACAATGAGCAACAGCTAAATGTTGAAAAACTGGAGAGCTGTTAAATAAATTACAGTGCTCTAACCAGGTGCAGTGGCTCATGCCTGTAATACCATTACTTTGGGAGACCAAGGAAGGAGGATCACTTAAGGCCAGGAATTTGAGGCCAGCTTGGACAACACAGTGTGACCGCATCTCTACAAAGAAATAAAAAATTAGCCGGGCATGGTCGCATGCACCTGTAGTCCCAGCTACTTAGGAGGCTGCGGTGGGAAGATCACTTGAGCCTAGGAAGTTAAGGCTGCATGAGCCATGACTGTGCCACTGAACTCCAGCCTGGGTGACAGAGCAAGACTCAGCTTCAAGATAAAATAAAACCATGGTGCTCAACTCAATACCCTGTAATATCTTAAAGCCTGCATAATGTCTCATTTAAATAACATTCAGCATTGTGAGAAATTTTCCAAAATACAATGTCAAGTGGGGGAAAAAGGGAATATGAAATTGTATATACCTCATGATCCCAATTTTTCACATGTACACATCTGAAAATGTTAACAGTGATGGAATATCTCTAGGTGGTGGGATGATGGGTATATTTTAGCTTTTTTTCTTTATACCAATGAATACTCTCCAACATTTCTATTGTATATATTACTCTAAAAAGAAACACTCATAAACTTATATTAAGAAAGAAAAAAGTCCATGCTTGTACTGTCGGCATGGCAGGCTGAAGAATCTTCTCTTCTGATAGAAGAGATAAAATGAGAATGCAAATACCTGTAAAACCAGAGAGAAGAAATCAAATGGGAAAAGAGATTCGAAATAGAAAAAGGAATCATGTCTGGGCAGTGGGGACTAGGACCACTTCCTGGAGAAGTGTCTGCAGATGGGTAGGAACCTAGCCACCGGGCATCCCAGTGGGGGGGACATAAAGGTGATGGAAATGGCATCAATGTGGATTGGGAAGAGGAAGAAGAGTCCAGGGCTGTACTGGGAATAACAGGTAGTCACTGCTGCAGAAGCAAAGAGAGGACTGGCTAGAGATGAGACAAGGGGGTTCATGGCCAGATGATGAAGGAATTTTTTCTATGTCAGAGTAAGGAGACAGCACGTGATCTAGGAGGCATTAAAAATTCTTGATGGCTGCATTTCCAAAAATAAACAGTATATTCATTGCCCAAATTATAAAACGTGCATCCATTATGAAACACATCAAAATCATAGAAAAGGAAAAAAAATCAGTTACTGCCCAAAGACAACCAGTGTTAACATTTCCATTTATTCCTTTTCTTTCCTTTTTAAAAAAATCTATTTATGGCTTTTTGTTTCTGCTTTCATAAAATTGTGATTTTACTGTTTATATAATTTGATATCCTGTGTTTTTCACTTAATTTTATTTATTTATTTATTTTGAGACAGAGTCTCACTCTTGTCATCCAGGCTGGAGTGCAGTGGTGCGATCTCAGCTCACCGCAATTTCTGCCTCCTGGGTTCAAGCAATTCTCCTGTGTCAGCCTCTCGAGTAGCTGGGATTACAGGCACCCACCACCATGCCCAGCTAATTTTTGTATTTTTAGTAGAGACAGGGTTTCACCATGTTGGCCAGACTGGTCTCAAACTCCTGACCTCAGGTGATCTGCCCGCCTCAACCTCCCAAAGTGCTGGGATTACAGACACGAGCCACCGTGCCCGGTCTTCACTGAATTTTGTAACATAAATATGTTTCCGTGCTATTACAACTTCTAATGCTGCCAGCTTTCAAAAGGGAAATGTGATCAGAGCAGTACTTTGGGTAGATTAAACTGACAGCTGGAAAGGAGGCAGTGAAGAGGAAGATGCTAGAAGTAGACTAAAAGAGGACTGTGGAAATGGATGAGATGAAAAGGACCAGGGGCCTGGGAGAGGCGGGCACTCTGAGAAGAGAAAGCAGAGTGGCCCCCAAGCAAGGCATCTGCAAGGAGTATTTGAGCCTGGGTGATGTCTCCATGGGAAGAAGAGAGCTTTGGTTCACAATCCACTTAGGGAAGTCCAGGAGGAGCTGGCTTTGGAGTGAGTAGATTATGAGTAAGAAAGTGTCACAAAAGCTAAATCCAAGAGCAGGAAAGTCAACAGAATCAGGTGCTGTGGAAGAGGCTGAAAAGAGATGCATGCGCAGACTAGGTAGAGGAGGAGTCGGGGTATAAGGGGTTAAGTTATAAGGTCATGAGGGGACGGTGAATGAAGGTGACTCTGGATGTTTGGCAGTGAAAGGAGAACAAGTGGGTTACAGCTTGAATTAATGCAGCATGGAGGTTAGGAAACTTGATTTATCCAGAGGCAGAGGGAAGGGAGGGGAGGGGCCAAAGAGGCAAATGAGGATAGCACCATATTCCCTGCAAAACTGAGGTGCCCACCACGGGAACCACTAGCCACACGTGGCTAGGAGCATTTGCAGTGTGGCTGGTCTGAAGTGAGGGGTGTTATGAGTATAAAATACACTGGAATCTAAAATCATTTTGTATTCATTACATGATTAAATGATATTCTGGATATATTGGGTAAATATATTATTTAAATTACTTTTAGCCATGGGTTTATTTTCTTTGTTTTTCTTTTTGGCCCACTGAAATAGCTGGAAGGATACATGTGGCTCTCATTATATTTCTGTTGCACAGCACTGCTGGTGTACAAAGAGGAGGCAGGACGGGAGGGACCTAGAGCACAGTGGATGACAGACAGATCCCAGGTGACTTACAGAATATCACACTGCTGGGCAATTAGTAGTCCCTACCCCCCCTTAGGCCAACAGTGATCTGCCTCCCTGCTGCCCCTGAAGGGGTCATTTCCCAAAGGCTCAGATTCATCTGCCAAGCTCAGGGCTGATTTCAGATAGCACACCTAGCACAGCCACTCTCTGTGGATTTCAGGAGCATGAGATGTGGTGGCAGAAGAGGGTAGGGGGTGCTGGAGGTAAGGCCCAAGGGACAAGGGAAGGGGCTCAGGTATGATGACTGAGGTATCCAGGACGGTCTAGACAAGGGTATCAGGCTGAAAATTCACTTCTCTTACACACCATGAAACTTGGGCCTTGGGGAGAATATATGAATTTAAAACCATGGAGACCAGGACCTCCTCAGAAGCAATGAATGAACGTCTAGAGGCAGCACAGTGTGGAGAAAGGCCTGGGAACTTAGGTGTGAGATCTCAGCAGGGATTTGCAACCATGAGTATGTAGCTCTGGGCAAGTCACCTTGCCTCTGGGAACTTCAGCTTCCTCATCTATAAAACTGAGAGGCAGTGGGTGATGGCTAAGGTCTTTGCCACTTGGGACAGTCCATGGAGTGGCTACAGCCTGGGCCTCTGGCTGCTCAAGCAGGGACAATTTGTATTTCCCTCTACATGGAGATGCTACTTTTCAAAGAAATCCCTGATTTCAAGTATTCTGCCCTCTGTTCTCCTGCAATGCAATGGAATGCTCAGCATTGCAGCATATAGGCTACAGCTTTAAGACAGCCTGTCATACCTGGAAGTCATACAAAAGTCCCCCGTCCAACCGTGTTAGATCTATCGGGAATCCCAGAAGAAGCCAGAGTCCTTCAGAATCCATGCCAGGCACCAGCCCCCACCTCATCCCCAGACCAGGCGTGGGAATCACACATACAAAGCAGCAGAGAAAGGCAGATGTTCCCACACAAACCAAGGACATGAGTTGGAGCGGGAGGACAAGGAGAGGCTGTCGAGACAGGAACACCTTGCAGAGGTTTTCCAGGGAAGCTGATGACGCTTCGCTCACCCACAAACGGCTTCTCCTGTAGTTCTCTGACCTCTGGGGTAAGGAGACATTTGCTTTGTGGCCTGGCAAGAAGTTTTATGGGCTAGAAGTTTATTTATCTTCCAAGTGCAATAAAGTTTCTCATCTTGAAGAACAATTATTCCCACCCTCAGCTTCCTCCTCCCCTCCCGGAAAATCAGACAAACCTCCATTGTTTCCCGTGAGTAGTGGTGACAGCTGAGGGTGGTGCCAGCCGTGTAGGTGGAGGGAGGGGTCTGACAAAAAGCCGGAGTCAGATTCAGGGGTGGGAAGAAGCCCACCTGAACTCAGAGTTCTGGTTCCCACCCTACACAGGTGAAGTGCGGCTTCTCTCATGCCTTCCCCTATCCTTTCCACCACCCACATCTCCTCCCTCCTTCCATTCCTCACCTCTGGGGCTCATTTTAGGTCAGCGGAATCCAGAAGAAAAAAAAAACACTAAAGAGAAAGTGAAACTACCACCAAGTGCTTACCTAACCTCCAACTGAGTGTGGAACCTAGACGGGGCCATGTCTTCCGTGGGGCAGGCCTGGGCCCTACCCAGCACTGCACAGGCTGCCCTGTGGGAATGGAGGGGACCCTGAGCACCTCGGCAGGGATCCAGGGGCCCCAGAGATTGCCTGGGGGAGAGAGGCAGGAGAGGAGTGCTATGCTGGGAGTCAGGAGCCCCAGGGGCCAGCCTTGTGACTTGGAGCCAGTCAGGCAACCTACGGGAATCTGAATGCACTCATCTCTATAATGGAGCTAATGACACCTGCTAATAAGACATCAAGGCTAACATCGTACAGCTGTAAACGAACACAGGCTATGACTAACGATGCTATTAGAGATCTGGAAAGCTGAGAAGTAGATGGGAGGTCAGGCACCATGGCTTACACCTGTAATTCTAGCATTTTGGGAGGCTGAGGTGGGTGGATCACTTGAGGTCAGGAGTTTAAGACCAGCCTGGCCAACATGGTGACACCTCATCTCTACTAAAAATACACAAATTAGCTGGACAGCCAGGTGCTGTGACTCATGCCTGTAATTCCAGCACTTTGGGAGGCCGAGGCAGGTGGATCACCTGTGGTCAGGAGTTCAAGACCAGCCTGGCCAACATGGCAAAACCCCCTCTACTAAAAATACAAAAAATTAGCTGGGCATGGTGGTGCACACCTATAATCCCAACTACCTGGGAGGCTGAGACAAGAGAATTGCTTGAACCCAGGAGGAGGAGGTTGCAGTGAGCCAAGACCCCTGCACTCCAGGCTGGGTGCCAGAGTGAGACTCTGTCCAAAAAAAAAAAGCTGGGCATGATGGCACATGACTGTGGTCCCTGCTACTCAAGAATCTGAAATGGGAGGATCATTTGAACCCAGGAGGGGAGGCAGAGGTTGCAGTGAGTTGAGATGGTGCCACTGCACTCTAGCCTGGGTGACAGAGCAAGACTGTCTCAAAAAAAAGGTAGATAGGAGCCAGGCCTCCTCTGCTCACTGTTGTGTCCCTATTAAACAGGACAGAGGTTGCTACACAGCAGGCCACAATGAATACTTGTTAAATGAATACATGGATGGAAAGAAAACTGAAGGCTGCAGGGCCCCTTTAAGGCCGTGAATATTCCAACTCAAAAGGGAAGACAGTCCCAAACACCCAGTTGCCTCTGATGGTGACCATCAAACACAAGGTGGGAGAAGGGGTACAGGGTCTCTGCTATGGTTTGAATGTGCCCCTGAAATTTCATATGTTGGGAACTTAATCCTCAAATTTACAGGTCAATTGGAGAAAACTAAGACAATCCTCACTCACAAGAATGCCCAGGCCCACATCAGAATTAAATGAAAGATGAGTGTGGTACTAACTGCCACGGCCACTAAGCATTTGGAGATGAGACATGAGACAAGTCTGTGTGTCCCTGTGAGTGTCTGGGAACCGGGAGACCTGGCCTGAAGTGCTGGAGAGTCCCTTATTTGCTGGCTGACTGACCTTGAGCGTATCACTGGGAAATCCCCAGAGGTTGAGTTTATAGGAGAAATGAGCTAATGTGCAAATAAGTCTCGTGGAAAGGCTTGGTGCACAGCAAGAGGCCTGGATTGCAGCCCTTTTCCTCACAGGCTGGGCCAGCTCAGCAAGCTCCTGTGCTCTCTGGGTCCTGTGAGGTTTCTGTCTATGTAAAATGGGAGAATGTGACCACACAGCTCTCAGCTGCTTCACAAGGACACTGACATCCTGAGGACTCTGGGGAGTCTTCTCTGTGATGCGATTCAGCCTCTCAGAGAGAAACCAGGAGATTCTGCCTTAGTCTCCATGCTCTCCTGGCTGTGCTGCTAACAAGGGGGTAGGAAGGGGGACCAGAATTGGCACCACAGCCACACGGAGCACTGACTGCCTTAATTCTTGGGGCATGAGAAGTAACAGTGTTGAGTCTTCTCTCCCAGGGCCAATGGAGGCATGACCTAATGCCAAAGGGTGAGCCATGAAACTCAACCATGATGATGGAAGACCATAAAAACAGCCAGTGGGAGGAGTGGCAAATGTTCACTTGTAGGCTCACCTGCCCTGCACACTCCCTAGCCCCTAGAAACATATTATCAGCTTGATAATCTATAGTCCAACTGATGGACTATAGATGATCACACCACCACCCTCCTTTAAAATAATTAAGATTAACCTTTTAATTTAAAAATAATTTTTAAAAGGCTGTGGCAGACACTGTAAGTTATCCAACTAAATTCCTTGTCCCGTTCTTCCCAAGCAATACAGTCACTGAGCACATGGCTGCCTAGCCACAGACAGCATTTCTCAGCCCCTCTTGCAGCAAGGTGTGGCCATGTGACTATGCCAGTGTGGTATGAATGGAAGTGCCACGTGCAGTTCCCATGTCACCTCCCATTTCATTATCAAACACTTTCCTCTGGGCTACAACACAGATAGGCTCCAAACCCAGCTTTGACCCTATGAATGAGGATAATGTCCTTGGGGGTGGTGGCGCAACCCTGTGGAACTGAATCATCCTCGCAACCTGGACCCCATCACGTTGAGACTCTATGACACAAGTGAAATAAATTCCCATCTTCATAAAGCCACTGTATTTTGGTGTCTCTTTGTTACAGCAGCTTAGCCTTGACCCTATTACACTCGCAAACAGCAGAGGTTTCTAGGTCTGAGTGTCCAGGTGGCAAGCCCCTAACCCATCCCTCCCTCCCCTTTGCCCTCTCCCTCCCTCCCTCCCTCCCCCTCTTCCTCCTCCTCCTCCCTTCCTACCATGTGCTCCAGGGCAGAAGGTAGAAACCACAACACACAGGGCACACACACAAAGCCAAGGGAAGGTAGGATGGGGCTGGAGGTGTGAAAACACCAAGGACACTCCTGGAATGGTTGAAGGCTTCTGGGCAGTGCTCCTGACAAGACCTGTGACGGAGCCCAGAAACCAGAGCAGAGACAAAGCAGACAGAGGGGCTGATTCTCAACACGGAGGGAAGCACAGTGGCTGGACTCCGCATGGTGAGAAACGGGGGCCCAGAGGAAAGAAGGAGTGGGCTCTGTGGTATCTCAAGGAGACGAGGCATGCCGTGGGGAAAACGTCAGATCTGGCTGGGACCTAGAATCAAAGATCCAAGTTCACATCCTTTTTCCCATGTGTGGTGGTGACTGAGTAACTTAACCTTAGTAAACCTCAGAATCTTCTGCTACAAAATAGGGATGATACTATTCACTTCTCAAGGACTGTGCAAAGATTAAGGTGATGGACTAAATAAGGTGATAATATAAAATGTCAGGGAAGCAATTATCCTTCCACTGCCTATCTAGGTTTAGCAAAAGCAAGAAACTGAGAGTTCCAACCAATCGATTGCAGTCTTCTGAGGAGAGTGGAGAAGATAAGAACATCAGGTAATTTGTCAAATGTCTTGAAGCACCAGGCACAGGCCTGGGTGCTTTACCAGAGTACTGTCTCCCAGGGGAAGGGACATGTGGCCAGACCCAAGCCAGGTTCTGATCCTGAGCCTTGGGGCATTGCATATGGCAGTCAATATCTCTCAGCCAGGCCTGGAGGATGGGGCAAGAGCTGGGAGCGAGGCTGCCACTTCTGCACCCAGTGTGGGCAATGCCCCAGGGCTCTCACCATCTGCAGTGAAGGCCAGGCCAGGTCTGGATAGCACAGGACCAGAGGCTCAGTTTCCTGCCTGAGTGTCCCCCACCCCTGCCCCTGCATATCCACACAATGAAGGGAAGGAAAGCAAAAGGTGCCCTAGGGCCTCCCCTCAGGGACAGCTGGGCAGGCTATCAGCCCATGCATGGCACCCACATCCTGAGGGCATCCAGGCAAGGAGAGAGGTGAGTGTCCCTTTTCCTCCCCATCTGGAGGAAGCAGCACCCCTTCCCAGAGCTTAGAGATGGAAGGAAAAAAGCCCCAAGTCCTCAGAAAGGCAGACTGGAGTGGAATTTAAGCCCATGACACCAGATGCTGTTCCCGGCCACAGGCCTAAGATGACAGAGCTAGAGTACTTCAAGAGTGCACATGCCTGCCTCCCACCCCCAAAACCACCCAATGCCTGTGCCCCACACCAGCAACGAGGGCAGGTAAGCCCATCTGGGCAAGAGGCTGGTAGCAGGATCATTCCTGAAAGTCAGCTGTCAGCCAAAGTCTGCCCCAAGGGAGCTGCTGTGAGAAGAAACCCTGGTTGTGTCCTTTGTACTCCGCTATCCTAAGCAAATGACCACTTCGTTAAAAAATCAGCATTGGCAAGTCTGAATGTGTGTCAACTAGTTTTTAAAAATTTTTTAAGGAGGGCCACAGCTACAGCAGAAAGCAGAGGCTACAAAGGCACCTTTGAACCGAGACAACCTGAACTCTGACAAGCAGAGGTGGGCAGTGCAACCACCTGCTCTGTTCTCTCCTGCCCGGTTAAGATTCTCGTTCACTCTAGGAATTATCCACAGCAAACTATTCCTCCAAAGCCAGCTAGGCTGGGGCCAAGTCTCCTGGAGCCACCAGCACCTCCACAGCACCGAGCATGCAGCAGGTGTTCAGAAAGTCTTCGAGTAGGAGCAGGGGCACACAAATCAAGTAATGACTGCTGTGCCCCAGTCACAACTATTTCCAGGCAGCTGGTATGTACATGAGGCATACAGACTGATCTGACTTGAGCATGAGCCAAAAATAATTAAGGGAGGAAGTCTGCTATAAATCATCTAGCGCATTTAGAAGTCCTCTGTCGTTGGGCATTATCTATGCCATCGGATTTCCTGCTTAATGCAGTAAACTGGTCTGACAGCAGAGGAATGGAGAACTCTTCTTGGAGCCTCTGAATCTCAGCTGGGCTGCCCCAAGAGCCAAAACAGAACTGGAAGCATCAAGGCCAGGGAAGGGACAGATTCTCACACCCCCACCCACAGGGTCTCACAGAAATGACTCCTTGTCCTGAAGGGCGCTGGAGAGTTAGGACAGAGGTCCTTGACAAAGGAGTGAGTCAGGTCCCTGTTGTGAGCACCCCAAGAGCTAGCACAAGTCACTTAAGCTAAATTGCTCTTGTCAAAACAAGCCCTCTGCCAGCACTCACGAGGCTGGGCCCGGCTTTCATCACCAACACTTGCTGAGCTGTGGAATTTAGCCAACCAGCCAGAAGGCCCCCAGGTAACAGAGGGTAAGGACTGGTGGAGCATAGGCTCTGGGCTGGAGCTCCGCTCCCATTTCTACCACAGGGTGATTTGGCAACCTTGGGAAACATCTCTTTACCTTTTGGTTCCTATAAAATCAGGATAGGGCTTCTACATATTTGACGGAGAAGTTTCTAGTGATCATATGATCAATTCCCAGATCTCCACATTAAGGGAGGCATCAGTACATGGACAGTACCATGAGACATACTAGAGGTGTTTAAGATGTGGCCCCTGCTTTCAAAGCACTCCTGGTTAAGGTAGAAAACACAGGAGAAACCACACAAGTGGATGCTGAAGAATGACATGGCTAGGTTCAGACTGCAAATGCCTCTGTCGGCCACAGAGGTCAAGACAGGCATCAGGGAGGGGGTGAGGTTTGGGGTGGGAGCTGAAAAGGGTTGGAATGCAGAGCGGAAACTTTTGAGTGAAAGCAACAGTCCTCAAAAAATCACAGTACAGGTGCGGCAGTGAAGAGGCCACCACAGCAGGATCAGAGAGTGATAGATGATAAAGCTGCATCAGTCAAATGGCCCAGATGGTGAACCACTGTCTGCCAGGATGGGAAGCTTGGCTTGGTCCCACAAGCAATAAGGAGCCACTGTAAGCTGGTGACGGGGGTTGTTTCATGATATTTAATAACAGCTACTGTTTACTGGATGCTTACAGTGTGCAGGTATAAACTCACCTAATCCTCGGGACAACACCATGAGCTGCATGTAATTAGAATTCTCATTTTACAAACAAAGAAAGTGAGGCACAGCGAATTAAGCAACTCACTCCAGGCCTCACAGCTAGGAAGCGGTGGCACTGGAACCTGAACCAGGGCCAAATGACTCCAAAACCCATGGTCTTAACCACTGTGCTACACTGGCTCCACCCCAGAAGGAAGAACCATTTGTCTGTAGTAGCAAAGAGGGATGGAGATGGCAAAAGTGGGGCAGCAACCGTCTGGAGGCTGGGTCTGCAGACCAGAAACGCAGCTGCACTCAGGAGACGGGGTTGGAAAGGAGGGATGAATCCAAGAGATTCTACGAGGGAAGTATTGGCAAGATTTGGGGCTGACCCACACAAGCCTGGGGAAACTCAGCCCCTGACAGAGACGGAAAGTTGAGAAGGGTGCCAATTACAGGGCAGATGATGAGCTCACACTGAAGGGTTGAGAAGTGCAATGGGCACTCATATCTCTCCTTGAGAAGTTGTTCTTCTCCCTTCTAACTTAGACTTCACCTGCAGTCCAGGTATTCATAAATTACCCTTCAGAGGAATGATGCCTCTCACCATCTGTCAGTCCCTTCACAGGCCCCAACTCCTGCAGACACCTCCACCCCTGCCCCAGCCCCTTTTCAAGGGCAGCACATCTGTTCCAAGGAGAAAGGGATGGGATCTGGTTAGTGTCTGCTCACTGCTGAGGAGTTTGACGTGGAGGACTCATTTATCTTCCAGTCTGTGTGTGTGAAAGTATGCATGAGTGTGTCAAGAACCTGCAGATATAAACAGCTCTGCCTCTGAGAAGGAAGCATACGCTCATTTTTCCTCAGTGGACGACAAACAGAGATAAACCAGATGCTATTTTCCCAGGTCCTGTTGCCAGTAAATCTCAGCCAAGGGGGTGCTGGCAGGGTGTCCTTCCTGAAGACCCTCTGGGACCCAGTGGTCCTCAAGGCATCACCCCAACAGCTCAGTCCACCCTGTTTTGGGGCTCAGCCACCAGTTTGGGACAGGCCCCCCCATTCCCAGTTCCCAGAGCAATCTGGAGAATGAGGGATATTTACAATCCAAGGTCAGCTGGTACCATCTTGCTTCTTGGGAAAAAATGTCTCCGGCTAAGAGTCTGCCCCAAGAATGTTAGAGAGGTCAGAGGGACGAGAGGTCTCCAGCAGGCCAGCCATTCTAAGGGCTGATATCATCCTTGTTTCCTGGGGGCCAACTGTGTGCTGGGCACCCTGGCATGCAGGGATACTGGATAGGGCATTTGCATAGCAAGTGGGTAGCTGAAAGGCTGGGCAGAGTGACCATGAGGGCCTCATTTAGCCCTGGGGTGAATGCCTGTTCACCTGTCCATGTCAATGTGTCTGTCCTAGTGATTCTTAGGCACTCACTTTAAAGAAGGCAGTCCACAGTCCCAGACCTGGGACTCCATGTGGGCCTTTGGAGCACAGCGGGAATCATTGCAGTGATGGTAATGAGGTGTTTTAACCCAAAAGCTGTACAGAGTGTGTGTGCGGTAGACCTGGAACTCCTCAGTCTGCTCAGCAGGGCAAAGGCTGCTGTGGGGTACAGGGGAGACTGAGAGTCTGCTGGGAAGTCCTGCCTCTTTCAGCAGGACTGTGACTAAGGCAGTGCTCAGTTTGGGGGCTCACAGAATTGAAGGGCAAGGAAATGCCAAGTGTAGAGATGGCCATGGTTAAGCTAAGGGCATGTGGGTTATGGGCCTTCCCACATCTCTAGGAGAAATAGAAATTTCTTCCAAGGAGTATATGTTCTTTCTGCCTGAGGCCCAGGGTGGTCTCCGAGTCCAGACTGCATATTTTTAAGAAAAGTGTCATTAGAGGGAGGGGACACCTATTTCTAGAGGCCCCACCCCACTCAGGGCCTCAGGACACCATCTGCTGAGTAGAAATCACCACCAGCCACTGGGCCATCTTCCTACTATGTGTGTGCCCAGAGAGGCCCAAAATAAATAACAATGAATCCCTCAACCTTAGCGCCAGGTGTCCCCAGAGCATAGCGGCTGGGGGAGTGGAGAGGATGAACTGGCCAGGAGGATGATGAGAATGGGAAAGAAAAGTCTGGGCAGGCGGGCGGGGAAACTGGCAGAACCCTCATCAAGGTGGGGCAGGAAGAATACTTTTCACTGAATAGTCCCAAAGCCTAATTTTAGACAATAGTTCCTTTCTGCACTAGCATTCTTCCCAGAACTAGGATTTGTATTCAGTGAACTCCCATCATCCCCTGGGGGAAGCTGCATCCTCTGTTGTTTCAAGCATGGAGTGCTTTTTCTCTGTGCTGAGCCAAACAATGAGGAGATGTGCCCCAGCAAGAAGAAGGCAGGCCTGGCTGCAGCCTTTCTAAAAATGCACATGTGTTCTCTGCCACACACACGCACCTGTCCACCTCCAGCTGACAAGCAGCAGACAAGAGCTGGAGCTCCATACAGCAGCCACAATGATCTTCTCCAAACACACATCCGATCATGTAAACTGCACTTCCTCTCCCACTTCAAACTTTGATAGAACTTCCAAGTCTCTTGGAATAAAATCTCCTTAATTCAGCTCCCGGCCTTGAGTCATCTGGCTCCTTCTGTTCTCCAGTGTCATCTCGCACCACTTCTTGCTATCATTACCCCTGGCTCCAGTCCCTGCTCCATCCTAACAGGGCTTTTGCATGTGCCAGCCTCTCTCCCAACAAAACCTCACCCCGCCCTTCTTTGCCCAGTTACCTCCTACTCTTCCTGTGGACTGCAGCCAATATTCAATTCCTCTGAAAAGCTTCTCTGACCTCCCAGAGAGGCTCCCCAACAATAGCCATCATAGCCCATGCCTCCCTTCCTCTGAGACCTAAGGTCAGCCAGCATTCTACCATGACCAGTGTGATTCTCCACCAGTGTGCAACTTCCCTGCTAGACTGTGATCTCCATGAGGGCAAGGCCTGTTCTGCTCACCACCTGGGGAAGTTGCATCCTCTGGTCTTCCAAGCATGGAGGGCTTTTTCTCTTTGTGGAGGCAAACAAGGAGACATAACCCAGCATGAAGAAGGAAGGTGCTTAGCACAATGTCTGGCATGTAGAAAATGCTCAAAAAATATTGCATGAATGAATGGAGAGATGAATGAATGAACAAACAAGACAATCAAACCAGTATGAGCTTTTCGGCACTCTGCAAAGCTGTAAGTAAAGTCACTCAAACAAAGCTAAAAACCAGCTCAGGTATAGCAGTCACCTGCTCTCATTCCCACCCTGAGCCCAGGAACCTTTCCTCTTCACCGTCCTGAGAATCAGCACCCATGTGGTAACTCAACTCTCATCTTCACAGTCTGGCCAAATTGCAGCCGCTGGGAAGGGTGGATGCCCTGCTTTTTCAGGTGAGGAAACGAGTCCAGTGTCCAGGATCACACTGTCAGGCATCAGAATAGCAGGGGCTACACCAGGACGCTTGACTAACATGCTGTTCTATTAGTCAGAATAGGCAAGGCCACGCCACAGTAACAAAGAAACCCTGAAATCTTATGGGCTTAACTCCACAGAAGTTTAGTTCTGGCTCATGAATCTGATACAGGCCAAGTGGTTTTAATCTATCTTGTAACTATGCCATCTGGACCCTATGACATCTGAGTCACTTCAGAAGGGAAGAAGAGGAGGCTAGCAGGACTGCATTGGACATTTTTGTGAGCCAGGCCTGGAAGTGGTACATAGCACAGTGCACATGGCTTTTGCCCACATTCTGCTGGCTCAATCTTGGTCATGGAGCAGTAAATTAACTGCAAGGAAGGCTCAGGAACATGGCCTTTCCAAAGAGTGTCCCCAACAAGAGAATGATGTGGAAAACAAATCTTCTCCACCACGGTGTGCTGCTCCTAATTAGGGCTATTTCTCTCCGAGTCCTGAAGTGACTCAAGGCCTCCACAGGCCATGTGGGCCACATCACCCTGCTGGGAGGTCAATGCCTCTCACCCCAAAATAACACACTGCCCAGGAAGCCAAGTTGCCCAGAGCAGAGAAGGCTCAAGGGGAAGTCCAGGTTCTCCCACACATCAGCACATCATCTTCTGGATGGCTGCAGAGTAGAGGGAGAGGGACAGACGGAGGGAGGTGATGACTGAGCTGCCACCTTAGTGCTCTGACCCTCCTCATCTCACCCCTTGGGCTCCAGATGGCCTGGCTGGTCCCAGCCTACAGGAGGGCAGTTTGATACTGTCTTAGGGAAGCCCTACTTCAGTGTAAAATCTCAAGGCTCAAATCCTGGTCATTGGCCAGAGATGGGGAAAGACTGGCAGGGAGGGGGAGCCCTGGCATAGGAAGTCAACCATGGGTGCAGGTCCTGGCTGCTGCTTCAAAAGGCCAGATGTCATTAATTATGTCTCTTCATGCCTTTGTTTCCCCAAAGGTAAAAGGGAGATGCTCAGCACCAACTTCTCCCCGCACCAGGATTAGTGTACAGATTAAACAAGAGGTGAAAAATGACATTCCCATGCAAGTGACATCAATTATTACAGATGGAGAATGTCACCTAGAGCTCCAAGAAAGCTTCTTCCCTCAGCGATGCCTGGCCTATGAAAAAGGCCCACTTTTGTCAATCCCCTGTCCTCCTCTACACTCTCGTTCTCAGAGTATCCTACCCTAGTTTCCACACAGGCTGAGATTCTCCAAGCTGGGTGAAGTCCTGGGGACTGGTCAGACCAACAGATGTGAATGTTCACTTCACTTCCCCACCACATACAGGCTCCTGCCACCCCCAGTGACAGATACAGGCCGCTTGGAGGGAGACACTTTCCATTCTCACCTTGTCCTTTGCTGGTGGAGTTCCAGGGGTTAGGGGGTGGGGTTGGTTAGGGGGTGGTGCTGGTATAGAGGACCCCAGAGTGGGGTTTGGGGAAGTGGGGGAGCACAGCCTTCCTGGGCCATGACCTCTCATCAGCTCTCCTCGAGGAACGAGGAACGTTTCCAAGAAATTCTCCCTGCTTCTTTGAAATCACACCCAGTCTCTCACCCTGGGGGAGGGGAGCCTCATGAGATGAGCAAGGAGCTGATGGGGCAGGAGGTGAGAGGCTTTGGGCCCACAGAGCAGGCGGGTTTGCAAGAACCTTGAGAGAACCCAGAACAGCAATCCAGCAGCTGCCACCGCTGCTGTGAGGAGCAGGGAGCAGCGGGAATGGAGAGAGGAGGTGTGGAGAAGGGGGTGGGGGAGGCAGATGATGGAGGCTGTCAGGAGAGGCTCTGTGACTGCACAGAGCAGGGGTGGGTGTGTGGGTGAGGGTGGGGAGGCCTCACAGGGCTCAGAGGTGGGACTTTAGAAGTTGAGAAATCCAATTGATTTCTCAATTGGAGCCCTCAAGTCTCAGCCGACTTCTGATCAGACTTTCTGTGAACAGCACAGGCTCCAGGCTAAAAGGCTTTTGGACTGGCATTTCCTTTCTTGTTAGCTAAAACATAGGTTTCTATAACAAGCCTACTCTAATAGACTCTTCTCATTTTTACAGGAGAACCAGAGACTCAAAGGAGAAGCCAACTTAACCCAAGGAGACAGATAAAATACAAAGTCAGGGTCAGAATTCAAATCCAAGCCCCTCTAACTCCAAAGGACACAACCAGACATCTCTGGGTCTGATTTTTCCTCCTCCCGATAAATGAGATTCTCCTATTTAGAGCCACTTTCCTAATTAGATGTAATGAGGAAACATCCCTCCTCGGTCTTCTCAGAAACAGGGAGTCCAGATCTGAACACAGTTTCGTCTCCTAGGAAAAAAGAAGCCAGAAAAATCCCAGTTGGAATGACCAATGCCATCCGTGTGATCAGCAATCACAAACGTTTACAGGAAGCCAGCTCTGGTGAACAGGCTTGAGAAGGGAGTGGGAAAGTGACCACAAGGCTCTCTGCCCTCAAGTGGATTCCATCCGATCCAGCACAGCCAAGCCCTGAGTAGCTGGCGTTCGGAGGCTTCTGGATCCTAGGCTTCTGGAGGGGAGATGCAGATAGAAGAGGCCTGTAAGCCCAGATGACCTCAACAATGTCCTACAAGACTGCCCACTGCCTTGGCCCTCTAAACACAGCCACTGTTGGCTTCCTATCCTCAAGTCAGGATGCCCGGCAGGGCTACCCTCCCTAAAATCGGGGCAGGCACACACCACAAAAGCCAGAGCCTAGGCCACCTCCACTGACTTCCTCAGATCCTGTCCTTCCCCACGAGAAGTGCAAACGTCATGGTCCCCGAAAGACGCTTTACCTCTCCCCATTGCTCGTACCTGTCTGTGCCTCAGCTGCCTCTTCTGGGAAATAGGGATCACTCTCCAGGTTGGTGTGAGAATTAAATAGGCTATCATATGTAAAGTGCTAATAGCGCTCAATAAACATATCATCAACATCATTACCGCTGAGAAAGGGATGGACACAGATGGGCCTGTAAAGAGGGGAGATCCGGCCTGAGAGACATTCGCCAGGAGAGGGAGGGAATAGGAATTCAGGCTTATCAGGGTTAATGACAGGTCAGGAGCACGTGCTGAGGAGACAGTAAGCCTGGGTTCCATTCCTATCCCTTCTACTTCATACTATGACTTAACCTGTCTGAGCCTCAGTTTTGTCATATGTGTCATGGGGATAACAGTGGTGACAACTTTCCCCATAGAGTGAAGTATTATAGGCAATAATATGTGCAAAGTGCTAGCACATTTTTAAAAAGAAGTGAATACTCTGTTTCAGTTCTATTATTTGGAGGGCAGTAGTCTCTTTGCTCTGCCCTCTTCCAGTAAATGCTGAGGATTTTCACTTTTCCTTTTTATCAGAGCCAAGAGGTCTCCATCACATTACACCAGAGTGTCAGGGCAGGAGCTTGGCATCTGCTTCAGCCACAAGCCTTCATCTCCATTCTCCTTTACCTGTGACCTGTGCCACATGCTCAGGGGAAGGAAATCATTATACCTCTTTCTCACAAAAGCCAATCCCAGAAGTCTCTCTCCAAAGACGTGCCTAGGAATCAGCTCAGTGGCAGATGCCAACTCTACACTTGCATGACACTAACAGTGAGTATCTCCAAATCCTAGCCCTGCTCATTGCTCTGGGGAAAGCTGGATGGTTTAGCCACAGGCTCCCTTCCCACTCAAGACAGAAGGCAGGCCCAAGTGCTGCTGGTGGTGGGCAAGGGTCTACCTCCCTCCCTTACCTTGATGGCCTCATCTCCTGGGGGCCACCTGTTGTTCCTCTGCTCCCCAGGGCCAGCGTCATGCACGTGTGATCTGTGCAGCTGCACAGGGCTCCACCCGGAGTTTAATACTCCGTTGTTTCTGTTTTGAAATTCTCAGTATTTTTTGTACACGGGGTCCCATGTTTTCATTTTGCATAGGGTGCCACCAATCATGTTGCCAGTTTAGCATAGCCACACATCTCCCGCTTGCTTCTGTCGCTCCTGAGAGCTGCTGCCAGCACTAGATCCAGGCTGCATGTCGCACACCTCTCCTCAGCGTCAGCTCTCACCTGGGCACCTGACAGTTCTCTTGCTTCTGCCCTTGGGACTGCACTCTCTTTTCAACAAAGCAACCAGAGGATCCTTAAAAATGTGAGTCAGAATCACATCACCCCTCTGCCCAAACCCTGCAATGGCTCCCTTCTTACACAGACAGAGGAAAGGCCCAGGACCCTGCTGGTGACAGGCAAGGCCCTTCGTGTTCTACCTCCCCCGCTTACCTCACTGACCTCATAATCCTGGGGGACCCCTGTTGTCCCTCTACTCCAGCCATACCTGGCCTTTCTGCTCTTCTGAATAGGCTGCAGGCACATTCCCACCCCAGGGCCTTTGATCTGGCTGTTCCCTCTGCATGGGACACTCTTAAGCCAAATATCTATCCCCAAGCAAAGGACCAGATATCCTTTTAATGTCAGAAAAGTCCTCTAACATCATCTCATCTATAAAGGACAGCACTTAATCCAGCCTTTAAAAAAAGTATGAAATGTTGATGAGAATGGAGAAATTGGAACATCGAGGCATTGCTAGTGGGAATATAAAATGGTGCAGCCCCTGCGGAAAACAGTATGGTGGTTTCTCAAAAGATTAAAGATAAGATTACCATAGGATCCAGCAATTCCACTTCTGAATTATATACCCAAAATAATTGAGACCAGAGTCTCAAGCAGATATTTGTACATGCATGCTCACAGCAGCACTATTCGCAATAGCCAAAAGATGGAAACTACCAAGGTATCCATATCAGATGAATAGACAGATAAAATACACTATCTATATGCAACGGACCATTATTCAGCCTTGAAAAGCAATGAGTTGCTGACACAGGCTACAACATGGATAAGCCTTGAAAACATTATGCTAAGTGAAATAAGCCAGACACAAAAGGACAAATATTGTAGGAAATACCTGGTCTAGTCAAAATCATGGAGACAGAAAGCGGATTAGAGATGGCCAGGGGCGGGGAGGAGGAAGGAATGGAGTTGGTGTTTAATGGAGAGAGTTTCTGTTTGGAATGATGAAAAAGTTCTGGAAATGGATTCTGGTGGTGGCTGCCCACCATGGTGAATATACATAATGTCACTGACTGGTACACTTAAAAATGGTTATAAGTTTTATGCCACGTGTATTTTACCACAAAATAAAGAAAAATAAATCAGCATAGGTAGAAGGCTCAATTTAACATGAAATCCACTCTGGCCCCTGCATTCCTTCCAGGCCCCCTGTCTCCCGCCAGCCACGCTCAGCCTCCTCCACACCCACCCCATGCCCACCCCAGGGCCCCAAGCCCTGCTAACAGGTGACCCCTGACCAGCATGCACAGCCAATGGCCAAGTTCCAGCCCTGTCCTGGTGGGGGTGAATGGGTAGACAGGGACACACACCTACACAGGAATGCAGCCCAGGCCATGGGGAGGAGTCGTATTTTGGGAATCTGAGCCCTGGCCCCAAAACTAGAGATTTCAGTGAAGCCAAGTCAGTAGCCATAGTATGTCTCAGGAAGGGAGCGAGGAGGCATCACTCCCTCTGCAGCCAGGCCGGCAGCTGCCCCGTTGCCTCCTCAGGAATGTGAAGTACCACCCTGTGGCCTTGCACTTGGGGCAAGCATGAAGGCCCACTCACTCCACTCCTGGCTTTATGTGGTGATTGTCAAGGCTTAGCGGGGAGGGGTAAGATTCTTCTGATCACCTGGGAAAATGTGAAGATGCTCACAGTTCAGCCTCAATGCCAGGGTGAGGTGGGGCGGGGCGGCCCTGGTATTCCAGGCTCCCACCTTACTGGAGATGGACAAGCTCTTTAGGGAGAGGAATGCCAGATGGCAAAGTGCACACCCACAGGGCTAATTTAGGCTCAGCTCCACAGCAGCAACAGCCACAGCCCCCTGCACAACTCAGCTAAGGGGGTTTAAACTACTGGGCGACCCAGAGGGAAAAGAAAATATACACAAGCCCATATCCATATCCATATCCATACACACACACACACACAGGCACAGGCACACACACACACACCCTCTTCCTCAAGAGTGGCCTTGTAAATGATCTTTTCTGCCCTGTAGTGGGGAAGGGAGTCTGTTCATGCTGCGGGGACTGACTGCTCCTTAGTCCCTGCAGCTCTGAACGCAGTAAGGAACTCCCAAATGTTATTACTATGTGATCCTTAAGATTCCCGAGTCAGAGGGCCTGAGGTCACTAGGCCCCAGGAAAAGACCCTGAGGGAGATTTAAAAATAAACAGCCTTTAGCTCACAAGTACAGATGGGACCCGTTGTCTCCTCTGAGAACAGAACAGGTTGGCTGGACAGTACATGTTCTCAAGGAATTGGGTTACACTTGAGGGTGAACCTTCCAACCCAGGGAAAACAAAAACATAGAGCTACAGAGTCTCCTCTGGCGCAATGACTGAGTCGCCCTGAGCCAGGGCGAGTGCAGCCACCACAGACACGAGGTTGGCTCCGTGGCCCCGAGGCCCTGCTTGCATCTTCACCACTCCTTGCTGTGCCCTTTACATACATTACCTCGGGCTCTTGCCCAGGTCACAAGGGCCAGAACTAGGACTCAAAATGAGGTATGTCCACAGACACTGCCCTTCCTCTGACCCTAGCACCAAGCTCCAGGGGACTGCTGGACCATCTAAAATTCACTACACCCACAAATTATTCCTGTGTTGCCCCCTCCCCAGTAAAGCCATGGGAACTAGCCTCAAGCTCCAGGGCACTTCTTCCTTCCCACCTTCCCATTCTGAAGTGCAGCTCTGCAGAGTCTGAAACCCAAGCTTTCTAACTTGGGGAACCTGAAGGGGCCACTAGTACCGCTCTGGCTTCCTTGTGATTCCTGGAGCCATCCTTTGTCCTAGGACCCCTCAGCCTCAGGGACAACAGGACTTTCAGGGGGTGGAGGCATCAAGGAGAACCAGCCCTTCATTCTCCTTGAAGTGCCTGGGACCCCACCCTGGTCCTCAAAGTCATAATATTTACAGGGAACACTGCAAAGCCAGCCACCCAGCAGCTCTGCCTGGCTGGCAAGTTACTGCAAACAGCAGATGGCTCTGAACAATTTCAAGGCAGGCCCCCCTCTCCTTACAGCCAGCACCCCAGCCCACCCCCAGTAAGTAAATAAACAAGCAAGAAACTCCAGAACGAGGCAGAAGCAGAGCTCTGGATGGCTCTAACCAAGCAAGCTGCCCTTCCTGCAGAGGCCACCCTGGAGCCAGAACCACACTTTCACACGGCAGGGGAGAGCTGGTGCACATCCTTCTAGGGGCAAAAAATGTCCACTGCAGACACACACACACCCACACACACAGCCAGGGCTGTAGTCTGTGTGTGGCTGTATGTGGGAGCAGGGCAAGTACAGGGGATGGAGAAAGGAGAGGGAGGGAATGTTAATAGAGCCAAAGTGCTTATTTTATTAAAACCTTTTATAAATAAGCCTCACTTAGCCCCAGCCAGACATGTAGTCTTGGTGCCTAAAATCACGACGACTCTACTTTCTGGAGACCTAGATGGTGACACAGGGGTGTGTACAGGGTGGGGCAGGAGACTTGCCAAAGTTCTGAATGCCTACCCCTGCCCCTCCAGCTTCCAGAACTCCTGCAGGGGCTCCATCCATCCACAAGTTAGCTAAAAAAGCTGGAGTCCAAATGCCACCATACTGCTTACTGGCTGTGTGATCTTGGACAAGTTACTTAACCTCTCTGTGCTTCAGTTTCTCATCTGTGAAATGGAGAACAATAACTATAATCAAAAGCTGTAAAGTTAAAATAGATACTAGCTATCAGAATAATTCTCCCATTTTTCATTTTTCTTATCTCTCTCTACAGTCTACAAAAAAAGACTTCTTTTGTGGATGGGCAGGAATCGTCGTCACCACCATCACCCTCTGTCTAATCCCAAGGCAGCTCTCCAGAGTAGGTCTTATCCCTATCTTATTGATGAAGACACTGAGGTTAAAAAAGGCTTTGACACTGACCTGAGGTCAAAGCCTAAGTGACAGAGTCACAGGAGGACCGTCAAAAAGGCAGAATGTGAGAGTCCAAGTAGGCCCATGGAAAGGCTTCCAGAAGATTCTGTTCTCCTCAGAACTCCAGGCCAGGAGGAGGTCAGGAAAGGCTCAAAGGCATGAATGAGCCTGAAGCAGCACAGCTCCAGGTGGACAGGAGGGCACAGGGCCAGCTGCCAAGCTGGGTGACTCAGCCTTGACTCCTTACTCCTCTTGGGGCCCAGGCACTGAGCCCTGGCTCTCCTCATCCTCAGCAGAGGCCACCATCCTTTAAGGTCAACCAGGAGCCCCGGGGCCCAGCGAGAGAGACCTCACAGCATGTGGGTAGCTCCAGGGATCCTACCTTCCATCCGGGCCACCTCTCAGCTTCTCAGAACACTGTCCATCACGCAGCCACTCCCCACCCATATGTGCTCTCAGGAAGGAACTGGGCTGCCCCCAGAACTGGCCCGTCCTCCACAGAGGAGACATGTTTCAATTTGCTCAGCACAGTCTCGTTATGCCTATTGTCTGGAACAAGCTATTAACAGCACCCTTTCTCCTTCCGCTCTCAAAAGAGTCCTGGTTTTGATGCTAAATCATATGGTCGCCACACCCCGACCCTCTCTCAAGGCTACCTACCTAAGCCATGGACCCAAATCTGTTAGCCAAGGAGGGGCACCCCACCCTCTTGGGCAGTTCAAGAATGTCCAGGAAACACCCCTGACAGTATTTTTTTACTTTGTAGGCTGCAGAAACTTTCTTCCCACGCTGCCTGCCAGCAACCCCATCCCACCCCCTTTCCTGTAACTTCTTCTAGATGTAGCCCAGCTGGGTCTTCTCATCATAATGCAAATGACCCAAGGTCTTAAGCTTGTTGGTGTGGAAGAGAACCTCCAGCAGAAACCAGCCACTCCAAAACGAAGATGACAGCCAGAGCCAGGACCCAGCACAGCTCATGCATACGTTAGGATCTGCGAGAAAGTGCTGGGTCTTCAAGGAGAGGAGAAACAGATACTCCCTCAGGCTCCAGTCTGTTCATTTCTTCACTGCTTCATTCATTCATTCAATAAAATAGATTAATCAGGTTTAAGGCTGTGTCCCATAATCAATGGTACAAATATAATAACCTACGGAGTTAGGATGTAGACACACAGACACATGTATGTATATATACAGATTTCAATATTCATGCATGTGGGTTGTGAGAGCTAATCCGAGAATAATCTGAAAATCATTGGTATCAGGCTTTGAAATGCATCGATGATTTTTTAATACATTTACCTCCTTGGTGACGTTTGAGCCCATGTGATATTTATTACATTGCTATTTAAATGAGCCTAGACTCTGAGACCTCTTTTACTTTCATAGAAAATGCCAGGGTTGGGGAAGCTAGCCAGAGGAAAAAAAAAATCAATCCAGCCAAATCCATTGATCTGGGAGTAGGCATTAATCACTCAGGATTTGATCAGCACAGCAGGAGGCTGGGGGTAAACCACAGAGTGCGAAGTAGGTGAGAGTTTAACAAAAAAAAAAAATCAAAATCTACAAGGTTGCAGAGAAGTTCATCTCTTGCCTAGCAGGACATTCATCTTGACCCAGCCCAGCCCAGTCATAGACAAACATGAGATATTCAAACCAAGTGAAATAGTAACTCCCCTTAAAAAGGCCTATTAGCAAATGCACAAAAAAATTTATTTTCACACAACATTAATTAGGCAAACAAGTGCTAAAACCAATGGTAGGCCAGGCACTCTGCTAGGACTAGATAAATCACCAATAAGTAAGACCTATCTTGGGTCTTGGGACACACCCAGTCTAGGAGGAGACAGCTAAAACCAGGAGAGTACAACAGCTGCGCACAGTGTGTGGTCACAGAGGGGCAGCAAGAAAGGAAAGGAAAGAGCCCATCCCTGCATGCGGGAAGGTGACCTAGGAAGGCTTGTCGGAGGAGGTGATACTTGACTTGGGTTCTGGAATCCAGATGAGTAGCAAAGGGGGACAAGATACTGGAAGGACAGAAAGCCTTCTAGAGAAGCCTGGCAGGGGAGAACAGCTGTTCGGGGGTATAGGGCAATTGGGTGGAAGCCCGTATTCCTGAGATGCAAGGAAGTGACATGCTCAGAACTGAATTTTAGAAATGTAGCGTTACAGCCGTATGGCAGGTGGTCCAAAGAAGGACAGAGCTTAGTAAAAGGCCCCACAATGGTCCAGATGAGAGATGATGAAGTTAACCAGGGCAGGTTGGGAGGGGTCGTGGAGGTTGCAGGAATCGGGGGGACATTTCAGAGCCAAACTCATCAGCACTGCATGACCAACTGAAAGTGGGAGGCGAGGAGAGGGAGTTGTCAAGGATGACTATTTCTAAGCAGGCAACAGGGAGAATGACAGGAAACAGAGAAGAGAGGTGGTGAAGGAGCCGGTCCTGGTGAGGACAGTGGGGTGGATGAGTGAGGGGTACACATGATGGGTTTAAGGTACCCCGGGGAGCAATAACTACAGGCAGCTGGAAATGTGCAGCTGTGTCTCTGGAGAGCCTGGGCCAGAGGGATGCATATGGGGACAATTAACAGAATCAGATAGACAAGATGAGCTGGAAGAAAAGAGCCCAAGATGGAGCCCTGGGAAAAACAAGTGTTCGAGGAGGAAGAGAAAACAGGAGGCCAAGACAAGAGGCAGAGTGGGAACAGCCAAAGAAAGACAAGAATGGGAGTGGCTCCGGAGCCGGCAGTGCCAGGCGAAGGAAGTCCGTTGTGTGCCAGCCAGGGGGCCCAAGATGAGTGGCAAGGGCTGCTTTCAACAGGAGGGGCCTCTGTGGGTTTGAGGAGGCACGTAAGCTGAGAACGACCCTATCAAGAGGGCCAGTGGGAAGCTGGCAGAGAGACATGAGAGATGGAGGTACACCTGGGAGTGAAGGAGGTGTTTCTATACTGGGGACATGTGTCCCCTGTTAGCCTCTTTGGGAGGGACCTGGGGAAGGAGGAGGGGCTGGAGGCCAGGAGTCATGGAAGGAAGGGAGGAAGAAGGTGCCCAGAAAGAAAGAATGGAGGCCAGGCCGATGGAGGAAACAGCTCGGGGAGGAGGAGGAGGAACTGGGCTCTCTGAGAAGCCAGGAGATGCAGGAGGTCAGCTGAGACGGGGAGGGAGGGCTTATGAGGTCTTCAATGAAGCAGGAATTTTCTCTGCAAAAAAATGAGGGTTTGGTGGAGACGCAGGACTAGGAGCTATAGAGGACAGCAGTGAGGGCTCAGACCTGCCACTCTGGAGAGGAGGGTTTGAATCAAACAGCAAATCTCCCTGGAAGACCCTTGCCAAAAAGTCTGGCTCAGAAGAGGCGCTGGTTCAGAAGAGTTAGGAACACAGCTTTGAGACTTTCCTCTGGGCTAGGATTTGTAGTCCTGACCACTCCCACCCACTCCCCGCCTCATTCTTCAAATCACTTTTTCCCAATACCAGTAGGGTCCATTTGTACATGGGAGGGTTTTCACAAAACAGAGCTAAGCACCCCACCCCCGCTGCGAGCACACACACGTGCACACACAGTCCACACACGCTGAGCACTCCTGGTTCCGCACAGGCCCACATCTGTTTCTTGCTCTTGGTGAAGCCCCCAGCAGAGCGGCACATGCGGAGAGGCATGTGACGAGCAGATGAGAGGGACACTAACCCCGAGGTTAGAAAAACCTATAACTTTCCCCCTCGCTGACCACAGGGTCAAGTCAACTCTACTAGAATTAAGTGCTTCTCTGTCCATGGCTCTGAATAGGACACACTCCAGCCTGAAGTGAATATCACCAGAAACTAATTTAACGGAGAGTTTGCAAATGTCCATGCAGGCCTTCTGAGCTGCCGCAACTACAAAAAACAAAGGGTGCAGTGCTCACTGGGGAGCTTAGCTCTATGGGGGGCTACAAATGGCCCTTAGCCTTCTCAAGAATGGAGAGAGGGGAGACAGAATGAGGGCAAAGCCATAGTAAGGGCCTGGCGTATGGTCCTGTACAGGGCCGGGTGCACCAAGACAGAGCAGGTGTTCCTAGTGATGGGCATGAGGATGACTGCCAATCCCTGAGCCATCACTGCCAGTTTCAGTCTTAGGCCAGGAAGCTGGACAGACACTTTGAGCCATCAGCTCAGAGGACAGAGCCCGTCCCCTACGACTCTTCCCCAGCAGACACAGCTCACAGTCAAGCATGACTTTTTCTTGTGGAAAAACAGAAGAGGGAGTCGGTCATGCCTGCATGCTGTGCTAGCGGCTCGATGTTAAAGCAGCCTTTATAATCCCTTTGATCACCCAGTTTGGTGTCCCTCTTTTGCTCACCCTAAATGAATGCCTCCACTGTGTCTTAAAGTCCATTTCCCTCCTGTGCCCTCTGGTGCAATGGGTCATGGAGGGCCACCTCCTCATGGGAGACTGGTTTGGTAGGAGCTCTGCTGCCACGTGCACAGGTGGTCTTTGGGAGCCTAGATCCTCCTAAAATGGTTTTGAGCTTTTTCTGCATGCACAGAGGTACATTTCCCTGCAGGGAAGGATGATACATCCTTAGATTTTTCAGAGGCCCAAAGAAGATTAAAAAGTTGCTTTAGGGGGTTAAAAGGCACCATGGAGTAAAGACAGGTCAGTCAGTCCCTGTAATCAGACCACAAACAAGGCAACACATGAGGCAGGCACAGAAGCCCATGTTCCTGCCACAGCTGGCCTCCCCGTGGGCTTGGCAGATGTGAGTGAAGCACCTTCCTCATAATCACATGGGGATCCTGGGCCATCAAGGCTGCAGGTGCAGCACGGCCTGAGGCTGGGCCACCCTGTCTCATCCTGGGAATGGACTCAGCTCCTTCTCACCTTCGCCCATTCAGAACAGCAGGCTGAGGTCTGCATCCCTGAGGGTTCATCTCTGAGGTCTGCCCCCACATTGCCAGTCAACCTGCAACTGCACGCTATAAACAGAGACGCGTGAGGTGTGAGATGGACATTTCAAGGCCTCCCTCCTCCCTGGAATGAGGTGCCTAAAGCTGACTTTGGAAAACCAGAAGCCAAACACTACAAGGACACTGTGCTGACCCAGCCTTGGGCAGAGGCCAGCACACTTCCCATCTGTCCCTCCAGGGACTTGGGGGCCGCCCAGCGCACCTGCACATGAGGACCAGCTGCCCAAACAGACTGACCAGGGGTTCCCAGAAGCTCAAAGGAGGTACACGGCATGCTGATCCCTCTAGGCAGGTGGGAGGGGAGGAGTCAGAAGGCAAAGGAAGCAAAAGTGTGTGGGTCTGGGATGAGGAAAGGGAGCTACATTCTGAGTATCTCAAAGCACGTGCCACTCTTGAGGTTTCCCAGCCACTACACTCGGCCAAACCCACCCTTTCCAGCCTGATGACCGCAGACTGTCTAAACACTTCCAGATGTCCTTGAGGGCTGTGCAGGGGATGGCAAGTACAGCTTGGACAAAACAGAGTGAAAGATCACCTCTTGCGAAAGAGAAGCCATAAATTACAATGATGACTTCCCACCCAGGAGGGAGACACCCTGGAGCTGAAGACTGAGGGTGGCTGATGGAGATGTCCTTCCCAGGAGGACACCCAGTCAAGAACACTGCCTGGGCTGTCTCTGGTCGCCTTGCTCCAGCCCAGCCTCCACCATCTCCCCTTCCCAAAGTCTAAATGCCACAGTATAGAAATATTACCAAAATACTCTTATCCTCACCCCAAGCAATGGGCTTAGCAGTTTCCAGGGTCTGGGGCTCCTGTTAGGTCAGAGTGGTAACACAGGCAGGCCCTGCAACTTTAGTCCAACCTCCCTTTGCACAACTCCAGGGGGTGTCATTCACAGATGGGTCACATCTGAATGGCTGGCCTGCAGGTACAGGACCGCATGCCATAGTCCCACTGGCTAACAGGTCGCCCTCAGGTGGCCAGTGCATCTACAACCAGCACTCCTCCACCATGCTCCCAGCTTCTCATCTGCCCAGCAGATTTATCTCTGTCCCAGGGGCACCCAGAGTCCCACTAGCATGCCCTGGCGCCCTCAAAGCATCCCCATCAGACTGGGGCTCTGGTAGTAGGGGCAGAGTCAGCGGCTGCTGAAAGCCTGCCTGCTCTGGACGAGTGCCTCCTCCTCACATCCAAAGCGTCTGTCTTAATTTACTTTATGTAATTAAGAAAATTCCACTACTGTTGTGGCAGGAGTGGGGGAAGCAAGTTACACAACAGCATATCCTCCATTATACTAATTTGTTTTAAATGATTTCTAGAAAGAAATAGCAAAATGTGACAGAATTAAGGGGGATTTTATCTTTTCTCCTTTATACTTTTTTAACTTTCCAGACTGTTGAAGTGTTGTCTATGGCTTTCTCTGATCAGAGAAAGAGGGCTATAAATGTGATCAAGTATATTTTCTTCCCCCAGAGACACTTTAGCTGTAAGTTCTGGGAGCTCCTGGAAGGCTACAAGTCTGCCTTGGGTTCAGAAAGTCTGAGGAATGGCTCAGACAGGCTGCGTCTGCAGGCAGCACAGCTTAGGCAGTGATCCTTGGGGTTATCATAAACCGCAGACTTAGGAAGGCCACAGAGACCATCCCCCACTCTCACTGCAAGGTCAGCTGACAGAGGCCAGAGGGCACAAGGCTTGCCTAAGTCCAGTCAGCCAATGAGTGGTACCAAAGCTGGAATCTGAACCCAGGCCCTCAGTCCCCAGGCAGACAGTGTTACTCCTCTTCTCTGCATCTCTCTCTCTCTCTGCATGTCTCTCTTTCTCCAGCTTTGTCTCTCCCTTTTTCTCAGTCTCTGCCTCTCTGACTCCCTCCCCACCTCTCTCTCTCTCCTCCCATTCCCCCTCCCCACCTCTCTCTCTTGCACACTATACCTCCAGGGCTCACTAAAGACTCGAATGGTGCCCCTTATTTATCCTCCCCCATAGGACAGTCAGTTTTTTGTGGTAGGAAGATACAGCATCCCTAGGAGGCCACCAGTCTCTCCCAACCCCACTGACTCTAAATGCACTGAGCTGAGACAATGGCACACACTAGAAGACTGGGAATCTCAGTCCCTGTAATCAGACCACAAACAAGGCAACAGGCGAGGCACGCACAGAAGGCCATGTTCCTGCCACCTGCTCCGACACACTGTATCAACAGCCTTCCCCAAGTGATACAAAGGAGCCCAGGGTCGGGAGTGAGGCAGGCCTTGGTTCAAGCCCTCTCACTCAGAACTCAGCAGACTTGGGTTCATTACATCTTCTTGGAATCCCTGTGTCCTCATCAATAAAATGAAGGTGTTGGTTGGGCGCAGCAGCAGCTCTTGCCTGTAATTTCACCACTTTGAGAGGCAGCAGTGGGAGGATTACACAAGGACAGGAGTTCAAAACCAGCCTGAGCAACATAGCAAGACCCTGACTCCATAAAAAAAAATTCTAAAAATTATCTGGGCGTGGTGGGGTATGCCTGTAGCCTTAGTTGCTGGGGAGGCTGAACCAAGAGGATCACTTGAACCCAGGTGTTTGAGGTTACCGTGAGCTATGACTGCCACTGCACTCCAGCCTGGGCAACAGAGTGAGACCCCGCTTCTAAAAAATAAAATGAGGCTGTTAACTCCCAGAGGTACAGCATCACATGCAAAGGAGATAATATGTGTAAAGTGCCCACACAGCCCAGCAGGTGCCCACTACATGGAGGCCATCCTTGTTATGAACTCAGGCCTTCTGCAGACCAGACTCCCCTGAATCCTGTCTCCCTGCCATCCCCAGCCCTGAGCTAGCTTCTCCTCCCTCCCTCTAGCCCCAGCTGCTGAGGACCCTTCAGGGACTATGCACAACCACAATAGCTTTTAAGATAGGGGCCAGGCACCACGGTGGTTCACACCTGTAATCCCAGCACTTTGGGAGGCTGAGGGAGGTCAGGAGTTCGAGACCAGCCTGGCCAACATAGTGAAACCCTGTCTCTATTAAAAATACACACACACACACACACACACACACACAAACACACACACACACACACACACACAATTAGCCAGGCATGGTGGTGGGCAACTGTAATCCCAGCTACTCAGGAGGCTGAGGCGGGAGGATCACTTGAACCGATAAGGTGGAGGTTGCAGTGAGCTGAGATCGTGCCACTGCACTCCTGCTTGGGTGACCGAGCAAAACTCTATCTAAAAATTATATATATATATAGGGACATTTTAATTTGTTTTTCTAACTTTAAAGAGATACACAGCTTTCTTTCTTCTCTTAATTTGATTTTAAAACATTCCTTCTCATCCAAATCAGAAATAATAAAGGATATTGCCTCCAATCCCACCACCTTAGCAAATCAACTCTTTCTAGCTTTTCCTTCTTGGGATCTCATTGTCTTTGAATGAATTTTTAAAAATGCATATCTAGGGTAGCACCTCATCCATCTATAGCACAACTGAGAACAGAGAAATAGCCAAAAAGGCATCTGATGGGACAAAGTGCTGTCACTTAGGCTCCACACTCACATTCATGACTTGAGCCAGAAGTCATCATCTCAGGTTGTCACAAGTATCTGATAACTGTTGGTGTCCAAAAATTCTAATAATATACTTGTCAAGCTCGTGCAGTTTAGAAATAGCAAACTGGAAGGGAGGGTAGGATGGGGGCAGGGCAGAGCCACTTCGGCAGGCACTATGATAACACTGAAAGTGATAAGGCACAGTCTACTAATGAGGAAGAAGACAGAAAATGAGTTCTTAAAGTATGCATAAGTTATCAAAACATGTAGTTGGACCCCTCTAGGGTACAAGCAAACCTCCTCTGATCCTCCCAAGGCCTGCTCTGTATTGTGGCAGGGGACGATAATTAACTAATGCAATGGTGGCCTGAGTCACCCAGAAAAAGTCATATCAGCAACTACTTAAGGAAGCGGACAAAGCACATATTTTCAGAAGACTTCTATCAGAAGACTTCTTTCAGAAGGTTATAATAATAAATGCTGCCATGAATTTTTGATTATCCAGAAAAACAGGCCACACAGAATGGCCCATTCCCCAAGGGTTCTGAAGACAAGGTTGTTACTGAGACCCTTCATTTTTTAAGTGAAAATGGCCATTGCACTCCAGCCTGGGTAACAAGAGCGAAACTCCGTCTCAAAAAAAAAAAAAAAAGAAAAAGAAAATGGCCCTTTGGACAGTCCCCACTTTTGGTGGGCCTTGTGTGATGTGCAGAGGGGCTCCCTAACTCTCAAGAACAGAGACCTCTCCCCATTCAGATGGCTGAGCCCTTCGGGCCAATGCCCAGACCAAGAGGGGAATGTCAGGCCCATGTCCCCTGGTCCAACTATATAAGAAAGGGACAATCCAGGGCCTTCAAGGCCTCCCAAATTGGTCTCCTTATGGCTCCTCAATGGTTTATTTACCAATAAACAGCTAGGCTCTAACCCCAGTCTACCTCCTCTCCCCTAAACATGCCCATCCTCCTCCACAGTGCCTGCTCAGCCTGCCTCATGTCTCCTGCCACTTCCCTCCCCATCAAAATCCCACTCTAACTGCTGAATCCTCCTCCCCCTCGCAGGCTCCTTTCCATGCTGAGTCGATAGCGCTGCCTGTATACCCCCTCCCTGGCTCTGTAAGCTACTTGCAGACAGACACTCAGCCTGTTTGGTTCCCTGCAGGAGCAGCACCGTTTCAGCACCTGGTGGGCCTTCAATAAACTTTTGCTGAAGTTGGGATTTGAAAACCCATGTCAGCCAGGCATGGTGGCTCATGCCTTACATAATCCCAGCACTTTGGGAGGCTGAGGTGGGAGGATTGCTTGAGTCCAGGAGATCAAGACTAGCCTTGGCAACATAAAACCTTGCCTCTATTTAAAAAAAAAAATTAAAATTGCCAGGTGTGGTGGTGTGTGCCTGCATTCCCAGGTGCTTGGGAGGCTGAGGTGGGAGGACTGCTTGAGCCTAGGAGGTCGAGGTTGCAGTCAGCCATGATTCCACCACTGCTCTCCAGAGGGAAACAGAGTGCAGATACTGCCTCAAAGAGAGAAAGAGGGAGAAAGGAGGGGAGGAAAAGAAAGGAAAAGGGAAAAGGAAAGGGGGAAAGGAAAAAGGGATAGGGAAGGAAAGGAAAGAAGAGGGGGAAGGGAGGAAAGGAGAGAGGGAGAGAAGGAAAGGAGAGAGAGAGAGAGGGAGGCAGAGAGAGAGGAGAGAGAGAGAGAGAGAGCACGAGAGTGAGCGTGCATGAGAGAGGGAGGAAGAAAACTCATATCCATACCACAGGGGATCAGGGGCCTTGCTTTCTCTAGCACACAGAGGCATGCACGCCTGCGGGCACTTCACACACATGCCTCACCCTTCCCATGACTTTGGGGAAACTTCTGTACAATGCGAGCTCTAGGAATTGGGAAAGGAAGAAAGGTCCCGCCGAGAAGGAATTCCCCTTGCCCAATAAGGATTTATGCTATTATTTTTTTCTTCCACAAACCCTAAATAAACAGAAGAGCTAAATTTGTCTCTATCCTGACATTCCTGAGAATGGGTGGAACTAGGTGGAAGGGAAGGGGCCCTGCCAGCACTTGCCTCTGTGCCTCATCTAGCTGACTTTTTCCTTATTACTCACTGCAGCACAGCAGAGGGGGAGGCACAGAAAGATCGAGAGTCACTTGCGCCTCTTCTGCCCCACTTCAAGCAGGAGTCTTGCCTGTGCTCAAAGACTGCCAAGAAAAGGAAGGGACTCACCCATGCCAGCCCTTAATCATCATGGCTGGCCGGGCACAGTGGCTCACACCCGTAATCCCAACACTTTGGGTGGCCGAGGCAAAAGGATCACTTGAGCTCTGGACTTTGAGACCAGCCTTGGGGGAAAAAAAAATCAAGACTGTCTCTACAAAAAGTTTTAAAATTAGCCAGGTGTGGTGGTGTGTACCTGTAGTCCTAGCTATTGGGGAGGCTCAGGCAAGAGGATGGCTTGAGCCCAGGAGTTCAAGGTTACAGTGAGCTGTGATCATATCACTGCACACCAGCCTGGGTGACAGAGAGAGACTGTCTCAAAATAAAAAAAAATGTTCATGTCCGGAAGTTCTTCCTGATGTCTGGTTTAAATCCCTTCTTCTGTTCTGCAGGGGGGGATCTTCTTGGCCACTGTCAAGTATTTTTTCCTCTGATCTAAAGTCAAATAGACTTTTTCAAGCCAGAAGGAGGAAGGTTGAGGAAGGGGACTGAGTAAAAGGGGGCTTTTGTAACTCTATCCCTGGCTCAAACCCTGGCAGGACAGATGAGGAACCAAAAGGGTGAAAAACAGACAGTGAAGGGGACCGTGTGGATACAGACACAGCCCAGAGCCTGCTGGGAGAGTGGAGAAGAGAGGACCAAGAGAAGAGCGAGAAGGGAAATTTAAGGGTTAAGCTTCCTGTCGAAAAGTCCATCTGACTGCCTACACTGACAAAGCTGTTCGCAGGGGTCTTGTGGTTCAGGCACCCCTTTGTCTGGGGTGTTCTACCACCTCAGCCCTGCAGCACTAAAGCAACCATCTGCTGCCCTCCTGTACATGGCTTTGGTAACCTGTGCCCACTGCCATGGCAACCACAACGAGCTCTCCCGGTACCTGGAGGTCAAGCCTCACCAGCAATGAGGCCCCCAAGTGATTTCTAATGAAGTCCCCTCCCCTCCAAAACCAAGTGCTCCCCCTGACCCTCCACTGGGATGTACGAACTTGAGCTGCAGAGTGGAGGGATCCAAGTGTGCCCCAACTTGAGCCCCTCACACACAGCCGTCACATGGTCTAGGGGGTCTGCCCTGGGGTCTCCTAGACTGAGACAACACAGAATCCTTGGTTCTTTGCAGTTTTGTAAGGACAGATTTGAATAATGTCTAACCATTCATGATCACTGCACCCCAGCCCCTTGTCGCCTCCAAACCATGCAGCACACAGGGCCACTACCACAGGGATAATCTTCTTCAAATACCATTTTCATCCAATCACCTTTCAGCTCAAGCGCCTAAAATAGCAGCCCCAGCTTATCAGATCAAATCTAAATGTTTATAATATTTCTACCCCTACACACACACTCCAACCTCAACCCTAGCTCCTCACCATTCAAGTCACGTACATCTCCTTTCTGTCCCAATTTTCTTGTCCCTGCTATGTTTTCTTTGCCCATGCCATTAACCCCCTCCTGTGATGTCCTTGTCTTCTGGGTCATATCCACCTCCTTTAGCAAGCCGCGCTGCAGTCTGTCACTATACCTATTTGTACTTACCACGGTGTTAGGTGCAAATTAGTAAAACTATAAAGGATCATCTTTCTGCTTCTGGGTTCCAAATTCCACTGCAAGCTCATCCATGGGAGTGCTTTCTCCTTCATTAGGCCTCGAGATTCCGCTGTTGGTCTGGGAGCTCCCACAGGGCCTGCCATGCAGCTATCCCCTTAGACTCTCCCAGGAGCAGGGCTGGGGGAGCTATCTCCATGTCCTTCCCATGCCTCAGCCCCACGCTGGCTTCTCTAAGGGTTCCAAGGCAAGCTGGAGGGCCAGAGTCTAGATCAGTGCTGCCCAGTGGAACTTTTTGCAATGCTGAAATGTTCATAGATACCAGATTCCAAAGACTCAGCGTGAATAAAAGATGTAAAGTCACCCATAGGTATTTTTTATATTGGTTACCTGTTAAAATAACATTTGGATATACTGGGTTGAATAAAATGTATGCCTAAAACTCGGTTTACCTATTTATTTTCACTTTTTAAAAAATACAGCTATAGAAAAATATTAAATTACACATATGGCTTACATTATGTTTCTATGGGACCATGGTCATCTATTTTATGTTAAAATAGTCTCTACCCCTTGAAGGGTGTAATGAGTGTCCCATCTGAATTGACCGTAGGTCTTAATTTTTTTCCCTCTCTATATTGTTTTCTTATTTTTTTTAATTGAAGTAAAAAACACATAACATGAAATCTACCCTCTTAACACATTTTGAAGTGAATAGTACAGTATTGTTAACTATATGCACATTACTGTACAGCATCACTTTTCTCAGTTTAGTTTTCTTTAACCTCTATGTCTGCTTCTTTGACAGCTACCTCCAATTCTCTCTGGAACAAACTGGTATTACGAGTTAGTTAACTGACTTAGGCCTTTAGTGCCCTAATGCTGAATCTTTTATCCAGGAACGCTTCGGGAATAACCATAATCACAACAGCACATTTCATTTGCATTGCTCCTTACTGTATGAGTGTGCTGTTTGCATAAGTTAGTTCATGTAACAACCCTATGGAACATGCAAGTCAGACATTAGTATCCCCAAGTCAACAGGTAAGGAAACAGAAGACCAGGGGTTAAGGGCTGTGTACAAAGGCAGTTGCAGGACTAAGGCCCAAACCCTGGACCCCTGGCCACTTTCCATTCCACACATGCATTAAGCGCAACAATCATAGGTTCAGATGCAGCAGTTACATGTTCTCTTGCCCCATCAAGAATTGTCTCTGCAATAGGAGGTACTGGGACACTGCTGATAAAAAGGGAAGTGTGGCCAGGTGTGGTGGCTCACACCTGTAATCCCAGCACTTTGGAAGGCCAAAGTGGGTAGATCATGAGGTCAGGAGTTTGAGACCAGCCTGGCCAAGGTGGTGAAGCCCCATCTCTACTAAAAATACAAAAATCAGCTGGCACAGTGGCAGGCGCCTATAATCCCAGCTACTGGGAAGGCTGAAGCAGGAAGATTGCTTAAATCCGGGAGGCGGAGGTTGCAGTGAGCCAAGATTGCACCACTGCACTCTAGCCTGGACAACAGAGCAAGGCTCTGTCTCAAGGAAAAAAAAAAAAAAAAGGAAGTGTTACTAAGATAGGCGGAGGCAGTGAGGAGAGTTCAGAGGCCAAAAACAGAATCTGTGGGTCTAGGTTCCAGAGTCACCCTTCTCCCAAGTAACTGCATGCCCTTAGGTCACTGCTTTTACATTCCTGGACATTGATTTCCTCATCTGTGATACAAGCAGCCGGGTGCTTCAAGACGTGGCTAGACCAGCACCACTTGCCCTTCTAGTGGGAATGCAAACCAGCTCAATCCTTTTGTACAGCAATTTGGCAATATGTGTCAAAAGCCTCAGAAACTCTTTGACCCAGTAATTCCACTTCTGAGAATCCTAAAGAAATAATCCTTAAAAAGGAAAAAGCCTTATGTTGCAAAGACCTTCATCTCAGCACTATTTATAACACTAACAAACTGGAAATGAGCTAAAGTCTAATAATAGGAGAATGGTTAAACTGTGATATGGTAAATCCATTTAATGAAATACTATGCAGTTATTTAAAAGAATGCAGCATCAGTAGATAACATGCATTTGGCCACGTGAAGAAGGGCAGGATATTTTAAAGAGCTGATACAGTATTGAAGGCAGTTAAATTTTAAAAAGAAAAAGGAACAGTGCACTCGTATGGGGGCACACATGTATATGTCCACAAAAGGCTGGAAGACAATTCACTGCAACGCTAATAGTGGCTATTTAGAGTGATGGGGCTAGAGGTGTTTGTTTTTTCTTCTTTCCTCGGTTTCCAAATATGCATAAATAATTTTGAAAAACTTAAATAGCAAGGAGCCTGGATTTGAAGTTCCCCAAGGGCACTCCCAGCTCTAACACGTCTAGGTGGGTAAGACAGGTGGTAAATGAAGTTGCACGCCAAGTCCAGGCTCAGTGCTGGGGCTCAGGGAAATGCCAAGCACCTGAGGGCTGGGGAACCAGGGACCAGCATAGCCCCATCCAGATGAGGAATGGCCATTCCTAGTACCCCATCCCTCTACTTAAAAAAATGAGAGGGAAGGGCCATTTTTGTGGGTATTGGCACTTAAAATGAAAAACAAGCATCTGTCCGACCATCCTATATCCTAGAGCAAAGAATGGTTCAGTCTGTGCTCCTTAGAGCCCACATAGTGGCTGGAATCAGGTAGGGGAGCTGGGCAGGGAAGGGAGAGAAATCATTCTCAATGGCTATTAACAGCTTTGTGAAGGGGCATCTGCGTAAGATTTTGTTGGAATAAGTGGTGGAAAGATCAAGGCAGTTTTTCTGCCTTGATGGGGGGTAGGATTGAAGCTGGGATCCCTCCTGAGTCCTAATCTCCCTCTCTGGTCAGCATTCTTCATGCCAGGAACTTTCCCCCAAACTTCCCAGTCCCTTTGGGCTGTTCTCTGACACCTCTGCTCAGAGGTAGTGAGGAGAGGTAGTGTGGCAGGAAGCTGCTACTGAACCCACCTAAAAACCTGGCCTGTCCCAGAAAGGGTCTTAGAAATATACCAAGAGACTCAGATGTCCCCCCAGATGACTCCACAATGCCTGTCCCCACAGAATTCACAGCTGAAGAATGGCTGCCGAGGTCACACCTCAGATAAGACCTGGATAGGCTGGAGCAGACCCAGAGGGAAAAGTCACATGGACAAGGGCTGTGAAGAGGAGCTTATCCACCAGTTCCTCCAAGACCAGTGCTGGACACCCCTGAGAGCTTAAAGGTGGTGTGATCAGGACACAAAAGGGAAGTGTGTTCTCCTGAGCTGGATGAGGACCCACGGCCCTCACCTCTCTATAAGCTGAGATAGGCTGAGAACATATCAGGCTTAGGGAGGGTTCCAACATGTTAAAGAGAAGGCAGAACCACGATCGGTTATCAAGGCATGTAAGAGATGCCTAGACCACAAGCAGGACCTTTTAAGGTCGATGGCAAGGAGGACAGCCCTCAACTCTCCAAACATACTGCCTGGAGCAGGCCCAGAGGTGGAATGCCGGGGCTGCAGAGCATGGCTCCAAACCAGAGTTACTATTCTTGGGATCAAATCTGGCTGCCTGACAGCACTAGATTGATGGTGACTGGTGGCCACGTGTTGACAATGCTGGCAGGATGCTGGAAGCTAAGGGGGCCCGGGAATGCAAGCACGGGCTTCTTTTGAATCTCTCCATCCAAGGAAGAGCAACTCATAGGACCAGGTTGGGAAAATGTTTAAAGGGGCCCTAGTCATGTCTACAATTTCTTCATTTTCACAGGGAAGATGTATTTATGTTATATTTATTATATAATTAGAGATTGGTGATTTAAAAAAAAAAAAAAAGGAAAGCAGTAAAGCATTCCTCAACACTGTTCGATGGCAAGGAAATCAAAAGATGTCTTCACCAGTGCCTCCCCATCTGTCCTCCGCATCTTGCAATGTCTGGAGCAGCATGTAAAACACAGATTGGCCAGGCATGGTAGCTCACGCTTGTAATCCCAGCGTTTTGGGAGGCTGCGGCAGGCAGACTCTTGAGCTCAAGAGTTCGAGACCAGCCTGAGCAATATGGGGAAACCCAATCTCTACAAAAAAATACCAAAATTGGCCAGGTGCAGTGGCACACGCCTGTGGTCTCAGCTACTTGAGAGGCTGACATGGGATTCCTTGAGTCTGGGAAGTTGAGGCTGCAGTGAGCCATGACTGTACCACTACACATCAGCCTAGACAACAGAGGGAGACCCTGTCTCAAAAAAACAAAAAGAGTACAGATTACAGATTTAGAGCCAGGAGGCCCTAGGTTGATTCAAGCTGTGGCTCCACCACCTAGGGCCTGTGTGGCCTGGGCCTGCTTTCCTCACCAGTGAGAGGGGATGGTAATGATACCCATGTGAGAGGATGGCTATGAGGAAAAACTTAGGCAGCATTGTTGAGCAAGCAAGTGCGGTATGCAATCAGTTCCCGGGTCCGTCCCCCTAAGAATGCCGCCCTCTCCTCCCAATCCACCCCACACCACTGCCGTGGGAATCAACCAGCCACATCACTCAAAAACTCCTGGAGGGTCCCAGCCACCCATGAAATTACGAATGAACTCCTGAGCTGGGCTTTCCCAGCTGGCCAGGAGCTGCTCCTCAGAGAGCTGCCCTGCATGGACCCTGAGTCCCTCCTTCCTGTATGTCTTTGTCACTCTTCTATCCCTTTGGCTCTCAATCCCATCCTCTCTGGAAGCCGTATCTGTCCTCTGGACCTTCTCTGCTCTCTCCAGCCAGAAGGGAATTCTCTCTTTATTTTGATTTACAAGAAAGGAGGAGTAAGACCCACTTCTCTTCCTTGTAAGAACCTGAAATCCAGTGAGGATGATCAAAATATGCCTATCCAGGAAACACTTAACGAAGCAGAACAGCCGATTACAAAGCACCAGCAAGAGCTGCATAGTCAGCACTGTGTCTGAGTCACAATGTCACATTACCTGAAGGCTCTGGAAGGGGACTTTCAAATGCAGACGGACAGGCTGGTTGACAAGCACTGACCAAGCACCCCAAGTGCTAAGAACATGACTCAAATAAGAGACAATTCCCTCTTCACCGAGCTTTCTGACAGCGGACAAACACCATCCCTGCCAGACACAGGAGATGAACAAGGTAACCCCTCAAGCCACCAGCCAGTTCAGACCACTAAGCAGAGGCCCTCCTGGCAGCATCTTCAGCCCTTACCTTCTCACTGCCCCATCCAGACCTCACACTCCACCATGGTCAGGAGCCAGGAGGTGGGCAGTCGGCCCATGTCCCCTGCCTGTGTCTGGGGCCTGGCTTCTGCCTTGCCCCATCTCTCCAGCTGCGTTCAGAGAAAAGAATGTGTACTATGCCCAAAACAAACACTCACACAGGCCTCCTGAGTGGGGAGACCTCTGGGGAAAGAAGCGGGAGCCTCCATCTTCTCAGACAAGGGCTCCCAGCTGCAGGGGCTCTGTGTGTTGTGGATCCACTCTGAGTTCAGCACTCGAGAATTTCTGGATTAGGTGGAGCATGATGGGAAAAATCACAAGGCCACGGCTCACTACCCCAGCCAGCAGGCAAGACAGGCACCCCTGGAGGAGTCAAGCCAAAAGTGGGTACATATGAGTAGGAGACCCCTCTGCTGAAACACACACTTCTGTTTTATTCTATCTTTTCAGACCCCATCTTCAACTGGCTCTGAAAAAGAGACCCTGCCAGTGTGCTCTGATGAGTGTGTTTATCTTGGGGTCTCAGCACCTAACTCTGGGTCTCAAGTTTCCAATATACCTGCCCCTTTTGCCTCACCGGTGCTGCTGGAACGGTACAGAGATGCCAGAAAGGCAGGGCAGAGGAACGAGCCTGCCAGCTGCTGGAAGTGCCACCTACCCCCGTGCTGCGGCAGTGCTTGCTGGAGCGACCCTGAAAGCAGAGAGGCTCAGCGAAGGCCAGCGAGGCCAAGAAGCACAGGCTCCCCAGGCCTGTCCTCCCTCGTGCTGTGGCTGTGGCTTTGGTTTTCATGCCAAGGGACTCTGGCCCTCCAACAGCCTGCAGCAGCCTCGCCCAGCGTACTCCCTTGGCTGCATGGCCAGGTTCTGAGCACTTGTCTAGAGCACAGAATGGAGAAGCAGAGACAAGGCGTCTCGGGCTGCAGAGTTTCCATGTCAGAGTCCTTCCCTCACTTGGAATGCAAATGCTTCCAGACCCAGAACACCGGGACAGAGAGGACTGAACAACTCAGTTCTCTCCTTTAGGACCTGAGGGATCTGCGAGAGGTGAGGAGGGAGCAGCATAGGAGGGGTCAGGTGCCTCCTGCCAGGCCTGAGCAGGTCCATACCAAATGCAAGGCCTTCCCCACTAGACCATCATGCCTTTTTATTTTATTTATTTAGAGTCAGAATCTCGATTTGTCACCCAGGCTGGAGTGCAGTGGCGTGAAAAACTCAGGCAGCATTGTTGAGCAAGCAAGTGAACTCCACCTCCCAAGTTCAAGCAATTCTCATGTCTCTGCCTCCCGAGTAGCTGGGACTACAGACATGTGCCACCATGCCCAGCTAATTTTTGTATCTTTAGTAGAGACAGGGTTTCACCATGTTGGCCAGGCTGGTCTAAAACTCCTGGTCTCAAGTTATCTGCCTGCCTCACCTCCCAAAGTGCTGGGATTACAGTTGTGAGCCACCATGTCCTGCCCTTTTGATTTTTCATCTCTGATACTTTGACATCTGGCGCCTCACTGATACTGGAAGGACCGACTGCTCTTCCCGGCCCTAGCCAATTCCTAGAGATAGTAAATGACTTGCCTGTGAGTGCACCTTTCATACGCAAACCAACCAATCCAGAGGCCACACTCCCAACCACCTTCTTTATTGGGTTCTTATACTCAAGGCCATTACTTTCCTACCCTCGTCACCCCAGGGTCAGCTACTGGACACCCAGAGACCGCCTGTAAGCTCCAGAGCCTGCTGCAGTTATTCAAACTGCCAATCCTATGCCTGCTGACCCTGCCTCACTGTTCCTTCCCTGGAAACCACAATAAAGGCTCTTGCCCATGTTTTTCCCTTGCTCCCTCTGCCTCCTGACCGACCCTGGCATTTCCCCGAGTGGCCCCAGCATCGCATGGCATGGCATGTGCCCTCCTCTTGGGAGCTATGAGTAACAAGCTATCTTTTCCATGGTGGTTGTCTCCTGATCTGTTGGTCACGCCATACCTGAACAATAATAAAACCTATGGTAGTCAGGACTCCCTAGGCAGTCACCAAGATTATCATCTGGTGCCACTAATCAGCAAAGTGGCGTTTTCATTTGGGTTGGAGGGAGTGAAGAGGAGAGGAAAGGGATTTTTTCATTTCCTCCTGAAATTGGGCTCTTGGGACTCAAGGTCATTCCCTTTCCATTTCTCCCATGGTCACTCAAAATGGAACAAATAATGGTTTAATGAGCACTGGCTCTGTTGTAATGATGGGAGGTTGAGCAAGTCTGCACTCCCATGACTCCACCCAGCTGGACTCCTAATAAGGCCCTCTCAACAGTGCCTGGGCTCTCTCCACTTGGGCTGACTCTCTTCCAGAACACGCCACTGCCATCCTTGGCCAGCCTGCCACTAGCACACCCACCCTGCAGGCAAAGCCACCGCCACTGCTCCTACTCCTATGGGAACCCAGGACCTTTTCCATTTGGGCACCAGGTCACTCCTTGGTTTGGGACCAAAATGCCTCGACTTGAAGCCGTCCACACTCAGACCTGCAGAAATCTTTGGAATTCAGCCACCACATTTTCCTAAACTGGCTGCTCCTCTGTTCTAGGAATGTGACACCCCCTCAGCGGCCCCTCCTGGCCAAGGTTTATCCTCCCACTTTGTCCTCTGGATCCCTCAAGGCCACATACCCAGTCCCAGCATTAACCATCAACTCTCCCTTCTCCAGGCACCCTAACGCTCTCAGCCTCCCCACAGGCTGTGCCATCGCCATCAGTGCACACCCCCCCACACACACGCATCACACTTTAGCACCCAACAGTAGCACTTGGATTTCTCTGGTTGCCAGAAAGAATGGGATCAGATAAATGAAATGTGCTTTAATTATAAAATGGAATATTATTCATCTGTAAAACATGAATAAAGCACTGATTCATACTACAATGTGGATGAACCTCAAAAATATCTTGCAAATGCCAGGCATAGTGGCTATGCCTATCATCTCAGCAGTTTGGGAGGCCAAAGCAGGAAGTATCGCTTGAGCTCAGGAGGTTGGGACCAGCCTGGGCAACATAGTGAGACCCTGTCTCTACTAAAAATAAAAAAAATTAGCTGGGCATGTGGTATGCACCCACAGTCTCAGCTTCTAGGGACTCTGAGGTTAGAAGATTGCTTAAGCTAGGAAGATAAAGGCTGCCGTGATCATGCCACTGCACTCCAACCTGGGCAACAGAGTGAGACTCAGCCTCAAAAAGAAAAAAAAAAAATGCAAAGTAAAAGAAGCCAGACACAAAAAAAATACATATTATATGATTCCACTTATAGAACATATCCAGAATACGTAAATCCGCACAGACATAAAGCAGACTAGTGGTTGCCAGGAGTAAGGGGAGGAAGAAACTGAGAGTGACTGCTAATAGGTATGGGGTTTTCTTTGGGACTGACAAGAAATGTTCTAAAATTGGATAGTACTGATAGTTCCACAACTACTTGAAGATACTAAAAGTCATTCAGTTGTACACTTCAAAGGATGAATTNTAGACAGAGGTGGTTAATCTTGTGTTATATGAATTTCACCTCAATTTTTTAAACTGTGGTTTTAGAAAGTGCATCAATTACATACAGTATACAGTAGCCACATGAAAAGAAATATCAGAGGTGGTCTCAGATAATACAAAGAGCCCTGGACCTACAGTGAAAAATTTAGGCACCAGTTCCATGTTTGACGCCTGGGACACATTAAGCAAATCACGGAACATCACTTCCAAGGGATGTGCTACCACACGAACATGGTCATAACACGTATTTTCAGTGTCGTCATGAGAACTGAATAACGTAGGAACGGCACACAAAAGACATTCATTTATACACTTAGCAAGAAAATTAGTACACAAATGTTAGGTTAAAAAAAAAAAAAGCAGATACAAAGTTCTAGCCATATTCAGCCGGACACAGTGGCTCACTCCTGTAATCCCAGCACTTTGGAAGGCCGAGTGGGTGGATCTTGAGGGCAGGAGTTCAAGACCAGCCTGGCACCCCGTCTCTATTAAAAATACGACAATTAGCTGGGCGTGGTGGCAGGCACCTGTAATCCAGTTACTAGGGTGGCTGAGGCAGGAGAATCATTTGAACCCAGGAGGCAGAGTTTGCAGTGAGCCAAGGTCCCACCCCTGCACTCCAGCCTGGGAGACAGAGTGAGACTCTGACTCAAAAAATAAAAGTAGACTAAAACAAAGTTCTAGCTATACAAACTACTTTACTTACATAAAAATGTATCTCTGTCGATAAAGGATACAAAAGAGTTAAAGAGCTAGCTGGTGTTTTGAGCTTATGGAATGTTTTCTATAAAATTATCCATACAGGCAGCCAGGCTCTTGATGTGGCTCTGCCTATTACCAGCGTATGCTGGTTCTCAGGATGTCCACTGGAGAAGGTGTCCTTGCAGTCAGGGTCTAAAGGCAGGCTGCGGCTTTCACAGGTGGAAAGGATGTGTTCCTGCTAATCGTCCTGTCCGAGCAGCAAAGATAGGCAAGGGAAGCACCACCAAAAATTCTCATCTGATTACCTAGTGTGGTGGATCTCAAAGTGGGATACCCAGTGCAGCAATAGCTGCAGCATCACCCAGGAAGCAGCTAGACATGCAAATTCTTGGGCTCCACCTCCGACCTTGTGAATTAAAAGCTCTGGGAACCCAGCAAGCTCTCCAGGAGGTTAAGATGCCCATTCATGTTGAGGTGCTCCTCTGCACCTCACCTGCTTCCCTAACAGAGGCCAGGCAGAAGAACATGGAAACTGCCCCAGAAAGACATTCCCTCACTCGCCCGCCCCTCCTACCTTCCAAGCCCCAGTTGGATGAGCTGAGAAAGTTCCCTGTGGTTAGAGGAGCTAATCTATTACCTGGATATAAATTAACTTGCCCTCTCTCGTCACCAGCCCACTGACCTGGGAAAGGCAAACACACAGCTGGCAGGGAAGGAGCAGTAATAAATCTGTCTTCTTCTACAGGTCCTCCCATACTCACTTCCCCAGCTGGGACCTATGTTCCCTGAGGCAGTGTGGCCCCATAGCCCTGAGGTCCCTCTGCTCTCCCACATGAGCAGGTGCTGGATCCGGTCAACCCAGTGGGAGGCCCCCATCTGCCCTTAGGGCCACCACCATAGCTAGGAGAATGAGGGAGCGAGGGAGGGTTGGGGGCTGGAACGCACAGCTCATCACCCTTAAGGATGGCAGAGTGACTAGAAGCTTCCTTTGTAGAACTCCTTAGGTAACAGCCCACAAAGACTCCCTCCAGGGCAGCTCTGCCCCTGGTAGAGTTCCCTCCCCCTCCCGCTATGCTTACCCACCCTCCTTCTTCCTTCTCCTCCTCAACACAGCAGCCTGGGGCCAACGTCCACCTCCCAGGCATAACTAGGAATGGCAAAGCCATATCCCAAGGTGAACTGCCTGTTTGGGAAGGGCTAATTCCAATGCCCTTGGACACATTCTGCACTCTGCCTGACTGGAATGACCAGGTAAAAACCAACATAACACCCATCTTAGAAATTTGCAGTGAGGATGAAATCTAACAGGACACATAAAGGACATAGAATAAAGGCTCAACAATGGCAGCTCTTATATTAATCACCATCACAGCCATTTTTCTTTTTTGAGATGGAATCTCACTTGCTCTGTTGCCCAGGCTGGAGTGCAGTGGTGCAATCATAGTTCACTACAGCCTTGAACTTCTGGGCTCAAGCAATCTTCCCACTTCAGCCTCTTCAGTAACTAGGACTACAAGTTTGCACTACCTTGCCCGGCTTTTTCCTTTTTTGTAGAGACGCAGCCTCAATGTGTTGCCCAGGCTGGTCTCAATCTCCTGGCCTCAAGCAATCCTTCTGCCGGGACCTCCCAAAGTCCTGGGATTACAGGTGTGAGCCACCTCACGCCATCCTTATTCAAATAACTTCAATACCTATCACCTACTGGATACAGCCCAAATTCCTTAACACTAGCCATTCCAGCACCCACTCATCACCAAACCAGCAGCTACACCAAATCCCTCATGTATGTCCAATATGCCCTCTACTACCAAGCCTAACCTGTTCCCTCCGTGAGCTTCCTGTTTCAGTTTGCCAGAAAGCTCTTCCTCCTTGCCCTGTGCCTCCACTAACCTCTTCCACTGCAGTCTCCCTGGGCCTCCTGGAATCAACAGTCAAGGGTGTACTAGTGCCATCCACCATGGGGGCCCCCTCACAGAGGGCTGGGCTAGTATAAGAGCAAAACAAATGTCTGGCAAGTAAATTGGATTGCCTCCAGTTCAGAAGAGAAACCAGAGCCTCACATAAGCAGGGAGCAGACCCCTGCCAGGCCTCAGCTATCACTGTCCAAGGAGTCAGATCACCGCACTAGGGGCCTGTCCTCAGCACCTAGGAGAGGTGACACTCACAGTGCCCAGCCTGAGACACAAACTCCTGAGAAAAGAGATGTTGACTCAGCCTGAGGGGACAAAGGACAAAGATCTAAGACTGGCCCAGGATCCCAGTGCCTACCTTTTTCCTTCTCCTGCCTCTCACCCCCAGCCAGCAACATGTTTTAAGCCCGAGCTCCCACAGAGTGAGAGGCCCAGCACCCCCAGTCTGCCCCCAGGACTCATTCCAGAGGCAAAGCAGGGTGGGGGACACTTGCTCCTGGCCTCACAGCCTGGTGACCTGTGGTCCTGGGACCAAAGCCTCTGGGCTCACAGCTTAACCTAATGGGACACCTGAGCTGACATGTCAATACAGGTGAGCAGGCCCACGTGGGGCTGTCCACCGTTGACAGCACAACAGAGTCCCAGGTGGACGCACTGCAGTCCTGTCGCCTTCCCCCTCTTACCACCCCCCACAAAGCCCAGTGACCATCCTCGCAGCAGGCCACCCACATAGAACTCCCCACATTTGGAACATGCCCTCTCCCCAGACAGGTGCCAGAACTACCCAATCCTTGGCTCTGCCAGCATCCAGGAGCTCAGGATGCTTGCCCTCTCCTTTCTAGAAGGTGCCAACAAGCCCCCACCCATAAAACCTTCCTCCACATAGGGGAGGATGGGAAGAGACAGCAGGAGGGAATGAAGCTAGGCCTCAAGGCTTCATGACCACAAGGGGCACGCTGCAGCAGGAAAGAGGGCACCTTGCCTCATGGGCCTCTCTGGGCACGGCCTGGGGGACCTATCCTACTGCAGATTCCTGCCACCAGGCTGCCCTTAGAGAAGGCATTTGCCCACCAGGAGACAGGGTGGGGAGGAGTAAAAATAGACAGTAAGAGAGAAAGGACCCAATAGGACGTCCCCATGGACTCTCCCCAAATTCTAAACAGATACCAACAACACAAACACCCTGTCCTCCAAAAGCCCGGAAACCACATACACCAGGGTTCCCAAAGGGGCCAGGGCCACAGGGACGGTTTGGGGGTGAGATTGCAAGTGTGTGAAGACAGCACTGCTGACAGCAACCGTGTTGTGGTGGCAGAGGGTTCAGAGAAGTTTTGCTAAGAGCAAAAACTTCGGAGGAAGATGTGCTGGGGAGTTGGGAGTCAGGCTTAACAGGGGGTCTGGTGCAAAAGGAAACTGAGCCCCCACTGAGGGTCATCTTGGTGATGTGGAAGGCTCTGGGATTCAACCCCCCCGTCCCTCGTTTCCTATCTCTGTTCTTCAGCTTTACCACAAAAAGACATCTGCAGAACTAGAAACATCTGGATCCTTCCTCAGGCTAAAAACAAGACAAACAAACAAACAACGACCCAAAAAAAAAAAAAAAGCAGTCATGGTTATGTGCTTCGTTCAATGATTGCCCTAAATAGCCCGTCCAGGAACGTGCCTGCCAGAACAGCTGGTGACCGTGTCCCTCTCCCCGCACAGACGCCCAGCACAGCCTGACAGAGCAGGCGGCACAGGCCAGCCTGCACTGTCTCCTGGTTAAATCCACATCTCTAAGAAGTCACGGAGCCCCCTGGAGACGCTCTCACCATCCTTAGCAGACACAGGCGTCTTGACACTGGCTCCCCCAGGACAGGACCAGCCTTGCTCCCCTGTTCTGTTTTTCCGTTTTCATCTTGGAAACTCTGCCAGTTCGTGGGAGAGGAATCGCAGCCCATCTCCCAGCAGATGGGCCAAGCCAAGGACCAGGCTGTTTTCTTAAGCAGTGACCTTTCAGAAGGCAGGAGCTGAGCGTGCCTAAAACATGGAACACGGAACATTTCCCCAAACCCTAATCTAAAGCAGGCAGGAGTACTTCCCCTCCCTGACCAGAGAGATGGCTGAGCCATGAGCTCAGGCCCCTGGGTGGGCTGGGCCCAAGGAAGGTTGGTTCATTTCTGGGAGGCCTCTGATCTCAGCCTGAGCAGGGAGGGGGATGCCCCCTCCCAGACAGAATTTCCACAGTGGAGTCATAGAAAACTGGGTTTGCAGAGGGCCTCCCCGCAGAAACCTGAAGCCTGCATTGAGAGGCCAGGTCAGGGGTGGACTCTATCCAGAGCTGCACAGGATCCCAGCAAGCAAATCCCAGAGCAGTGAGGCCCTCACCAGAGGGAATAACCGATTAACAGCCTTTGGAAACAGGACAGCAGGCCCATCCAAGTCAATCTGCCTGGCCTGCTGTCTGTCTAACCTAAATCCCCCAGGCTGCAGCTTGAGGCCTTCTGGCTCTCTCTTCACTGAGGGCAGGGAAAGCAGTTCACCTGCCTTTGCTTTCTTCTACAAGCCTGGCCATGCTAGATGTGAGAGACATGAAACCCAGTGTCCGTCCTTGAAGGAGCAAATGGCAGCAGAGAGCAGGGGAGACAAAGGGGGGCTGCAGAACGGACAGAGTGAGGCCCAGGAGCTGCACCCCAGCCTGGCTGCGGACTGTGTGACCCTGTGTGTTCAGCTTCACTCTCGGATGGGACAATGAAGAAGGAGCATGGGGAGTTGACTGTGAAGGTCCCTGTCAGCCCTGATTCAGATAAAACTCAGAAGGGAGGAGGGAGAGAGACTGAGAAGGTGGTCCGGACAGTATGTCATGGGCTAAATGCATATAAACTACCCAGTATCTGCCTGGGATGGGGCACTGAAGGATGACTTTGGAGGACACCAAAACTTCAAAGACCTGCCAGCACTCCTCGGTCCACCCCAACCTTCTCTGCTCCCAAGTGGACAATCCCAGCATGGCCCTCCTGCCGGCCCCTCCACACTGATCTCACCTACTCACTCATCCCACACTCATGCCCCCAACTGCGCACTTAATGTGCAACTCTGTGGGACCCTTTATCCTGAGCCTTGTTTTCTAAACTGTAAAATGGGGATGATAATAGTTCCCACTTCCCTGACACTCCAATGAGCTTACATATGGCAAATGCTCCTCAGAAACCATAAGGATGTTCCTTCAGCCAATGATTTCCTATGTCTAGGACTAAACACCAGGGGATGAGGAGTTCCAACTCAGGGAGGAGAAAGCAGCATTTCTGAGAAACACTTCTGAGCTAGGGACTGACCTGATGGTTGTTATTTATTTTTTTTTTTTTTAGACAAAGTCTGGCTCTGTCACCTAGGCTGGAATATAGTGGCATGATCTTGGCTCACTGCAACCTCCGCCTACTGTGTTCAAGCCATTCTCCTGCCTCAGCCTTGCAAGTAGCTGAGATTACAGGCACGTGCCATCATGCCCTGCTAATTTTTCTATTTTTAGTACAGATAGGGTTTCACCACATTGCCCATGCTGGTCTCGAACTCTTGACCTCAAGTGATCTGCCCGCCTCGGCCTCCCAAAGTGCTTGGGATTACAGGCACAAGCCACCACGCCCTGCCCTGATGGCTCATCTTTAAAGCAACCCTCCTGAGGATCTATGGATGAGGAAACTGGGGCCCTGAAGGGCTAAGTAACCTGCCCAAGGTCACACAGGTAGTCACAGCCAGAAGCAGGATTTGAACATAGGGCCGACTCCAAAGCTTCCACCACTGCGGCCTCTTGGGCCCCTAGAGAGAAGATCCTTGGGGTGAGCTAGAGCAGGGCCCGTGGCCACCCCTCATCACCAGGGAGAGGACTCATGGGCTCTCCCACAGCCCCCACTGGCCCTCAAGTCTGATAGGAACTGTTTCTTCTAGACTCATATTTTCTGTAAACACAGCTTAGGTTGCCAAGGGAGGGAGAGAAATGTATTTGTTAGAGAGGAATGAGATGGAATCATAAAACTTCCTTTGGCTCAGCTGGGGACCGAGGGACAGGGTAGAGCCCTCCACCATGCCTGGACAGAGTGCTACCCAGCCTCCCCGCAAGCTCCACGGTACACTAGTACTACCTCCGCACCAGAACCGGAGCGAGCCCGCCAGGTGTCAGTGAGCCCGTGGTCTCAGCTGGTCAGATCACTTCTCACCAGAGCCCTGGGGAGGGATTCATGGCACAAAAGAAAATGACCCAGATTCTTTCTGAGCTTGTCCTCCCAGGGGTGATGGTGGCCCCTGAGAGAACGAATCAGCCTCTCTTCAGCGTCTTCGGGACCGTTTAGAAAATGATTACTTTTCCTGCAACCAGAGAGAGGGGGTGGCATGTCCCACAGCGCCTCTGTGGCCTTGGGGAGGAGCTCCCACCAGAGAGAATGCAGTTTAATTACAAAGCCTGGGCCTCCCGGTTTAATCTGATGCACCTTCTTACTATATTGTTTTTCTTTTTAAGTTCTCCTTCATTTAAGCCAAACACCATGCCCTTGGGGGTCATTCACAGTGAGCAAACTGAGCGTCTCTGGGGCACCCAGGATCACAGACAGGCAAAGATCAAATTCAGGTGATTTTTTTCAGAAATACATGCTAAGTGCATAGGGGTAAATGGACATGATGGCTGGAATTTGCTTTAATATACTTCAGCAAGAAGAAAAAAAAAAGAATTAAGTGAAATCAATGCAGCAAAATTGTGACAACTGTTGGTTGAATGGTGGGAATATGGTAGTTCATTATTTCCTCTTCTTTGAATATTCCATACCAAAGAATCCAAGACTAAGGCCCCACCTAGGGCCAGGGGTTACAGCACAGGCCCCAGGTGAGGTGTCCAAGAAGTGGGCAGGGCAAAGGAGAAGGAGAATCAGCAGAAAGTGACAGGCAGTGTGGGAGGCCTGAAGTGGCCCCGACACTGTCCCTCCGAGGGGCCCATTCTCCTCTAGGACCTATCTGAATGAACAGGCCACCTCTGCCACAACAGCCCTCTGAGACGTCATTCCTCAGGACTTCCAGACGCTTCCCGAAAAAGGGGCTAAGGCAAGAATCTCCTTCCCTGGGACTTTCATAGCCAGAATATTTTGTCCCCTTGTGTTGGGGAAGACACCAAGCTGCTCAACAGTGGAACAGCCTGGACAACCTCCCAAAGGCCCTCCCTGCCCCAGATCTGATTAGAAAGGAGGGAGGAGGCTCTAAGGCATGGAGGGGTCCAGAACAAGTCTCTCAGAGAAACTAGCAGAGACATCAAGATTTTGAGCCAACTCCTACCAGACAGGGCTTTCAGGCCAGGGAGAACGCACCCTGATACTGAGGAAAATATCAAACCTTCGCTCTTATTGTTCACAAACTGTCTCTGCCACCAACTGAAATATGGCCCCCGAAATTCCCCTGTTGAAGCCCTGCCCCCCAGCGTGACTGTATTTGGAAATGAAGCCTTGAGGGAGGTAATTCGGCTTAAATGAGGTCATAAGATTGGGACCCTCATCTCTGAGGAAGAAGAGTGGGCTCCAGAGATCTCTCTCTGTGAGAACAGAGAAAAGACCCAGCAAAAGACAGCCATCTGCAACCCAAAGAGAGAATCCTCATCAGACATCAATCCTCTGGCACTTTGATCCTGACTCCCAGCCTCCAGTACTGTGAGAAAATACATTTCTGTTGTTTATGCCCCCGTCTCTAGTAAATGTTGTTACAGCAGTCTGAGCCGACGAATAGCTCCTTCTCCCAAGAGAGCTGAGAGCCAAAGGTACATTGCAGTTCTATCTGTCCCCTCAGCAGACCTGTCTAGCTCAAGAGCTCCTGATTTCTTGGCAAGTACCAGGTTCCTCCTTACCCCACCCCCACCATGTGATCCAGGGCAGGAGGCATGAAAAGGCCACAGGTGGCACTGCCTCTTCAGGAAGTCAGTGAGAGGCTCCCACCCTCTCTCCTCATTCCTCTTCCCGGGTTCCCTAACGGGGCAGTGAGGGAGATAACTGCCTGCTAGCCAGTGAGTCCTCCCCCCCTCACAAGCCCTAGACAGACAGGTCCCCAGAGAGAACATTACCTTAAGCCCTTGCCCCAAGAACTCTGTAACTGAACAGATATTTGTAGAAGCTAGTCACTGTCCTTCTCTTATTCAGGGACAAGTCCTTACTAAATGTCTACTTTGCTGAGTGCTAGAGATGGATGTGCAGCTCCTGGCATTGAAGTGGCCAGAAATCTACAAATAAAGGAGGTAACATGGAAAAGACATGGGCTGCAGGACGCTATCTCAAGTCAGAAGATGGCAGGTCTAAATCTAATCCATCCGGATGGGTCTAAATCAGCCATGGAGTAGCCATGTGACCCTGGGTGGTGGTCACCTCACCTCTCTGGGCCTCCATTTGTTCCTCTGAAAATGAGAGGGCTGGAGATGATGGTTATACTTCTTTCCAGCCCTGACATTCTAGAATTCTATGAAATAGAACTCAGAAAATGATACACATGAAGGCTGGCAAGGTAAGATGGCCTGGGATGCCTGCAATGAGCTGGAGGAAAATGCAGAGTGGGCGGCTCTCTGACAGAGCGAGACTCAGGCAAGGAGACAGCCACTCGGGAATCAGAGTGGGTTCATTTCCCTGGTGAACCTAGCCACTGTGCCTCTTGGCAGGTCTAAGTTACAGAGCACTCAAACCCTAGGAGCTGAGACCCACACTGGTCACTGGTTCCTGGAAAGGCGAGTGGCACATGTTCACCAATAGATCCCACCTTACCACCTGGTCCACGTTCCCACCATCCCTGGAATGAGAGCCAATTTTACATGTGAACTTGACTAGGCTAAGGGATGCCCAGACAGCTGTAAAGCATTATACTGGGTGTATCTGCGAGGGTACATCCAGAGGAGGTTAGCACGGAAATCAGCCAACTGAGTAGAGAAAAGTGCTGCCTTAGTCCATTTTGTGCTGTTGTAACAGAACACCTGAGACTGGGTAATTTAGAAAGCAAAGAGGTATATTTAGCTTATGCTTCTACAGGCTGAAAAGTTCAAGAAGCATGGCACCAGCATCTGCTCAGCTTCTGGGGTAGGCTTTTCATGCTGTGTCACAACTTGGCAAAGATCAAAGGGGAAGCAGACACGTGCGAAGGAACAAAACCTATGGGCGCCCTGGCTTTACAACTCACTCTCCCACAAACAAACCCAGTCTCAGCAGAGTGAGAACTCACTCACTACCAGGAGAGCAGCACCAAGTCATTGGTGAGGGATCTGCCCCCATGACCCTCATGCCCCCATGACACACCTTCCACTGGGCCCCACCTTCCAACACCACGACATCGGGGATCAAATTTCAACATGAGTTTCGGTGGAAATGAACTTAAACCACAGCAATCGCCCTGGCCAAATTCAAGTGGGCGTTATCAAACCCATTGAAGGCTTGAATAGAGCAAAAAGGAAGAGGGGAGGAGAATTCACCCCCTTCTTGAGCTGGGACATCTATCTTCCCCTGCCCTCGGACAGTGGGCTCCCGGTTCTCAGGTCTTCTGACTTAGGCTGGGACTTACACCATTGTCTCTCCTGGGTTTCAGGCCTTCAGGCTTGGACTGAAACCTCGTCACTGGCTTTTCTGGTCCTCCAACTTACAGATAAAGCTCATGGGTCTCCTTAGCCTCTGTAACTGCATGAGCCAGTCCCCCATAGTAAATCTTTCTATATGTCTATGTAAATCCCAAGGGCTCTGTTTCTCTAGAGAACACTGATAGAGCACCTAGTATTCTCTATCTAAGAGAATACTGCATCCCCCTCCCCTCATCATGATTCCAGGCCCTCCACGCATCTGAGGAGCACACAGTCAGGTGCACTCAAGGCCCTCCCCTCCACACGCCCCCACAGGCCAGGGAAGTGCCGTCCGCCCACCCGCTTCTCTTTGAATGGCAGCACTATTCCATCACTGGCTCATCTTCCACGCCTCCTCTTCCTCGCTTGCCAAATCCTGTCACTTTTCCAACAGAAATGTCTCTCCCTTCACCGTTTCCTTCCTACTCCCACCTCAGGCCCCATACCACGTTGCCAGACTTGCATCAGCCTCCTCAGTCCTGCAAATGCTCCCTGTCCAACCGACCCTTCTAAAGTACAGCCTGCAGCATGCACTCCTGCCTGCAGACCTCAGCAGATCCCCTTTTATACCTCGGTTCTATAGATACTCCTCACCCCAGCATACGAGGGCAGCCATGATGGGTCATATTCCAGCCTCAACTCCCGCCTGCTCCAGGGAGGACCCTGAACTTGGGTCAAGGGGGAAGACTCCATGTACTCAAACATACGCTGTACATTCCAATCCTTTGCTTCCGCTGCTCCCCCTGCCAGCGAGGCCCATGCTGTGTGGCCCCCTCTCAAAAGCTACCTCCTTTATGAAGCCTTCCCTGGGCTCTCTTCCATCCAGCCCTCCCCAGCTGCTGCTCAGCCCCCCTCCTCCTCTGAGTCACTCTTCCCACTCCGACTCTCACCTTGCACTTCCCCCGTGCTCATTTTATTCTACCTTGTATTAAGAGTTATTTGTGCAGTTGTTGTAGACGCCCCACCCCTCCACCCAGGACAAATGATGAGCTCCCTGTGGGTGAAGCCTGTGCCACCCTCATCACTGTATCCCTAGGCCACGCATACAGAGATGCTCAAGACATATCTGCTTCCTCAAATGAAACTGAACAAACCGTTCTTTGGAGGGAGCAGGCAGGGGCAGGATGCCAAGGTGTGCTGCGGAGGGCCTTGGCACTGGCTGCTACATCAGGAGCCGGCATCACCCACCCTGGGGACAGGTCTCCTCTGTCCAGCACAGCTTGGTTTTAAGTTTATGAGTCATGGTCACGAGGCCACAGCAGCTTAATAAAGGACATTCTCTATCCACACTCACATGCATGCGCAGACACACAGATACACCCCAGACAGGCAGATCATTTCCCACTTGGAGCTCACAGCTAAGACTCCCAGAAATAGTGAGAAGGGCAGAGCTGTCGAGCCCCAAACCCTGCTCTGGCTTATCCTTTCCAGAGATTTACTACCTCCTTTCTCCTTTTCCTCCTGCCTGGAGCAGGGATGAGGTAGGAAACAGGCTAGGAAAGAGGTGAGGGGCAGGAGGGTAGGGTGGGAGGTGAACGGTGAGTGATCTGCACCCCTGGCCCTACAGATGGCCCCATCTCCATTTCCCTACAGGGCCAAGAGCCTGGACCATCTGAGACAGATGCCAGAGGCTCGAGACCAGCCAAAGCCTCGCCACCCCAGCTTGCTTAGTTCTGAAACTGCTTTTCCCTGTGGACAGCAAGCAGCTCAGGACAGCAGTGAGGGGCAGGGCCCACACCAAACCCTCTTCAGATCCTGCACTAGTCTGCTAGGGCTACCGCAGCAAAATTCCACAACTCTACGGCATAAACAACAGAAATCTATTGTCTCACAGTTCTGGAGGCCAGAAGTCCAAAATCAAAATGTTGGCAGAGCTGGTTCCTTCTGAGGGCTGTTTCCCCAGAAGGAAAAATCTGTTCCCTGCCTCTCTCCTGGCTTGTGGTAGCTTCAAGTGTTCCTTGGCTTGCAGACGGTGTTCTCTCCGTGTCTTCAGGTATTCTTGTCTCTGTGTCCAAATTTCCTTTTTAGAAGGACACTAGTCACACTGGATTAGGGCCCATCCTGATGGCCTCACCTTAACAATGTCATCTGCAAAGACCCTATTTTCAAATAAGGTCACAGGTACAATGGGTTGGGATTTCGATCTTTTTTGGGAGATAGTTTAACACAAAATAGACCCCCAAGGTGGGAATCACTGCGGGTGCTTACTGTTCTGTTGAAAGAATGACTATAAAAGAGGAAACCTTCATTGGGCTTACCATGTGCTATTATTATAAGCTTGTTTACCAACACTAGAAAGTAGGTTACTTTCATTATCTCCACTTCCTACTGAGAAAGCTGAGACCCAGACAGGTTAGGTAACTTTTAAGGTTGCACAGTTTATGAATGGCAAACCCAGGATTCAAACTCAGATAGTCTTAAGCCACTACACTACAATAATCACATCACACTATGTTAGTACTTGTGCCAGTTCTGGGTGGCATAGACATTATCTCATCATGACACCTAGTCCTAAATCTAGTACCGGGGTGTGGTCCACTCTGACCATCAGACTGAGCAACAGAGAGTTCTCACAGGGCAATTGCTCCCTGTACCGTGGCTCACATCGTCACCCAAGGGTGGGTGGTAGGCAATGCCTGGGTGGGAGGAGTTCTGAGTGGGCAAGTAAAGAGTAAGGGGCATGGGGGACACAGGATGGATGGAGCCCGCTGCCTTCCCTTTTGAGAGTTCCCCCACTGGACTCCCAGGAGGGCACAAGACCCCATTATATAAAACCCAACTACTACGCTATAGTGGAAAGGACTTATTGATGTGTCCTGTAGACTTTTTATTCAATGGGGGAGGGCTGTGGGACAGAGAGTTGGGCATGAAAATCTGAAACTCACTGTCTTCAACCGCCACCGCCATCCCTGGTATGCTAACCGCAGCCCTGGCCTGAAGCCAGTCCCTCAACGCATGGCCTTCTCCACAAACATGTGTGCTTGTTGGTGTGCTGTTGTTGTTATTGTCACTGTTGTAATAATCACATTACCCGGTTTTTCTTCCTTGGCCACTCCCGGGACAGCACAGACATTAGCTCATAATAATGCAGTTTTTACTGGGAGGCAGAAAACTGTGCAGGCACTGGGACTGCCAGCTTCCTCCTGGGCAGAAGGGACCTTGAAGGGTTCTGCTCAGCTCCTAATACTGCCAGGCTTTCTCTCCTCTCTCGGCAAAGTGGCACCAAAGCTGAGTCTAGATGTGGATGAGCGGTTAAAGCAGCCAGAAGCTAAAATGAACAAGATCATGAAAAAATGAGGGCAGGCACAGTGGCCAGAGGAGCTAGTCATTTAGTAGACGTACTTCCTCTCGGGCTGTCCAGGGAAGTCCCATGGGCAGGGGATAGGTTAGGGTGATTTACACAGATTAGTACACAAATTCTCACAGCAGCCCTGTGGAGTGGATATCCCTAGGTCCAAGTGCTAGATGGGCAGGGTGAGTGTCAGACAGTTGCCATCGCTTGTCCAAGGCTCTTGTAGACAGGTAAGTGGTGGAGCTGGGTTTCAAACACAGAGCCGCCTGACTGCAAAGCCCTGGCACCTACCATTAAACCACACAGTCACTGAGTCACAACTGCAGGGAACAGGCAGTGAGCTCAGCTCATGTCTGGTGCCGGAGGGCACTGCAAATCCCCTCCTTAACCCCAACCAGAACGCCCAGCTGTGAGGACTCGCCTCCTCCCAGACCATAGGATAATGGCTTCCAGGCTGGGCCCACCAGCAGCAGACTTGGTCTCTCTTCTCATCAAGCCTTTAGAGGTCATGGGGCTCTGAAAGAGTCCAAGGCGTGGGCCATTCCAGGGGAGGGGCAAGCACACCAATTAATGAGATGGTCCTTTCTCAAGTAGGGGAGATACAGACACAGACACCATCCGATAGGAGCCCAGGTATTTCTGTACACCATAATCTGGACACACAGTGTAGAAACTTGCCCATGTCCCTCCTGGGAAGGAGCATCAGGGCTGACTTCACAGACAGCAGAGACTTCCCTGCACCTTTCAGTGAGAAGAGAGACAAGTCACTGGAGCCACTCTGGCCCCAGGCTCAGGAGTGGATCAGACAAGGCAACCTCCCAAGAGGACCACAGGAGGTCTGATCTGTCTTGAGCCCACCAAGAGGCACCAGCCCAGCCCTCCTGATTGCTGGCCGATCCCACATTCACATCTGTCTCTCCCTTACTCACGCCCAAGCCGGGCACAAGCAAGCTCCACTGGCTATCAGGCTTGTGGAATCCTGACCCAGGCAATAAAGCCCATTCCCGCCCCACCCCTGTGGAGAAGGGGAAGCGGAGGGAAGCCATGGACTAAGGGGATGTGATTCTGCGCCATGGGAGGTAGGAAGTTTCTTTCTTTCCCACATCCCTGGCTATGGCCGTGGGCCTCCACATCCCATAGCCTCCTTCCCAGATCTTTAGGGACCCAGGACTGGGCACCTTCTGCATCCCACAGCCAGAAACTGGGTCCTGAGGGGAGGGAAGAAGGGGTACAATGCTATCCTCAGGGAGCTCTCAGACTAAGTAGCAGTACCTTGTTTCTGTCCTCAGAAGTTCCCAATCTGCTGGGGACAAACCTGGTCCCTGCCTGCCCTGAGGGAACTCCCAGTCTGATGGGAGAGACATGGTGCTTGTCCTCAGGAGCCCCTAGTCTGAAAGGGGATGCAGCCCCTGCCCTCAGTGAGCTTCTAGTGTGATGGAAGGGACAAGCCCCTGCCCTCAAGAGCTCCCTGACACCATTCCAAAAGGCAAGGCCTGTCACCAAGCCCCAAGGCAGAAGGGCCTCAGCAGACAGCACCCGGCAGTTGGCAGTCCCTCTGCAGTAAGAATCCAGTCCCAGGAGCACAGTGTCTTCATGAGACAGAGAAAGTGCTCAGGTATGAGGAAAGACGGGCAGGGGAGGCTGGCCAGCTTGGTGGGAGAGCATAGGTGGCCACCCCAGGACTCAGCCCTGACACAGCACCTGCCTAGCCCGTGGTGCCCTTGGAGTGGCAGGGAACACCATTCCCATCTCTTCCACACACAGGACAATGCCCAGTGAGAGGCCTCAGGCAGCCTACAGAAAAAGATCCTGATTTTCATCCTGTCCTCCCTGTGGTTCCAGGCCAGCTTTGAGTGCTCCGGTGCCAGGTGTGGAAGGGACATGGTGAGGCCACCATCCCAGAGTAGATGGCTGGCCCTGCGACAAGGAGACTGGAAGCCAGCATGAGGACTATCCCACTGCACCCAACTGTCTGTGCTATGCACATGCACAAGGGACCATGGGGGCCAAGGGGTAGGCATTTGCCCTGAGATGCAATAGTGGGCAGGGCTGGGCACATGTTGCCCCTCAGCTCAGGCCTGTGCCCTCCCATGCCCTTTGCTCTCAGACGCTGAGACAGACCCAAGCCTGCTCCTTTCGTGAGCAGAGTCCAGAGCTGTCCTCACTAGGCTGGGTGCTCTCTGAAGGCAGGAGCCAACTTTCCCTCCTTGAGAAGACAGGGGTTTGGTAAGGTCAGGCAGAGAAGCAGACCCTGGGGCCTCCCTAGGGGAAGGAGAATGCTTTCCTATGTCCTAGCAGGGGGCGCTTAGAGGTCCCAGTTTCCCCTGCTGATTTCCCTGGAAAGACGGTCCAGACAGAATGCACAGTCCTCTCACACAGGAGCCCTTCCCAGGGCTGAACACCTCTGAGGGTGAGCACAAGTACAGCGAGGCCTTGGGGCTGGTGGCGTTTCTGTGGAGGCGGCTGCCTCCTGCTACCCTGACGGCCCTTCCTCCAGCCTAACCCAGGATAACCGTCCTCCTGATGGCTTCTCCTTCTCCACCTCATGTTCAGCCTGGAGAGTGCACACTGGCTTTTCTAATGGGCTCCAGGTTTGAAGGGGGTGTGTGTGCGCGCGTGCGCATGTCAGTATGCCTGTGTGCCCATCTGTCCTGGGGAGCAATAATAGTTAATAAATAAGTGAACGGCAAAAATAGCCTCAAAGGAGCTGACAGGCAGAAGGCCAGAGCAGCCGGGCGTGGGGCCAGCACCCTGAAATGCCAAATGTTAATTTAGCCAAAAAGAAAAACAGGTCCATTTTGAGATTGCCTCCTTCAGCCAGGGTCAGGGTCTGCTGTGGCTTCTGGCGCATGGGCACAGCCCCTCCCCAGGTGTCCTGAGTGCAGCCCACGCGTGAGAGGTCCCTCTCAATGTTAGGGTAACTGAGAGCTGCAGAGAGGGGCCCAGCCTGGTGCACACAAGGTTATGGATGGGCAGGAAGCCGGCAGACCGCTTCCCAGCAGTTCTCCAACCATCCACCCAGTTGGCCAGCCCTGTGTCCACAGGTCCAACCAGCCAGAGGAATGTTCTGGACATCATCACAACCTCACACCCCAGGCATGGGTCCTACCTCACCTAGATACTCACTTGGGGATTGGGCTCATTGTCCTGGTTATGTCCAGCCCTCCCCAAATCCCTTGGGTGTCTCATTTGATGTCTCAGCCCATCACCGCATGCCACCTTCCCTGCAGCAGGCCTCTCAGGCTCAGAGCTCTCTCGGCACTGAGGCCTCTAGTGGTCTGTGGGTGGTTTCGCTGTGCTCCACTGCATGCATGCATGTCTTGATGAATTTACAGAAGGAAGCACATCTGGGAGAAGCAGCTGTATGGCCCTCCTCTCTGGCCCAGTGGCCCCAGCCCTTTCGAAACCATCCACAGCTTATTTACCAGACCTTCTAAAGCAGTCCTCAGAAAGGATGCTGGTCACAGGGCTGACCTTGCCACAGCCTCAGCTGTGGTCCCTCAGCTGCAGTCACCCCCAGATTCAGGAGGACCTGGCCCAGCCCACCCTCCAGTTCACATCACTCACCCCAGAGAGTCCTGGCCCCAGTTCACAATCTGGTCCCAGTCAGGTTCTGGTGGCAGCCTGGCTCCTGGAAGGTCTGTGCTGATCACTTGGTAGCCAACAGCCAGAATAAGGACAGGGCCAGGGGAGGGTAAAACCCAAGGCCCAGGACCTAACCCTTCTTCCACTTCTTTTTGGAGGCAGTACAGTTTTCTTCTCGCCTGTTTACTGCCATCCAAACATACAGGCAGGCCAGAGAAACACAAGCTCTCCTGGACTGTGTGGGAATTTAAAAATACAAAGCAACCACACCTGGGACAGACCCGAGGTCATCTACTGAGAGCTTTGTACAGTCCCTGTGCTAAGTGCTCTGCCTACATCATCACTTGTAATGTTTACACAGCCTTCTGGGGAGCTGGCATCAGGACATCCCATTTCATAGAGGAGAGCACTAAGGCCCAGAAAGGGCAGGGCACTTGCCAAGGAAAAACACCCTGCAGCACGGCGGCAGACAGCAGTGAACAGGATAAAGTTCCTACCTGTAGGAGATGACATTCTTTGTTTCCTTTTTTTTATTTTGAGACAGAGTCTAGCTCTGTCGCCCAGGCTGGAGTGCAGTGGTGCGATCTCGGCTCACTGCAACCTCTGCCTCCTGGGTTCCAGTGATTCTCTTGCCTCAGCCTCCTGAGTAGCTGAGACTACAGGCATGCACCACCACACCAGGCTAATTTTTTTTATTTTTAGTAGAGACAGCGTTTCCCCAAGTTGGCGGCAGGCTGGTCTCAAACTCCTAGGAGACCTCAGGTGATCTGCCCATCTCAGCCTTCCAAAGTGCTGGGATTACAGACAGGAGCCACCATGCCCAGCTGGAATGACATTCTAAAGAGGGTATCGACGGAAGGATGGCAAGGAATAAACACAAGAGTTAAGCATATACTTTGCCAGGCGGTCCCTGAGAAAGGACGCTGTGTGGAGGTTGGCGCATGGGGCCTGTAGTAGTGCTAGGTGTTCTGCTGGGGATTGAGGTGCCCTCGATACCAGGGTCCAAGGAATGAGGTCCTCAGGGGCACCCAGGGGAGGCTAGCAAGAGTGGGGGCTCCCAGGTCCCAGAGGGAGAAGCTAGGAGGTTTACTCTTCGGGTACTTAACACCTCGATGAAGGCAGAACCCTGGGAATTTGAAGGAAGGAGGCTGACCCAGGATAGTTAAAAGTCCCCAAAAAGGAGGAAGGCCTTTGGGATCTACCCAAGTCTCCTGAGGAAGAGGTGATATCTGATTCCCCAGAGGCTGGGGAGGGTCTCCTGGTTGGGGGCATGAGGGACAAGCTTTAGTGCCATTGGTAACCAAGGCAGGAAGATGCTAATAGGCAGATGGGGGTCTCTGTGGCCCTAGCCCTCCAGCTCCCTCAGTGGGCCTCCTCCAGCCTCCCTGGGCAAAGGCAGCAGCCCCCACACCCATCACTGGCCTCCAGGCTTTCCCTCTGTGGACCACCTCCATGCCTCGCCACTACAGTCACCTTTCTAATCACACGTGGGACCACATCTCCTCACTGCACACAGCTTTCTGGAAATCTCCTTTCCCTTCAAGAAATCCAAATGCCTTGGTGCAGAAGTCTAAATACTTCCCATCCCAGTCCCACTTGCCAGCCTGCTCGCCTTTGCCGCCATATTCCTTGCCACTCTCCCTGGCCCCCAGTTTACTTTCTTGCCTCCATGCCCTCCCTTCCGCTATTCCATATGAGGGCTGCCATTTCCCACGTCTCTGCACATGGAAGCCCCTCTTCATCCTCTAAGGTAGCTCCGAGAATATCTTTTTTGGGAAGTCTCCTAGGACCCTCCACTGGACTTGGAAGATGGTGATGCATAAGACACTAGACCCCAGATGAAGGCTGCCCAGTTGCTTGTGTGAGCATGGGCAAATTACTTAACCTGCCATTCTCAGTGTCCACATCTGAAAGATGTGGGTGACAACATCAGTAGTCCTGTGAAGGACTACTGTGGAGATTAACTGAGTTAACAGAAGCACTTAGAACAAGGCTTGACACAGGCGGCACCAATTACAGGTTTGCTGTTGAGGACAGGGTTTGTGGCTTGTTCATCTTGATTTCCCAGTGCCTAACACACAGTAGATATGTGTTAAATAATTCAGTTATACAAACATTTAACACCGGCACCTAGGCAAAGAGAACTGATAATAACAAAATTAAAGACAAGTTAGGGACGATGAGGAACTTTGCCTGGGGGCATGCTAGGTTCAAGTAGATGGAGGAACAGTGACTAAGAGGATCAATGGACAGAGACCCATGTCTGCAGTCGAGGCTAGAAAGAAATATTTGAGAATCGTGCACCATCCAGCCTTGTGACTCTGCTTCTCCAGGTTTGTAGTACTTTTGTCCCCATAGCACTCCCTGTCCAGGCCCCTGGAATGTAGTCCCTTATTTGACTCAAGGACAGCCTTTACTGCACACACAGGCAGGACCTTCAGGGACCATCTGATCTTGCTATACAGATGGGGAAACTGAGGCATGGGTGGATGTCTTCTTGCCAGGACTTCTGTGCCTGCAACCATGCACTGTAGTATAACAACCGGTATCCCTGCAGCCATCTGAAAGTCCCTTTATCTGCCTCCTCTCTCTGGCTGTTGACATATATTCTGCTACCAGGCTGCTTCCTAGCTCCTGCTCTCTGGATTAGAGTGTCTCTATCTCCTCACTCCCTTGCTTCCTTCAAAGCCTCCTCTAGCTCTGTCCTCTGAAAATCACCAGGCATAGGCTCAGCAGGAAGTTCCCCTCCACCCTCAATCTAACCATCATATTGCACCTTTCCTGAGCCCACCTCCTGATGCAGTGAACATAGAAACTTCTCTCGGAGGGGCCTGGCACGCCCCATCACTTCAGGGAAAGGAGAACCTCATACCTTCAATCCGTTTGCCCCCTGGGAAGAGTACTGGATGGCAAAACTGTATCCCAAGGACACATGCCTCTAATGTGGAGGGTGCCTATTTGGGATACAGATTCCTGGGCTCTACTCTAGACTCACTGGATCAGACTCTCCTGATGAGGGGCCCAGGAATCAAATTTTTAAACAGAGTTCCTGAGGAATTTTTGCACACTCACATTTGGGAGCTATTGGACTAGTAGTCGTAGTGTGAGCACTAGAGCGCCATCATATCACTTTTATTTATTTATTTATTAAATGGAGTCTCCCTCTTGCCCAGGCTGGAGTGCAGTGGCACGATCTTGGCTCACTGTAACCTCCATCTCCTGGGTTCAAGTGGTTCTCCTGCCTCAGCCTCCCGAGTAGCTGGGATTACAGATGTACATCACCATGCTCAGCTAATTTTTGTATTTTCTTTTAGTAGAGATGAGATTTAACCATGTTGGCCAGGCTGGTCTCGAACTCCTGACCTCAGGTGATCCACCTGCCTCGGCCTCCCAAAGTGCTGAGATTACAGGCGTGAGCCACTGCACCCGGCTATATCACTTTTTAACTGTGCAACCTTAAGCAAGTCACTTAGCTTCTCAAACCTCAATTTCCTTATTTATAAAAGGTTCTCATCTGAAGAAAAAAAGGTAATACCTACCTAATGTGAGATTATGAGGGTCAGATGAGCTACTAAGTGTTCCGCACCGTGCCTGACACTCTGCATGTGATAAATGGTAGGGATTGGCAGTATTTTTATTGCCTATAATTTTTAGGCTAAGCATCTCCCAAAAGCAGATTTCCATCAGACTGAATATTCCGCAAGGGCAGGGACAAAGCCTCCTGTTTCCTCTCCATGCCCAGAGCCCTAGGGGCTCGTTAGGGCAGTCACAGGCTGCTGCATGGAAAAGAAAGTGCTGCTGTTCCCAAAGACCCCTGGATGCCATGGTCCACCCCACACCTGGCTATTAGGATACTTCCAAATCCAGAGGGGACCCCAGAAAAAGGAGGGTCCTCCCAACCCTGCCCCAGTGAGTGCATGTGCTCAGCCCCCTTCATCTGAGACCACAAAGCCTGCCTCTCCTCAGAGCAGAAGGCAAAGCAAGTTCTCTCATCTCAGGAGCATGCCCCACCCGCCCCCACCTGCCAATCAGGCAGCCTCCTGAAGGCTTTTTCACTCCAGGGGCCTGAAGTTCACAGAAACACAGAGGCTGCCACATTCACAAGTGACAGAGCAACAGAGTGAGGCACCTTCCTCTAAAACCACCTGAGGAGCCCATCCTCAAGAGGGCAAGGGGCAGGTGTGGTCAGGGGAGAGCAGGTGGGAGAGTGTGGGCTGCACGTGTACCATCAGGGTGGTATATCCCACCTGTGTGACCAGCCCAGGCTTCTCAGCTTCTGAAAAACCCAATACTCTAAGAAACCGCACTCTACTGGGGAAGAGGCCGCCCCAACCCACACCCATGTCCAACCCCAACTGTTCCCCCCCAGCTCACCTGTCCCCACTGCTGACCCAGGGGTGGGGTGTGGAGACCCAGCAGGAGTGCCCTCAGGGGCAGCTTGGCCTGGGTAGGAAGTGAATGCCGGCCTCAGCCCTTCTCCCACCTTTTGACAAAGCGTGCAGATTGGTATCTCCTCCATTCCCCACACCCTCAGCATAGCCTCCCACATCTGCCCATGGAAAACACATGGACACCCTCTTCCTGCTCCACAAAGGAACCTAGAGAGACCCAAGGAACATGAGATGGGCATTCCATATCTTTGAGTTCCCTTAAGAGAAACTAGACCTGCTCCTTAAGTCCCAGGCTAAGGTTGACTTCCAGAAGACACAGAAAGCAAAGAGCAAAAAGACTGTGGTGAATACAGGCCGGATTCAGTCTTACAGATCTGGACTCGCAGGGACAGGCCTCACCTAGACAGCATCGCATCCTCCGACGTGGCTCTCCACCACCCCACAAGGTCGCTTGGGTCCCTAACAACCCAGGATGGAAGCAGAGACTGGTGTCTGCTTCCACTTCAGACCCAGCAGGAGTTCCCCACAGCGTCTGCCAGTGAAATTGCCCCGAGGCCTCGGAGGAGGAGGACCACAATCAGCCCCACAGGCGTCAGGTGGGAAAGAAGCAAAGGCAGCAACACCCCGCGCAGTGAAGATGTCAGATGGTGACTAACGGGCTTTTCTAGGCCATTGTCACCAATGCTGGAGAAATATTCCACTTTAAAAATAAATGTAAAGCAAAATCCAAAATTAACTCTCCCCAGATAACCCCTTTCCAAAGAAAGACCACATCACAATCCACATGTGGCCATTCGTGGAGGATTTAACCCGAGGACATCTCCCTGTCCTGGCTAGGGATGCTTCCCAGGCCCCATACCCCAGTCCTACAGCTGGTGCCTGCCAACCTCTTCAGTCCTCAGACAGACCCCAACTTCATCTGCTTCTCTGTTCTCCCAGAGGCCGGACCTACAGCAGAAGGGTCCTTGCCCTCCTGGCCCTGATCTAAAGGTGCTAGAAGATAATCACACAGTGGATGGGAAGGAAACCTTCTGAGAGTACAAGCCCCATCCTTTCCTCACCCCGCACATCACCCTTCTTTATTTTCCTAGTTTTGGCCACACAAGCTAACAACAAACACACATGGAGCGTTGCCAGCTACATAATTCCGCGCTTCTCTTGAGCTACACAGATGAAGAAAAAGTGCTAGTGCTGGACTAACACTGCTACTTACCTGCTGAGTAACTTGGAGCAAATTCATTTATCCAGCCGGCAGCTATTTATTGAGCATCTACTACAGATGCTTCTAGTTTACAGTGGAGTCAGAGAGAGACTCACAAAGACTAACAAACACTGCTAAGGCTCTTAAGGCCACAGGTGTTTGTACAATTTCTCCCTACTGAAAAGTGAAATATCACATCTACCCTACTCAGGAGGCTGAGGCAAAAGGATCACTTGAGCCCAGAAGTTCAATGCTGTAGTGTGCTATGATCGTGCCTGTGAATAGCCACTGTACTCCAGCCTGGACAACACAGCAAGGCTCTGTCTCTCTAAAACAACCTACCAACCAACCAAGAGAGAGGAGGGAAGAGTTAATAGAGTTAATATTTGACCAATCAATAGGCATTTGTTTGTAGCTAACAAGCCTTCAGAAATGTTGAGTGAGGGTTGCTGCTCTGCTAAGATGGTCAGTCTATCATTAGCCATGTGTAACAGTCACTTCCTAAAATATTCCTGCAGTTATTATAGCACTGCACTAAGCCACTTATCTAGCCACATTTGGGGTTAATTGCTGGTGATAAGAGCAACATAAATATCCTAAGCCACAGCCTTGCCTGACAAGGTTTTAATGCCAACCACCAACCAAGTTTTCTTCCCCTCTGACAGGCCTGCAATCATTTTTAGTGGCTATCACTTTTTACTGAATCACCACAATAAACCCTTTAGATATAAACAACTTGCCCTTCAATACAGCCATATATCAGACTCGGTGTCATCACATGACCCCTCCGCTGAGGAAGGAGGCTCAAGGCAGCAGTTCTCAATCTGGCGCACATCAGATCACCCAGAGTGTTACAAAATGCTGATGCCCAGCCACCACCAGGGTGCCTGGACACTGGGATTAGGTGGAAGCTCCTCGACGTGCCTTCGCTTCCCACACCTTAAGCTCTGACTGAGTCCTTGAGGTTAACCCACCCAGAAAGCCTAAGCCTCAGCCCTGGGCATTCAAAGTGAAAAGCTGAGGCTGACACATGCACCGTAATACATGGCAATAAACTACAAGGAAGTTGATAAGGCACCGTGGGAACTGCTATTTCCTGGGACTGCTTTTAAAAGAATGAAGAATCCTTTTTGGAATTTGTGTACTGATCCACACTCATATGTACTATCCTTCAATATGCCCAGGAACTTGCCTCTTGTGGAGTCTATAAGGTCCTCCTGCATCTTAACAGCTGCAAAGAAAGAAGCAGGGAGGAGGCAGCGCACAGGCAAAGACTCCAGAAGAGCCGGGTAGAGGGAGAAGAAAATGGGGCAACACAGCCCTTCCCAACATCACCTGACAGCGCAGTGGGGATCCCAGAAAGGGAGAGGAGGTGAAAACCAGTGTTTTCTATTGTTTTACTTATTTTCATTTATTTATTTTTATTTAGATAGGATCTTGCTCTGTGCCCAGGCTGGAGTGCAGTGGCCCAATCACAGGTCACTATAGCCTCGACCTCCTGGGCTCCAGTGATTCTCTTGCCTTGGCCTCCTGAGTAACTGGGACCACAGGTCCATGCCACCATGCCTGGCTAATTTTTTCATTTTATGTAGAAAAAGGGCCTTGCTGTGTAAGCCCAGGCTGGTCTCGAACTCCTGGCCTCAAGCAGTCTTCCTGCCTCTGCTTCCCAAAGTGCTGGGATTACAGGTGTGACCCACCCACTGTGCCCAGCTGAAAACCAGTGTTTTCTAAGGCAGGACCCACACACAAGGAAGAGAGATGGGGCTTTGGTAGAGGAGATGCTAGCCCAAGGAGGAAGCACCCAGAGGGACCCCTTCCTGTGCCAAAGTCAGAACTCCTGTGGAACCTGAGAATGGGCACTATCTGCCTTCTTCTCACAGTGTTTGGCAAGTAGGGATCTAAAAATCAGTAACATTCAGCAAATATTTGGGGATTGAAACAGACAAGATCCCTGCTCTCAGAGAGCCAACAGTCCAGTGGAAAGACACATAAACAAGCCTATCAAGAAAAATTACAAACCAGCTAAGTGCTACAGAGAAAAAGAAGGGGATGTTTCTAATTTAGATTTACGGTGTCAGATGCCACAAAGACAGGCAGGGCCCCAGAGGTGTGCAAGCCCACACTGCTCACCCAGGGTTCAGCTCAGGCCCTTGTCCCTCTGCAGCCTGCTCAGCTGAGATGCCAGAGCCAAGACATTTCCCAGCTGGCATCACCTATAGGGAGCCAGTCAAGGGGGCAGATGGATTCCTTCCACTCAGCGTGGTGAAATGCTTACAGGAAAGGGACTTGGCCAGAGGAAGACTGGGGACTAGGGCACATTAACTGAACACACAAACAGCCTTCCCATCCCCAAAAGAAAATGTGAAAATAAAATCTCAAAGATCCACTTAGCAAACAAGTTTCATTTTCCTTTAGTTTTCTTGAGAAGAGCGACAGGAACAGAAGTGGATCTGGAGCACAGCTAAAGGATGCAGGGGCATTTCTTAGGGTGTGAATGGTGCTGGGGAACTGGGCTTCAGAGATGCCCTAGAAACGCTCTAGTAAGCACCAAGCTTCGTATCTACTGAATGTGACTCTACAGAGAGACCCTGGGTCCGACTTCCAGGGCTGTACCAAGGGATGATCCTGATAGGTCCCCAGCAGCCTCCTCCCTTCCCTCCCCATCCCACTTATGCCACCAGAAGACGGGCTATGCGGCAGCCTCACCCCAGAGCTGAGCAATCATAACATCACTTCAGACCCCTCTTCTGGGTCTCAGTTCCTACTCAGTCATCCATAAAACCACTCAGGAGCTCTTCATAGGTAAACAGTAGATCCCGGCTGCCCCCTAAACAAACACTTCAGCACAGCCCCAAAGCAGGCTCAGGAAATGACAACCCATCTAATGCCCATCTGAGCCAGACACCATGAGGAAAGGAGGGCCATCACGAATAAAAAGCCACGCATTCCAAAACCAAACTGAGACAACTGCCTGAGAGCAGCTGGGCCCTCCACACAGCTTCCGAAAGCACCACGGGGAGGACCTAGCACGGCCCTAACTGTGAAAAGAACACTGGGTTTAGAGTCAGAGGTCTGAATTGGTACAGCAGCTCCTGAGTTAACTAACTGGCATTGTGACCTGAATGGGGTCAGTTCACCTCTATGAGCCTCTATTTCCTCCTCTCCAAAACCACATCAGCATCATAGGTCTGTAACCGACCTCAGAGCTTACAGAGTGCTCTCACCTGCATTAACCTGTTTGAGGTACCCAGGAACAGATCCAATATATCAAGAATCTGCCATCTCCAGTGTATACAGGAGAGAAAAGGGACTGGAAAGAGCTTAGGGTAACTCAGCCAGGATTACACAGTCAGGGTTGTTGTCTCCTGGGCCTCCAGGCCCCAAAGCCAATGGTTGTCTCGTTTTAACACATCACCTCCTCAGAACTGCCATGAGAAGCAAACGAGATCACACATAAACAAATCCTTGTCACCTAAAAAATGTTAATTAAATATAAAGGCATTTGAGTCTTTTGGCTGGTATTTGAGCCAATGTCTAGTCCAGGTCTCAACCCTAGAATGCCCAAGTCTCATCCTGAGAGATTAATATAAATGGTCTGGGGTGGGCCTTGCTAAGGTATATTTTCTTTCTTTCTTTTATTTTTTAATCATTTCAGTCTTAAGGTTATACCTGAAGTTAAGGCATATTTTCAGAACTCCCTAGGGGATTCAAAGGTGTGCCCAGGATAGGAAATCTCTGGTCTATAGCCCTCCCTTCCCCTTCCTCGCTCCACTACCCATATGATCACCCTAATCCTAACCCTAACAGACCATGCAGGATGACACGGGGACGCTCAAAAGGACCTGGACCTAGGTCTCCCATGAATATGTGACAATCCCCTCTCTGGCAAGGGTCATGTTTCACTTCTTTGGATATATGTCGCACACTGTAGGAGCTTAGTAAGTGAGCACTGAGGCCGGGTGCAGTGGCTCACACCTGTTATCCCAGCACTTTAGGAGGCCAGGGAAGGCAGACTGATTGAGGCTAGGAGTTCAAGACCAGCCTAGGCAACATAGTGAGATCCCATCTCTACAAAAAATACAAAAACTGGTGGCGCATGCCTGCAGTCCCAACTACTTGGGAGGCTGAAATGGAAGAAGCACCTCAGCCCGAGGAGGTCAAGGCTGCAGTGAGCTGTGACTGCACCACTGCACTCCAGCCTGGGCAACAGGGAAGACCCTGTCTCAAGAAATCAATCAATCAATCAATAAAAAGTAGTGAATTGAACTCAACTGGATTTTAGATGCTTGAGCACAGTGGTCTGGGCTGGTTCCACCTGAGTAGTAGTGCCAAAACTAGAGAAATGCTGAAGAGAGACTGCCTCCAAAGACAAGGTGTCTGTACACTCCAGTAGAAGAAGATTTAACCAATGACTGAGCCCTCCACTGACCGAGAGATGTCACAGCCCCTCCAGGAAGCTGGCAAGCCCTTTAGTCAGCACATACCTTCTTTCAGACCTGCATGAAATGCCCTAAATCGAGGGTCCTTGCTTCTCATCCTAAGAAAACCTTTTTTTTTTTTTTTTAAGGTCATAAATTCTGCTGCCACCTTATAACAGCAGCTTAGAAACCTGAAGACAGGTCAGAGCATAAATGGGAAAGGGCACAGAAAGCCACACATTTTTAAGAAGTAAAAATTCAGCTGGGCATGGTGGCTCATGCCTGCAATCTCAGCACTTTGGGAGCCCAAGACAGGTGGATTGCTTGAGCCCATGAGTTCAAGACAAGACTGGGCAAGCTGGCAAGATCCCATTTTTATAAAAAAAAAAAATTACAAAAAATAGCTGGGCATGGTGTTGCACACCTGTAGTCCCAGCTACTCAGGAGGCTGAGGTGGGAGGATCGCTTGAGCCCCAGAAGCAGAGGTTGCAGTGAGCCAAGATCACACCACTGTACTGTAGCCTGTGCAACAGAGTAAGACCCTGCCTCAAAGTAAAAATTCAAAAAAAGTAGTATGTCTTTTAAAAAACTGTCTTTTGGCCAGGTGTGGTGGCTAACACCTGTAATCCCAGCATTTTGGGAGGCTGAGGCAGGCAGATCACCTGAGGTCAGGAGTTTGAGACCAGCCTGGCCAACATGTCGAAATCCCGTCTCTACGAAAAATACAAAAATTAGCTGGCCATAGTGGTGCATTCCTGTAGTCCCAGTTACTTGGGAAACTGAAGCAGGAGAATCACTTGAACCCAGGAGGTGGAGGTTGCAATGAGCTGAAATCATGCCACTGCACTTCAGTCTGGTTAACACAGCGAGACTCTGTCTCAAATAATAATAATAATACAATTAAATTTAAAAATTAAAAATAAAGTAAAAACTGTCTTTTAAATTTCATATAATTTCTCAAGTCCAGCAATCAATCAGCTGTTGATAAGCACATGCTATCAAATGGAAGAAACGGGCCGAGGCAGGGCCAGGGCTCCAAGTGTGCTATGGAGGTCTGCACCTCATGCATTTTGTCCTTAGAAAGCAGCCTCCCTGCCTCCCTGGTGTTCAGGTCAGACCTGGGTTAGCATGCAGGCTTCTCCACTCTCTGTTTGGATTCCCCTAGAAAAAGCCTGAGACAGGGATTTGAGTACGAGTGACTTTTCTCAGAGGTGACCCTGGGAAACATTAGAAGGAAAGTAGAGGAGTGGAGAAATGAGAAAGGAAGGAAAGAAAGCCCCTAAAAAGAAGAGTGTGTTATCAAGCCTATAACTACCATGAGCCATTAGAGATTAACCCTTCTAGAGAGCTCTGGGAGACCATGCAGAATGCCAGCCTTAGAATGAGATTCCCCCAACCCCAAGGTCAAACGAGCTGGGGCATCCGTCTGCTGCTGCCCAACACCCACTGGTTGACAGCTGCTCTTGGTGGGTAACTCCCTGGCACTTCTGACTGACCCTATCAGCAGGCCCCAAGGTTGAAGGCCAGAGAAAACCCTCAGGTTCTAGGAGCTGGAAGTCTGGCTGGCATGAGTAAAAGGTACATGCCCAGGGGATAGGGGCAGGGTGCGGAACCATCTGTCACAGGCTTGCTGTGTGACCTTGGAGAAGTTACTTACCTTCTCTTAACCAAGCTTCTGGAGTGGTGTAAAATAAAAAAAAAAAAGGATAAAAAATGTCTTCCTTGTAAGGGTGACATGAAGATTAGATAAGGTCATGCATGGAAGGGATTAGCTCAGTGCCAGGTTTGTAGTAAAGACTCGATATAGGCTATTGGTTATCCTCAATATGCTTAATGAGCTTCCTCCTTTCGGAGAGTGGGGATGGGAAAGAAACATTTGGAAAAAGCTGATCTGTACGGGTCCCTCACTACTTCACCATGGGTAGCCACACACTCAGTGCCTGAAGCAAAAGTTCCAGAAAGACATTCAAGGGACCCCAAGTCCACCAAGGGTCATGGTGCAGAAGCCCAAGGTGTTACTAAGTCTAATGACAGCAGAAAATTCCTAAAAGAAACTGATGCAAGATAAAGGAGGCATTCCCTTAGTCCCTGCCAGCCCCCTCAATTTATGTTATAAAGGATTTCTGACCCAGATGGAGACTGAGACTTGAAAGCAGGCAGCAGGCCAATGCAGTCTAAGTAATCTTCCTGAGGGAGGAAAGCCACCAAACAAATGCCCCCATCTAGATGCCTTTGGGTCGGCCTGGCCCAGAGGCCAGGGGCTAGATCTTGAGAAACTTCAAGGCTCCTCCCAGCCCCTGAAAAAGTGTGTCCTAACAAACACTAATGCCCTCCCCCCAATAGGTTCCTTCGGAAAATGCTGCTGGAATCAAATGCGTCTGAAAAAGGCTTCATGCCATATCCCCCTCTTGGCAGATTCTTATACCTATTACATATTAAAAGCTTTAATGCCTAAGAATTCTTTAACCCAGTATTTCCTAAATTTATTTGACACAGACAGTATTTGTGTAAAACAGTCCCCCTCTAACCTCAGTTTTGCTTTCCATGGTTTCGGTTACCCACGGTCAACCATGGTCTGAAAATATTCAATGGAAAATTCCAAAAATAAGTAATTCCTTACTTTTAAACTGTACACCATTCTGAGTAGTGTGATGAAACCTCCCCGTTCTGCTTCGCCCTGCCCAGGACATGAATATCCTTTTGTCCAGCAGACCCACGCTGAACACGCTACTCACCCGCCGTGGCCGGCTTAGTTATCAGATCAACTGTCACAGTGCTGCAGTGCTTAAGGAACCCTTGTTTTACTTAATAATGTCCTCAGAATACAAGTGTAGTGATACTGGCAGTTCAAATATGCCAGAGAGAAGCTCTAAAGCACTTTCTTTCTTTATTTTTTATTTTTTTTGAGACAGGGTCTCTTATTTTACCACCCAGGAGGGAGTACAGTGGTATGATCACGGCTCACTGCAGCCTTGACCTCCCAGGCTCAAATGACCCTTCCACCTCAGCCTCCAGGTAGCTAGGATTATAGGTGCATGCCACCACACCTGACTAACCTTTTTTTAAAATTTTTTGTGGAGACAGGGGTCTCACTAGGCTGCCCAGGCTGGTCTCAAACTCCCAGACTCAAGCGATCCTTCCTCCTCAGTCCCCCAAAGTGCTGAGATTACAGGCATGAACCACTGTGCCTGGTCCCACTGCGCCCAGCCCCTAAAGTGCTTTCTCTAAGGGAAAATGTAAAAGTTCTCAACTTAATAAGGAAAGAAAAAAATCATATGCTGCGGTTGCTAAGATCTACAGTATGAACAAATCTTCTATCTGTGAAACTGTGGACAGTATATCGTCAAAACTGTTCTGTTGTATTATTATTGTTAATCTCTTACTGTGACTAATTTATAAATTAAACTTTATCACAAGTATAGATACACAGAAAAAACATAGTGCATACAGGGTTTGATACTATCCATGATTTCAGGCATCCACTGGGGGTCTTGGGCTATATCCCCCTCGGATAAGGAGGGACTACTGTATGTGAGACATCTATGAACAGCCCTCCAAGGGCACACTTAGTGGGAGATCCTGGGCTGAAGGCAGTCCTGAGAGCTATGGCCCATCATCTTGGCAACCGTATGGCCTAGCACAGTGCCTAGTATACAGTAAGCACCTAATAAATGATTGTTATCTGAACAATTAGGGGGAAGGCTGAAAGAATGACTTAATGATGGTTTTCAAATCTGTGAAGTGATATAGTATCGGCAGTGCCAGGCAACAGCTCTCTGTTTCTAAGAAGGCACATATTTTAAATTGCAGCAGGAGGGATTTTGGAAGCCCTGCTCAGAGTTTAGGATTACAACCCACCAAAATAGGCTTCCAAGCCGAGCTGCGTCGCTTCCTTCTGTGGAGGTGTTGGTCTAGCACTTCGGCAGAGCCTAGAGTCTGCGTGCAGACATCCACCCACCCCACCACCCATTCATTCACTTGCTTGCTCATTCAAACCCTTACTGAGCACCTACTGTGTGCTGAGCACTGATGGAGGTAAGGCACTGGGTCCCTCAGGACCCCTTCCAAAGCCAAGTGGGACCTTAGTGAGTTCTGTGATAAGGCCCAGGGAGCCCTGAAGGGGAAGGAAGAGGGGGCCATGAAAGTGTGAGGTCAGGAAGCCTCAAGCCCAGATGCAGCAGCTCATAACCTGACCACAGCAAGAGGTAATGGGCAGGGAGAGGGGGCCTATTACAGTTTCACACTAACACATGAGGCTGGCCTAAGGAATAAAGGCTCTACTGTCTCCTTGTGCTTGTTTGCCTACCCTCCTCTTTCTCTTGTGACCACATCTCATTGTTCCCAGAGAACAGCCCTGCCCCCACTTCCAAGTCCTTCCCCTCCCCATACTCACAGTTCCAATCTCCTCTTCCTTTCTTTAAGCACACTCCCCTTCCTTCCCACCACCTCAGAATTCCTCCCTATCTTCTCCCTGTCTTGTTCCTCCACCCCCTGACTTCCTCATTCTCCACACTCTATACCATCCCTTCTGGATCTGGGATGTCAGTGGCTTTCATATCCACTAACCAGACAAATGAATAAACCACAAGTCAAACCTAGGCCCATTTCTACTAACCTCCCTCCTCAAAAGCTGAGCTACAGATTGTTTTGCCTGAAAAAGGATTGGGGCAAGGAACAAGAGAGAGTCCAGGGCTGAGCACCCCTCTCATCGTGTTTTACCAACACCATGACCCAATCGCCTTCCAGATCTGCATCTCTAAGTTAGTATACACTCACCAGCCCCACCTGGTTGCCTCCCAATAAGTCTGCATGTATACACTGATTGTGCTTCTTTTAAACAGGGGCTGAGATGGGCATGATAAGAGGACACCCCAGTGGACTTTACAAGGTCTTGCCATACTGTTGCAAGACACCGACACAAAGAATTCCAGGCTTAGGTGTAACTGGAGCAGTCATCTTGGCCAATGATGCCAGACCTAAGAGCTGATCATCAAAATCACCTGGGGAGCCTTGACAACCAGCTCCAATGTGTTTTAAATAGAGATCCATTCCTGAGCCCCGCCCCAGACCTTTGGAAGTTGTACCTTCCCAGTGGGGCCTGAGAGTCTGAATTTTTCAAAAACTTCCCAGGTGATTATGATAAGCCAAAGTTAACAATCAATGATGCAGTCAGTGACGCATCCAAACTTCCACCAAGCAGTCAATTTCCTTAGTAACAAGCCTAGGAGGTGGCCATCCAGTCTCCACTTGAATACCTCCACTGACAGAGAGCTGGCTACCCCAAGAGGCACCTGGTTTGGCTGCTGCAAACCCAATGGCTAGAAAGGTATCACCTACCTATAACTGAGACCTGTCTACTACTTCCACCCATTTGCCACAAGCCTACCCTTGGGAGCAGCAGAAAATAATTTAGCTCCTCTTCTAATGTCTGAAAAGAGGGATCCCAACAGAAAATAATTTAGCTCCTCTTCTAATGTCTGAAAACAGGGATCCCAGCAATAACACCTTGCCCTTCACATTAGGTTTTCTTATCTGATACGGTCTGCTCTTCTCTCAGATAAATATATGCTATTCTCTCAAATGCCCTCTCAGAAGTTTCCAGTCCCCTTACAAAACTAATCACTCTCCTCTGAATTCTAGAATCAGAGGCCATTGTATTTCAGACCAGGCCTCAACTCTCTGATGAACTGGATAAGACTGTAAACCTAACCAAGATTCTATGGGCATTTTCTAATAGCCACTCCAAAATGCAGGCTCACATTATGCTCACTGTCCACTAACTAGAAACCCCCAGATTTTCTTCACGATGCTGTAAAGAGAAATCTTCCCTGTCCTACATTTGGATTGCCTTAAGGAGGGGGAAAAAAAAAAAAAAGCAGGGCTTTCCAATTTTGTGTTTGGGAGCAGAATGAATGCTGATCCTGCCTTCCATGAGCCAGCTACCCTCATCTGATAAGCATGGATGAGAGAAGGATGCTAGAGCCTCACTTACATAACTGTGCCCAAAGGATTTACGAGCATCATCATGTTGAAGCACCCAGAACAGGCTACGCTCCTGGGAAAGACACGACTGCAGACTGCAACCACCACAAGATAAAGTTAACTGAAGTAGCAAGCAGGCAGCCATGGACAGGAAGGCACCCAGCAAGAGGCTGCACCATCACAGGAGACTCCCTCTTCGGTTCCCTGTTTGGTGAGGACCAAGGTGGCAGTTCCATTCACACCTCTCAGGGGAGAGAAGGCCTGGCCCAAGCAGGGGCCACCGCTCTGTGTGTGTTCCAGCTGCACCCCTCTCCCCGCCCCATGAGAGGGACTCATGGCCAGAGCTTGAATACACAGGAGAGTTCCTATCCAAGCTTTCTACACTGATTTTGAAACTCTCTGCAGGGTTGTGATGGGGTTTAATGCATCATCCATGTCCTCTTTACAGACAAACATGAGCACACTGTTCTATGCTCCACAGAACACAGTCCTCATGCTCCTGCTGCAGACAAACACTTAGATTGAATTATTAACAGTGAACATTCCTGCAAATACAGCAGCTGGGCAGTCTGCTCCTCCGCTGAGACTCTGCCATTCCTGAAGTCCTCCCCCAGGGATCAAGGCACCTTAGGAATCTAGAAGATTACCCCAACCCAGCCACTTCTGCTCCCCTCCACATCTGCTCCCCTCCAAAACCCCCTCCTAACTTCTAGAGAAAGAGGCAATCTAAAAAACAATCAGCAAATATAATCAGCCAATACGGTCAGCCTTGAGGCAAGACAAGCAGACTCTCCTCTACTCCAAAACCAAAGCCAACCCCCAACCCCAGCCTGCTGCTGTGCTAGGGTTAAGACTGCTGGTGAAGTTCACCACCACCAAATTTGTTCTATCCAGAAATGCAGGTGACAGGGGAATTAACTGGTGGCAGACAATTCCTGGGCCTGTGGGTGAATGTGTCTTCTTCCACACCACCCAGCATCTCACATGGGGCTGCCAGAGTGACCCACCAGGGAGGTGTCTGGGCCAAGTTCCAGAATAAGGTGGCAGCTCTTCAGCAGGGCTCCCTGGGCTGCTGAGCAGGTGGGTAGCAGGAAAGGTCCTTGAAAGGGAAGAAAGGGACTCCATGGAGTCAGAAGAGCCCCAGGTACTTCCCTAGGGAGCCAGAGGTCAAGAACCATCAAGGCCCAGGACCAAAAAAGCAAACGGCCAGGAGAAGCCAACTACCAGCCAAGAATAAACAGGAAAGGGCTGCCATGATCTCCTTTCAATCAAAGTTAACACAAAGGCTTCCAGGGCCACATCTACCACCTGGGTCAGACTTGTGCCAGATAGACAGATGCGCACATGCTCACACACACACGTGCACCCCTGGGCAGCCACAGCCTTGCTTCTCAGTCTACGTCCCCACCCCCACCACTCCCTTGCCTCCTTGCTACAGACATACGTGCTCACAGTCACAGAATTTCACCCACACAGCGCCTGTGCCTTTCTGATCACTAGAACAACTGGTGACAGTTGTAGGTTCAAACAGGCACAAAAGAAGAAATGCAGGAAATCACTGAGCTCCTCTGAAAGGAGTAGAGGGAAGGGCATAAGAACCTGGAGAAAGACAGGGTGGGGTGGAAGATGGGTTATCCCACACTGCTAGGGAAAACCCCTAGCAGCTCCCCCAAGCTCACAGGAACCCACGCAGGGTCAGAATCTTCCCCCTAGAAACCATGTCAGGAAGGTTGAATGTGGATGTGTAATAATAATACCACATATTTGAACAGGACTCTCCACTTTTCAAAGAGCTCTTCCATCCATTATCATCTAGAGTCACACCGGCCCGGACGATAGAGCTACTCATCTCCTAAAGTGCAAATGATCACCCTGCCCACACAGGGCACAAAGATGCCTTCTGCAAAATAATCATTAATAGCTAAGCATATGTAATAGTTGTGTGAGCATGCTTGTTTTTGTGTGAGTGCGTGCGGAAGCTCTATGTAGCAGAGTGGGATACAGTCAAACAAAAATGAGGTTGCCATGGCAACAGGCTCCGGCATCATTGCAGCCTATTAACACAAGTGAGGAATGTGTTTGGCAGATGCTCCAGTGTTATTTATGGTATGGGAAGAGCAGAGGGACTTCTAACAGGCAAAGGAGGAGAAAAAAACAACCCCATGACGCTCCTACTATACCCCAGTGAGGAGACAGGCACGACAGTGAGACAAGAGCACAGAAGAGGCTGAGAGGCCTCGAACGGGGAGGGAGAGATGGGAAAGCAAGGCCTGCAGGAAGGTAGCAGAGAGGTGAGGTGGGCAGACAGTAACAGGGACCAGGGGGAAAGGGAAGAGAAAGGAAGTCAGAGAGGAAAGGAGTAGGCAGAGAGAAAGAAGGAGCCGAGGGGGAGGGTGACAAACACTAGGGACAGAGCCACAGGGACAGAGAAGGGAAGAAGCACCATCCCACTAAGAGGGGCTGCGGCACTTTGTGTCCTGTTCCTCCCTTGAGTCAAAACCATCAGGAGCCTCCGGTTAAGAAACCAAATGCTTCTCCTAGTGGGAGCCAAGAGCAGAGCCCCACACATAAGAGAGAATCTGAAGAAGACTAAAATACACAGGTCAGATAACGATGTTGAGAACCTCAGCTAAGGGAGAGGGGGTCCAGCTTTGCAAGAGGAGCAGTAAAGAAATGCCAGTCCAGTTTACTGAGGGCCTACTATGTGCCCAAGCCACTGAGGGGAGAATTCCCAAAGCCCCAACATAGGAACTGCTCACTGCTACCCCATTTCCCTGGACATGTGTCTTCCTCAAAGAAAAGAGGAAGGCATCTAATCCAAACCACTTCACATGCCTGCTGCTCTGGGGTAACCTGAAGCAGAGGTTAATGCTAGACTGTCCCACTAATATTCCCCCATCAGCCGGCAGGGTTTGCTCAAGAAAGACAAATTTTATATGAAGCATAATCAAAAGGGTAAATCAAGTACAAACAAAAAAAGATAGCGTTTTCTCTGAAGCCAAATAGAGGAAATGTTTGCATTCCCTTGTCTTGAACCATTCATAACAAGTTCTGCACCACTCAGGACAGATCATATAAAGTAAATGTAAATCCACCCAAAATCCCACAGCCTTGCAAAGGTCTAAAGACCACAACGGGTAAAAGAAGAATGGGGTGGGAGCCAGTGAGGGTGTGGAGAGAAGGAAGAGGGATTTGCCTAAGGAACCAGAAGGGGAAGTCAGTCAGACAGACACTCTCTGTTGCTGCAATGGTATTTTCATGCTAAGATGGAATAGGGGCACCCCAGGTTCAGCACCCCTTTCCTGGGATCTGACTCCAACCTCCCTCAGGAGAAACCATACCTACATCTGTAATCAGACCTTGTGTCCCAAGTCTGGTTCACAAAATACCCTGAACTATCCCGAAAATCTCCATATGGATGACATGCCCCTTCCTCTGCAGAAAAGCTACAATCCACCCAAGTCAGGAGCAGTCCCCAAAGATACAACGACCATCTGAAAGCACGAGTTCTCAGGTCAAAAGAGTTGGGGCTTTTATAAGCACTAACAATGGTAGCAACTTTTATGCCACCAGCTCTCAAAAGGTTTCTCTCTCGAGTTCAAAGCTGGTCTCTAAAGATTTTTTTTCTTCTGATCCCAGATCAGAAAACTTTTAACTTAGCATCAACATCCCCACCTACTCCACTCATTGGACCCCAACTATACTGGCAAGCAGTTATTAAAGCCCTACTAAGTACTCTGCACTGTGTTAGGCAAGGAAGAGAGAATGGAGAAGGAAAAACACATATACCTTGGGATTTGTGCCTTCAAAGAGGTTACATTGGACAGACAGCAAAACCAGTGGACACTGGAGAACGAGTAAGTGCTCCACTCTGTGGCTATGACTCTACTGTTAATCATGCAGAAGACCAAGAAGCCAGCGTGGCTGGAATGGAAGGAGAAGGCTCCCTGTAGGGGAGTATGGCTTGGGGCAGAGGACATTAGAAGTGGAAGGGGCATAAACAATCCTCTCTTTCTCTAGAAAAGGCAGTGAAGGCCCAGAGAGCTTGCATGTCCCCTTCCTCCCAGTCACAGAGCACCTTGTGGGTTCAGCTAGAGCCCAGAGCCCTGAAACGTATAACAATGCTATTTCCTATGGGAGAATACTGTGTCCAGGAAGCCAGGGGACACAGGAGAACAACTCAAGAAAGATGCGGTACTCAAGAGGATAAAAGTCTAAGGGAAGGTACTAGAAGAGGGGAGAGGGAGGAAGGCAACAATAATGGAATACCCTTAATAGGTTCTATTAGATAAAGCAGACACTAGTTGGGGGATGTGTGTACTGGGGTCCAAGGTGAAGAGACTTGCCTGTAGCAAGGGCCCAGTTGACTCTCACAGTGGAGCAGCATGCAAACAAGCAGGTTCAGAAGCAATCACGGATGAGAACCATGAAACCAGATCACAGGACACTAAAGGGAGATGGTGTGGACATCAGGAGGCTCCTCTCACCCTGAGGTCAGGATTGCCAACATGCCCCTCTCCTGGAAGCCTTTAAGAGAGTTCACCAGTTAACCAGGCAAAACTTATATTTCTTCCTGAACCTATAGTTCAAATCCCAGCAGGGATAAAATGTCCCCACCACAAGCAATGACCAGGAGGACCCACATGAAGGGGTCATGATGTTCAACACCAGGTTTCTGTTCAGGCCAGAAAAGGAATTGCCACCACACACATCTCAGAGGCTCCTTCCCACTTTAGCTAAAGGCAGCTTTTTGGTTTTGGGCACTTTGCTAACTGAAACAAACTTGTCAGTCCTCTTGCAAGTTCCGGGATATATCCAGCCCCCAAATCCCCAGCCTCAGACAGGTGGCAGGTTCCTGCTATCTCCTCCTTAGCACTGAGCAAGGGGTGCAGGGTGTCCCCTCCCCAACCTTCTATCGGGGCTGGATTAACAAAGCAGCAGTGGTGCTTAGGAGGGGATGGATGCTAGAGGGTCCAGCCAGTTTTGTTAGGGACCTTTTGTATACAGGAACAGAAGCTCAGGAAGAGATGGAGACCACGCCATATAATTTTCTCCTCCAAAACCCTTTCTCACTGCATTCCCACAGTGATGACTACAGTTCAATGTACGTTATCTAAGGAGCAAGGAACATTGCAAACGACACAAGAGGACTCTTTGTAAACGAAGCTGCTGGGGCTCAGAGGAGGGTGCAAAGCTCCTAGTCAACATGGCCAAGCCCTGTCTTTCTGGCTCTTTTCACCATCCCAAAGGGTAAGGGTGGGATCCCTTTCTTTGGAGTCAAGCAGAGGCCTGCCTGCCCCGCAGTCCAGTCCCGGTGGCCAAGTGGGCCCCTACCTGTTTGAGCAGGAACTGGTCCTGGGCGTTGGTGCGCAGGGCGATGGCCAGGTGGAGGGCGGACAGGAGCACCCCGCTGAGCACCGCGGCCCGCATGCGCACGGGCAGCAGCGTGTAGATGGTGTAGATGAAGAACACGGTCCACCAGATGCCCTCGGAGGCGCTGCGCGGCTGCGGCAGCAGCAGGCCCACCACCTGGACGGCCAGCACCACAGCGATGAGCGCATAGCAGGCCAGGCCCATGTGGTCCTGGTGGAAGGCGGCACGGTTGCAGAGCACAGCCATGATGAGGATCACGCCCACCGCGGCCGCCAGCACCGCCAGGTAGGGCAGCTGGAGCGGGGGCCGCGCCGCGTGGAAGGCCAGCATGACCAGGCACACGAGCACCAACACGGCCATGAGCATGGTGAGGCTGCTCTGGTTCAGGCGGAAGAAGTAGCGCTGGTACAGCCGCTCCAGCTTGTCCGACGGGAACTTCTTGGAGCGGAATATCTGCAGCAACGCCAGGCAGCAGGCGCCCAGGGACAGCACCGCGCCGGGCCCCGCACCGGAGCCCGAATCCGCCGAGCTGCCGCCATCCCCGGACCCCTCGCCGCCCTCGACGGCGCTGGCCTCCACCTCGTCGGCCGCGCGGCCCTTGCCCCGCCGCTCCTCCAGGCCCACCTCCACCGAACGGGGGCGCACCTCCGTCCCGCCCGCCGCGGCCGCCGCCGCAGCCGAGCCGCCGCCGCCGCCCGCAGGGGGCGCCCGGGTGCTGCCCCCGCCGGCCGCGCCCCGCCGTTGCCGGCGGCTGCCGCGACCGCAGTCGTCCCCGCCGCGCTCCTGCCAGGCGGACTTGGAGCGAAAGCTGAAACCGAAGCCCCCGGCCAGGGGGTCGTCGCCGCTCAGCGGAGGATCGTCGTCGTCGTCGCTGCGCCAGCGGCTGGCCAGGCGCTGCTGCTGCTGCTGCGGGGCCACCGCCCCCCCGGGTTTCTTGGTGGAGCCGCGGGCCGAACCCCCGGGGACGTGGGGGTAGCCATTGGCGCGGGAATCGGCCTCGCCCCACGCTGAGCGGTGTTCCGGGCCTCCCCGGGGCGCTGCCGCCGCAGTCTTCTGCGCTGCGAAGCCCGGGGGGCTCACGCTTTTGGAGCCGGACATCCCCCCGTCGGCCTCGTGGTCTCCTTCCTCCTCCCCCGGAAGCCGGGCCGGGGGTCTCCAAGGGGAGGGCGGCCCGCCGAGCAGGGGGACCAGGCTAGGGTCACACGTCGGGGGCGGCCCGGGGCCCTGAGCCGCTGCGGGACATCTTGGCACCCCCGTCCTGAGCGGAGGAGGAGGGCGCTGCCCGAGGTGAGAAGTAGCTGAGGATCCGCGTCGGAAGTCCCAGGTCCAAGTTGGAGTTGCCTCCGAGCTGGGGCAGCGGGGACTGGTCGGGCTGCTGCTGCGTCGTGCGCGGAGAGACGTCTGGGCTCCTGGCTCGTGTCGAGCTCGACGAGGGCCGGAGTTGCGGCCGAGGGGGAACGGAGAGGTGTCCTTGCGGGCGGCGCCTCCCCGGGCCGGCAGTGCACGGGCGCGGCACTCGAAGATTCCGCCTAAGCGGAGCCCTGCTGCTCTCGGGGCTCAGCGGCGGCGAGGGCGGCTCGGCGGGGGTCCCGGCGAGGAGACACAGCGGGTGCCCTTTCCTCGCAGCGGACTGGGAGCGACTGGGAGGTGCTGGCGCCAGCCAGCATTATTTTCTTACGAGGGGTGGGGAGGTGGGATGGGAGGTGGAGAGGACGGGGGAGGGGGCGGCGGGCGGAGCAATAGCTCCGGAGCCCCGGGGGGGAGGGTCCTGGAGCCCGGGGGGGCCGTCGCCCGCATCCCCCACCTCCCGCGGCGAGAGTGGAAGCGTGGCCCGGGCGAAAACCGACCCGAGCCTTCCGCGCGTCCGCGCAGGGGGCGGGGTCCGGGTCCCGGACCGGCTCCTGCGGTGCGGCCCTTCCCCTCTTGCCTCCCCCTTTCCAGCAAAAGGAGCGGGGCCGGCCGGGACCCGCCGGCCGGGAGAGCTGTCGCGCCTGCTCCGCAAGCCCAGAGCTCCTCGCCGCCGGCTGCCGGCCCACCGCGGCCGGCGCGGAAAGACTAGGCGGAGGGCGAAATCCGGCGCCGCGCTGCCGCGGTTCTGCCCCAACGCAGGCAGGCTTCTCCCGGGGAGTAAGGCATCCAGAGATCGAGGGCCGGGGCTCAGAAGCAACCGACCCAGAGGGGCCCGACTGAGAGCCGCGGCGCCCAGGAGGCGCTCCGGGGGGGCCCGCGGGAGCCCGGCTCAGGGCGCGCCATGCACGCTTCGGGCCCTGTGCCGCTCCGGCCGCTCGCGCCGCTCCTCCCTTCTCGCCCGCTCGCCGCCGCCTGAGAGCCCTCCGCATCCCCTCCTCCCGCTGCCTCCCCGCCCCCCGCGCCGCCCGGGCCTCGGCTCACATCGGCTAGAGGCCGCCTCCGCCCCCAGCCTGGCCGCGGCCGCAGCCTCGGCGCCCCGTGGGCATCCTCAGGCCTGGCCGCGGGCACCCCAGCTCCCCTTCCTCACCTAAAATTCTCGCTGCGCCCCTCCCTCCCTGGCGCTAGGAGCCGCATCCAGCCTGCGGTCCTGTCACCAGACTTGGGTGGAGCGCGGTCTTCCCCCGCCCCCGGCCGGGGCTCCAGAGACCCGAGTCCTAGCTCCCTCTTTTGTATCCCCCTTTAATCCCCCTCCCCCCATTCAACCCAACTTCAGTCCCGGCGCTGAGCCCCCCTTCCCTGGCCTGGCTCGATTGGCCGCTTCTGGAGCTGTCAGACTTCAGTCCGGCGCTCTTATTGGGCGATTCTCTGGCCCGGCGGCTGTGCCAAAGGAGGGCGCACCGTGTGGGGGTCGTCTGGGCAGCGACTGCCGCAAGGAGAGGGAGACCAGAGTCCCTGGAGGGGTCGCAGGGTCCCGAAAGCCAGACCCGGAAATGGACAGGGGAGATGCAGAGACAGGACCTCTGAGAGGCAGGAAGACAGTGATGGAAAAGATGGTGATGCAGTGGGTGAGGCCGATGCAGCCAGGGCGGGGCGGACAGGGAGGCTTTGGTGGGTAGTTACCAGGAGAAAGCCCCACAGTCAGCACTGGAAACACCTGGCTTTTATAAAGCGCTCTTCGCCTGTTCACAAAGTCTCATAAATTTCACTTGGTTCCCGTCAGTAACCCTAAGATGAGACAGAGGACAGAGACCGTGTAGCTATTCCCAGCTTATAGATGCAAAAACTGAGGCCCCGGGAGCTTATTCAGATTGCCATAGGTCACACAGGTCTCCTAACTTGGCACCCAAAGGTCCTTCGTCAGCGCCAGGCTGCCTCCCTAACCTAACAAGGTGTTAGCAGGAAGGCTGAGCACCTGAGCAAGCTGGCGCAACCGCCGCGGGGAAGCAGGGGAAGGGGAAAGTGGCTAGATACACAGCGCCAGCCATAAGAGGCAGGAATGGAAAGAAGGATTCGACTGCCAGGCAAAAAGGACCTAGGCCTGTAGAATGATGTATCTACCCAACTCCTTTTGCCCCTAAGCGGTCCTGGTGGAGGTTCTGACAACCTAACCCTGGAGAGGTAGGAGACCACACCCCTATCCAGCCTGGGGGTAAACAGCTTTTACTTTCCCCTTCTTCATCCTCCAGCCCTCTCCCCAGAGCTTCTGACAGGGAGCCTAGAGGTCTAAGAGAGCTTCCTTCTTTCTCTCTCTCTCTGCTGGTCATCTCTGCAGACTGGAAGATAAATCTTGCCAGGGTTACAAATTGGGTGGAGAAAAATTCCAACAGGTCAGAATAAACTAACCCTTGAGTAATCCAGCCTTTGAGTATTCCACTATTAGCCAAGTTGTAAAAAGCAACATAAATTTCGTCAATAAAAAGTATAGAGAACCCTCAATGTACTAAGCACTGTGCTAGTTGCTACCAGGATGGAGAAATGACCAAACTCTAGACCAGGAACAAGTCAGGGATGGAGAAGAGCTAGCCACTATCTCTAGGTCAGAGCAAAGTCTGGGGTTTGACAGAGTCCAAACAGCACCTCGGACATTCAGAGACGGCGGCATCGCTTCCCATTGTGAGGGCCAAACAAAGGCCTGGAGGTCAAACCTGGGTTTGTCAGGGAAGGATGCCTAAGAAAGGGAGAGTGGACTAATATTTACTAAGCAACTACTAAATGTCTGTAAACATTTTATTGTCAGATAACCATTCTGAGGAAGGTTCTCCCCACTATAAAGGTGAGAAAACTGAGATTTAGGAAATCAAAACGTTTGTCCAGCTGGGCATGGTGGCTCACACCTGTAACCCCAGCACTATGGGAGGCTGAGGCGGGTGGATCACCTGAGGTCAGGAACTCATGACCATCCTGGCCAACATGGTGAAACCCTGTCTCTACTAAAAATACAAAAATTAGCTGGGCATGGTGGCACAAGCCTGTAATCCTACTCAGGAGTCTGAGGCAGGAGAATCACTTGAATCCTGAAGGTGGAGGTTGCAGTGAGCCAAGATCACACCATTGCAATCCAGCCTGAATGAGACTCTGTATCAGAAAAAAAAAAAAAAAAAAAAAGTTTGCCTGAAGCTCACAGTTGTAGCAGTCTGTTCCTTGCATTCTACCATGTAGTAATGTGGCTGATATGACATGAGTGGCACACTCAGGACATAGGCAACTGCACAGGTGGGGGCAACATGGCCAGAGGTGTCAAGGCTATTGATCAAGTTTCCATCCTTGATCCTCTCATCTTTTCATTCCCAGAGCTATCCCTAAGTCATTCCTCTTTACTTTATTCAATGTTTAAAAAATAATCATCTTACAACAAAAGCCATGTATGACTGATGTGGAAAAAAATAAAAAGAAAGAAAACACACTCATATCACCTAGAAATAACCAGTATTATTCTTCTAATTTTTTTCTTAAATGATAACTGGATCTTTCACACTGCAATTAGTTTTAGAGTCTACCATTTTCTACTTCAAAAAATATTGTGGATGATTTTTCATGTCAATAAGGATTCATCTACAATATCCATTTTACCGTCCAAATAGAATTACATTGCATGGGTATGGTATAATTTATTTAACCAATCCCCACTGTTAGGCATTTTTCACTGTCATAGCAGTTTATAAAAAGTTTCCACTCCTTTACTGTTATAAACAGCATTTTTGTAGATAAATTTACACACAAGCTGGGCACAGTGGCTCACATTGGTCGTCTCAGCTACTCAGGAGGCTGAGCAAGAGGGTCTCGAGCCCAGGAGTTCAAGGCCAAACTAGGCAACATCGAACGCCGTCTCATTCATTCATTCATAAATAAATAAATATTTACAAATAGCCTTAGGAGAAATTCCTACAACTGCTGAGTCCAAGGATAAGCCTGTTTTTTTCTTTAAGACGTTTCTGAAATCTGTATCTTCAGCCCTTGCCTCCCTTCCCAGCTCCTTGGGACCCACCAGCTCCCAGATTCACTGCTTCTGAAAATAAGATCATCTCCCAAGTAGTTTGCTCCTCCCTCCCTTTTCCTGCTACTGGTGGAATTACCTTCCCCAAACTCCTTGATCTTAAAAGCGGTAGTCTCTCCTCTGCCCTTGTCTTTCTGAATCTGTCTCTTCTTCCACATTCTCTTACCACAATCTTCATCCAGATCATCCCCCTCCTTGCCTGGATAATTGCCAGCTCTCCCTCCATGCCCTCAAATCTGTCCTCTGCCTTGTCCCCATCTGATCTCCCACTGAAATCATGTCCACAAAACAGCCTGTTCCTACCTGCCACTGTCACTGTTTACCACCTTCTTGTCACCCAGCCCCATGAACTGCTCTTTGTGCCTCTGCAGAGGTAACCCTTTTTCCTCCACAAATCAAACTCAGCACCTGAGGGAAGCCCTCCCTAATGCCCCTCCCTTCCCTCCACCCCTCCCCCATTCTGATAAGGACGCCCTCCTCCTCTGCCCCCAACACACCTTGCTTATACCTATTATAGCACTTGTCACATTGTATCATCTGGACTTGATTACAGAACTGTCTCCACAGTCTGCTGAATGCCTTGGGGGTAGAGTTGGGATCTTATTCCGTGCCCAGTGTTCAGCCTGGTGTCTGGCACATAGGAGGTGCCCAATAGTTGCTGGATAAACACTTGGTACATCTGAGGAATGGTGAGCAGGATGGAGTCTCAGGTGTATGTAGGGGAGAAGGACTTACGACAGTGGGTGAAGAGGAACAGGTGAGTTGAACTCTGGAACACATGCAGAAGAGGTTGGGCTTCAGTTGAAAAACAACCCCTGAATTTAGGGACAGAAGTGTTCTGGTTTGTTCTCTTTTAAGAGGCAAACTCTGGCAATGATGTTACTACATTTAAGAAGCAAGCTCCCTGTAATCCCAGCACTTTGGAAATCCAGCGTGGAAGGATCGCTTGAGGCCAGGAATTCAAGACCAGCCTTGGCACCATAGCTGATAATAGTGAGACCCCATTTCTACAAAAAATTTCAAAATTGCTAGGTGTGGTGGTGTGCCTCTGTAAAACCAGCTACTCGGGAAGCTGACTGGGAGTATTGTTTGAGCCCAGAAGTTCCAGGCTGCAGCCAGCTATGATCATGCCACTGTACTCCAGCCTGGGTGACAAAGTGAGATTCTGTCACTGGGGGCGGGGGCGGGGGTGAGATCCAAGGGTGTGGGAAGCCAGTCAGGAAACTATTCCAGAACAGATGTAGATTGGGCCCAAAAGTGACCTGGTGATGGGAATGATGCCATTGGCTAGAAGAGGCCTGTGGAGGGCTGAGAAGGAAACCCCAGGGAGCCAAACCCTAGGTAAAGAAGGACTCTTCACAGTCAGAAGAAACCAAGAAAAGCTGAGGGTCACAGGAATGAAAAGCAGAGGTTTTTAAGACAAACTCTAAGATGTGTACTTGGTATCAAAAGGAAAGGAGGAGGCCGGGCACAGTGGCTCATTCCTGTAATTTCAGCACTTTGGGATGCTGAGGCGGGTGGATCACTTGCTCCCAAGAGTTCCAGACCAGCCTGGGCAAGTTGACAAGATCCTATCTCTACAAAAAAATAAAATAAAATACATAAAACACACAAAAATTAGTCAGGCATAGTGGCACACACCTGTGGTACCAGTTACTTAGGAGACTGAGGTGGGAGGATACCTTGAGTTCATGAGTTCTAGGCTGTGGTGAGCTGTGATCACACCACTGCACTCCAGCTTGGGCAACAGAGGAAAAGCCTGCATCCAAAAAAAAAAAAAAGAAAGTAAGAAGGATGTTGTCATCAGAGAGAATGCTGACCTAAGTACCATCTCTGGTCTCTCTCTTAAATGAGTGCTTAGTTTGCTGAAGGTAAGGGGATGACAGACCCCAGAGCACAGCAGGCCCTTTGGGAGACCTGCAGATACACCCCTGTTGCCCGCCAGCCATCCTCCCCCTCGTGCCTCAGTTCCCCTTCAGGACTTAATTCGTCACTCCCACAGGCTGCTTTTTATAAGAATATTTCTATTTCAGAAATTAAAATATTCACATATTAATATTTTAGAATAATCAGTAATACTTTTAGAAGTGGGTAGCAATAATACTTCCCTACCTAAAAATAACTCCCCCACACTGCTTAGAACTCCGCTATTGGATAGTCATGCTTTGGGATAACACTCATTTGCTAAATTGATTCAAAATCAATGCAGGAAAATGAAAGACAGATTAGTGGTTGCCTAGGCCTGGGGAAGGAGAAGAATGGGAAGTGACCACTAATGGGTATATAAGATTTATTTGGGGGGTGATGAAAATGTTCCAAGATTAGTTATGGTGATGATCGTACAACTTTGTAAATACAGTTGACCTTTGAACAACACGGGTTTGAACTGCAAAGGTCTACTTATACCTGGATTTTCTTCTGCCTCTGCCACTCCTGAGACAGCAAGACCAATTTCTCCTCCTCAGCCTACTCAATGTGGAGAAAACAAGAATGAAGACCTTTATACACTTCCACTTAATGAGTAGTAAATAAATTTTCTCTTATGATTTTCTTTCTTTCTTCCCTTGAGACGGAATCTTGCTCTGTTGCCCAGGCTGGAATGCAGTGGTGATCTCAGCTCATTGCAACCTCTGCCTCCCAAGTACAAGCGATTCTCATGCCTTAGCCTTCTGAGTAGCTGGGATTACAGATGTGCGCCACCATGCCCAGCTAATTTTTATATTTTTAGTAGAGACAGGGTTTTACCATGTTGGCCAGGTCTTGAACTCCTGACTTAAAGGGATCCACCTGCTTCAGCCTCCCAAAGTGCTGGGATTACAGGTGTGAGCCACCACGGCCAGCTCCCTTAACATTTTTTCCCTCTTTATTATAAGAACACGGTAGATAACACATATAACTTATCAAATATGTGTTAATTGACGTGCATGTTATCTGTAAGGCTTCCAGTCAACCATTGGCTAAGTTTGGGGAGAGTCAAAAGTTTATATGTGGATTTTTTACCATGCTGGGGTTGGTGCCCCTAACCCCTGCATTGTTCAAGGGTCGACTGTATACTAAAAAGCACTGAATTGCACACCTTAACTAGTGAGTGTTATGGTATGTAAGTTATATCACAATAAGATGGTTAGAAAAATGAATGCAGATACCCCTGGGAGGTTCAGGGATTTGTGGCAGGACATAAGTCATTGGCAAGTCGGCATCAGTGAGTTTAATCAGCCCCTACTACTGCCTGGCCAAGGTTGTGGGCACTGGGAGAATGAATGCTTGCTATTTAGGAATAGGGATGAGTTAAGAAGAAGAGGAGAATCCTTGGGACCAGAGAGCATTTCCTGGGTCAAAGGAAACCATAGAATGGGACATACTGGGTAAAAGAAGGGCTGAGGGCCTGGGTGCCTGGGAGCTAGAAGGAGGAGAGCAAAAATGAAAGCCAGTTGGGAACTGGGGGTCAAAAATGAACTTTGCTCCCTGCACAGTTTTGTTCAGGAGAGCTCTGTGTTGTGAGTTGTTCAAAAAGAGTTAAGAAACTCTGTGAACCCAAGGCTCTCTTGAGACTGAAAGGGATCTTAAAGATCATCTCATTCTGACAATCAGGTAGAAAGTGCATCCAGCCTCCCCTGGATGTTTACATTTTGAGAGTAAGTGCCATGCTCCAAACTAGATAGATGACTTACCTTTCCCACAGGGAACTATTTATTTTCCCTAAGTCAGAGAGTAGCTCATAGGATGACGCATTGGGCATCTTGTGGGCTGGTCATCCATGGGGTGGGGCCCAGAATTGGGAGCCATCCTCCTCCAGTGCAGCTGGGACCCCACCATGACCTCTGAACGTCAGCCCTTACTCTTGACCTCTGGCTTCTTTGGCTTGGAAATCAAGGATGATACGTTTGCAGTTAGCCATCTGGGGAACTGGACCCTAGATTTTTCCAAACCCCATCCTCATGTCTAAACCTCTGGGCCTCAGGGAACAGGAAATATTCACAGAGCTCAGATTGGAGCTGAGGTGGAAATGGCTGATAATAGCATGATCTGCCACTCTCCCAGGTGTTGACATTTGCATTTTAATGGAGGCGGTTAAGGCTTCCAGTGCAAAGAGTGACTAATATGTTATTTCAATTGCTCCTGGAGGTAGGTGGGAGACCCTTTGTGGCCCAGGGCCTTTTGATGTCCCTCTAGTCACATCACAAGGACTGCACCTGATTGGTAGCTGCCAACCCTTTGGACTTGAATGTCCACATCCTACATTTGATCTTTGTTCTTGTTCTTGATTTTGCCTTCCTTCTTGCAACTTTCTCCTGAATCCTTTTTTTACTAAAAGTCTGGGAAGATCCTCGTGAGTCATTTATTCTTTCAACATACATAAACTGATTACCCATTTGAAGCAGAAAACTATGCTGGGCACAGCTGAGTGGGAGGAGCCTGTGAGGTATGTCAGCAAGATCCACCCCCAGGAAGTCAGAGGTGAGGAATTCACAGAAAGAGGTAGAGAACAGACAGCACAGCAGCAGCAGAGATGGGCTGTGCAGCTTTTGCCAAGTGCTTCTTGAACATTCCAGACAAGAGGGAGTGAACTCATAGGAGAAAAATATTCCTATAGGTTGGAATGGGCAAGAAGTCTTTGGGGAGGCTGGGTGTGGTGGCCCATGCCTGTAATCCCAGCATTTGGAGAAGCAAGGGTGGGCAGATCGCTTGAGTCCAGACGTTTAAGACCAGCCTAGCTAACATGGGCAAAACCCCGTCTCTGTAAAAAATACAAAAATTAGCCAGATGTGGTGGTGAGCGCCTATAGTCCCAGCTAGTCAGGGGGTACTGAAGCAGGAGGATCGCTTGAGCCTAGGAGGCAGAGGTTGCAGTGAGCCGAGATCGTATTACTGCACTCCATCCTGGTTGACAGAGTAAGACGACTCTATCTCGAAAAATAATAATAATAATTAGCTGGGTGTGGTGGTGCACACCTGTATTCCCAGCTACTTGGAGACTGAGGTGGGAGGGCCTCCTGAGCCTGAGGAGGTCAAGGCTGAAGTGAGCCATGATCGTACTGCTGCACTCCGGCCTTAGGCAACAGAGTGAGATCCTGCCTCAAAAAAAAGAAAGGAAGGAAAAGAAGGAAAGGAAGGAGGGGAGGAAGGAAGAAAGAGGGAGAGAGGGAGGGAGGGAAGAAAGAAGGAAGGAAGGTCAGTCTTTGGAGAATGGAGGTAGTTGGGGTGAGAAGGGGTCTTAAAGTATGCATAGGAGTTGGACCACTAGTCACGAAAGAGCACATACTATATGATCTTGTTTATGTGAAATGTCTAAAAGAGGCAAATCCATAGAAAGTAGATCAGTGATGACCTGGGTGTAGGACCTGGGGGAGGGAAATGGGGGATCATTGCTAATGAGTACCACAGGTTGGTGAAGAGTTCTAAGATGATGATGATATAGTACAGAGTGTCCATGACTCTGTAAATATACTAAAAATGAATTACACACTAGAAAGTTATGGTATGTAAATTCTATCACAGTAAAGCTTTAAAAAAAAAAAACAAGGAAAAAAGTGGGGTCAAGAAAAGCAATACTTCAATAAACTTGCTTCACAAGTATGGAGGGAATATCCTAGTTTAAGTCTCTCTCTCTTTTGTTTTTTTACTTTAAGGTGGGCCTGCATGACTTGTCATAAGGAATAGAACAATAATGTGATGGTCCTTTTCAAATTACTCACCCTTACATAAAATGGAAGGCATTCTTAGTAATAGCAAATTAATAAGATTACTCTTAATAAATCAGGTGTTCATTTATGAGCATGGACTGAGGTACATCTTCAGGTCTCAAGCTCTTGCATACATTTATGGATGGCTGTGATAAATATTTTTATGTCTGGGTCCTATGTGTACCAGCTCCGCTAGTAGTCTGGGAGATCTGCTCTTTCATCTCTGCTGTGTTCAAAGCAGGGCCCCCAGGGCCATGCAGATGAGGTCTCTGTTCTCAAAGACATTCCCTCTTTCAGGATTCTGACAGACTACAGCCTGCCCGCCCTGCAGACTGAAGAGCCGCGTCCTCCTGCAGGCGTGCGTGGTGATTAGAGTGGCCTGGCGGAGCTTGAGTGGTGCCCAGTGTCGTTTCTCCCTCAGTGGCAGCTCTTGCCTTGGAGTGGTCCTGCCCAGTCTCTGTGTGGCTGACTCTGAATCTGTGATTGAGGATGGCAAACCAGGCTGTGTTAGAGATCGTGCTGGGGCTGGCTGACCTTCCCCAAACCCAGATAATCTTTCTCCTTGGCAACAGGCTGGGGCACCAAGGGACGGTGACAGATTGTGAAATCCTGTGGCTGGGCTTTCTAGAATTTACTTAAAAAGAGAGAACGGTAACAATACCATGCATTTGTATCATGCTTTTGGAAACAAAGCAAGCAAGCAGTCTTTAAAAACTGCTCAAGGAGAAAACAGCTTTAGAACTGTCTGGTAGAGAGCAAACCAGGTGGGTAAGAAATGTGTTGTCTTATTCTTCTCCACTCAACAACACTTGAGATGCTGAGAGTGTTAGGACAAATAATTTTCTTGTTCACATATAGGGATGCAGAGACAGAGAGAAGGGGAGTGACTTGATCAAGATCACACAGCATTAGGGGCTGCATTCCACCTAAACTTCTCGACTTCTTTCATCAGCCCAAAGCAGGCAGAGAGGATGAAGTGGGATGGCATTACAGTTCACTTGGTCCACCTGAGAACACGAGATTTTGGCATATACATAGCTCTTCTGAGTCAGGTTGTAAACTTGGTCCTTTAGGGCACTTGAGAATATGTCTCTGCTTATAGGTCTGAAAGCAATAAGGAAGAGTAGAGTTTGGGGCATGAGAAAAATTGGCATTCTCCTGCCAGGTTATTTGCACTGAGAGTCATTAAGCAAGGCAGGACCAGACTCAACAGATTGGGATGGATGGGGCTGCTTCTGTTGCCTAGGGAAGTTTAGTGGAGTTTGGAGATTTAAAGGTGAGCAAACTGGCCACTGGGCCAAATACAACCCACTGCCTATTTTTGTAAATAAAGTTTTATTGAAACACTGTCACACTCATTTATTTATTGGCTCAGCCTGCTTTTGCTCAGAGATCAGATGTCCCGCAAAAACTAAAATCTTTACTGCCTGGCCCTTTAAGAAAAATTTGCTGACTCTTGCTTCACACCATACACATAAGAAATTAACTTAAAATTGGGCCATGTGCAGTGTGGCTCACACCTGTAATCCCAGAACTTTAGGAGGCAAGGCAGGCAGATTACCTGAGGTCAGGAATTTGAGACCAGCTTGGCCAACATAGTGAAACTCCATCTCTACTAGAAATACAAAAATTAGCCGGGTGTGGTGGCAAGTGCCTGTAATTCCAGCTACTCAGGAGGTTGAGGCAGGAGAATCTCTTGAACACAGGAGGTGTAAGTTGCAGTGAGATGAGATCGTGCCACTGCACCCCAGCCTGGGCAACAGAGTGAGATTCCGTCTCAAAAAAATAACAACAAAAAAATTAACTTAAAACTGGCCAGGCTTGGGGTTTCATATGCGTAATCCCAGTGCTTTAGGAGGTCGAGGCAGGAGGATCACTTGAGTCCAGGAGTTGAAAACCAGCCAGGCAATGTAGCAAGATCCCCATCTCTACAAAAAAAATTTTAAAATTAGGCACAGTGGTGCACACCTGTAGTCCCAGCTGCTCGAGAGGCTAAGGTGGGTAGAGCCCGGGAGGTCAAGCTGCAGTGAGCTATAATTGTGCCACTGCACTCCAGCCTACAGGCTCACACCTGTAATCCCAGCACTTTGGGAGACCAAGGTGCATGGATCAACTGAGGTCAGGAGTTCCAGACCGGCCTGGCCAACATGGTGAAACCCCATCTCTACTAAAAATGCAAAAATTAGCTGGGCGTGGTGGCGCATCCCAGTAATCCCAGCTGAGGTGGGAGAATTGCTTGAACCTGGGGGGTGGAGACTGCAGTGAGCTGAGATTGTGCCACTGCACTGCAGCCTGGCAGGTCAACAGAGCAAGACCTTGTCTCTGTTTATATGCAAAATCTCTAGAGAATGTTCTAAAGTCATTAATGAGAAAACCCAATTAAAATAGGCAAAAGATTTGAATAACTACTTCACTCAAAATAGGTGAAGATATACAGATAATATCTAAGGACATGAAAGGATGCTAACTCATTAGTCATTAGGGGAAGGCGAGCTGAAATTGCAGTGAGATACCACTACACACCTATTAGAATAAACTAAAAGAGTGGCCATACCAAGTGTTGGACAGGTTATAAAGCAACTGGGAACTCTCATGCACTGCTGGTGGGAATGCAAAATGGTATAATCACTTGGAGAACAGTTTGACAGTTTCTTAAAAAGCAAACAATACATATCATAAAATCCATTATTTCACTCCTAGCCAAGAAAAACAAAAGCATGTGAACATATGTCCACAAAAAGACCTATATGCTAATGTTTATGGCAGCTTTATTTGTAACTAGAAATAATCCAGATATCTGTCAACAAGTGAACAGAAAAACAAGTTGTGGTATATTCATGTAATGGAATAATACTCAGCAATAAGAAGAGATGAGCTACTGATAAATAACAACATGTATGGCTCTCAGTTATAATTATCCTGAGTAGAAAAAGCCAGACACAAAAGGAGTACACACTGTATTATTCTATTTATTAAAAATTCTAAAAAATGCAAACTTATTCTATAGGGATAAAAGCAGATCAGTGGTTCCCTGGGAATGGCAGGGGGCAAGGAAGAACAGAAGGGCTTGACTGCAAAAGGACACATGGAATTTGGGGGGTAATAGATAGTCATTATCCTCATTGTGGTAATGATTTCATAGGGGTATATGTGTGAAAATGTCAAAAGTTATCAAATTGTACACTTCAAATGTATGCATTTTATTGTATGTCAGTTGTGTCTCAAATGAAGCTATTTATTTATTTTTTTATTATTATTATTATTTTAGATGGAGTTTCACTCATGTTGCCCAGGCTGGAGTGCAATAGTGTGATCTCAGCTCACTGCAACCTCTGCCTCCTGGGTTCAAGCGATTCTCCTGCCTCAACCTCCCATGTAGCTCGGATTACAGGCATGCGCCACCATGCCTGGCTAATTTTGTATTTTAGTAAAGATGGGGGTTTTACCATGATGGCCAGGCTGGTCTCAACCTCCTGATCTCAAGTGATATGCCTGCCTCGGCCTCCCAAAGTGCTGGGATTACAGGAGTGAGCCACCGTACCTGGGCTGACGCTATTTTTTAAAAAAGAAGAAAAATTCCTGATCATGTCATTTCTTTCTTTAAACATTCTGTGTAGTTTAAGCAGCCAGCCCAACTCCCCAGGCTGTTTCTTTTTTTTTCTTTTTCTTTTTGTTTTTTTTGGAAATAGAGTCTCACTCTGTTGCCCAGGCTGGAATGCAGTGGCATGATCTCAGCTCACCGCAACCTCCGCCTCTTGGGTTCAAGTGATTCTCCTGCCTCAGCCTCCTGAGTAGCTGGGATTACAGGTGTGAGCCACCACGCCTGGCTAATTTTTTTTACTTTTAGTAGAAATGGGGTTTCACCATGTTGGCCAGGCTGGTCTGAAACTCCTGACCTTGTGATCTGCCCACCTCGGCCTCCCAAAGTGCTAGGATTACAGACATGAGCCACTGCGCCCGGCCGGCTTTCTGTTTCTTATCTCACCACAGTGGCTTGCTCAGTACCCACTCTGTCCTCTGAAGTCATCCTCTTCATTCTGGGTGACCACAGGTGATACCTACGTTGCTGCTGTATGTGATATGGACTACTAGATGCTGTGTCCCATGTAAATAGAGGATCACTGTTGCCTTCCAGTCAAACTAGGTGAGAGAGCCAATCTCAGATGCTCATTTCCTTGAGTCTGTTGCTTGCCACCATCCTGGTGTCAAGCACTCGATTAGGGAGTGTGAGTTACGGAAATCAGAATCCACTCTACCTAGTTAAAACAGAAAATAATGTATTAAAAGATGTTGGAGACAAGTTCAAGGAAGAAGCTCTCAGCCGTTTCTGCATAAGGGAATTACCTCATTATAGGGGGCATGGTCTGACTGTTGAATGATGCTATCTCCATTACAGAAGTACCATTTAATGGTGCTTCTCCCCAGAACATCATAACTTCCCAAGTCCCCTTCTGATCAGACTGCTGCTAAAACTCAACTTAGAGCCTTGGATGAATGGCATATTCCAGGTGTGGGGTAGGGAAAGGACAAGGTGAACCTGGAATACCTCATCAGGCTAGGAAGCAAAGTGCTCAGAGATTGATGGAGACACATCGAAAGAACATGGGATGATACACATCTGTTAAAGTGACTGAAGCAAAACAACAACAATAAAAACCCGACAAGGTTGCAGGAAGTGATTCTAGGCTCACTCCGGGATGATTCAGCAAACCAGCTGTCTGGTGTAAATGAGACACCTCCCACAGAAGACCTGGACGTGGATCAAAGACACAGCATCAGCCTCCCTGGGAAATCTTTGAGGAAGCTACCAGGATCGTGTCTTGGTGAAAATCAGGAGTCCTGGGTTCTAGGCTGTTCCTGCTGCTTACCTGCTCATGCCTGCCAAGAGCAAGTCTGCCTCCTCAGAGCCGCAGGTGTCCGTGTATGTTAATAAGTGGGGAGGCGTGGACCCTGAAAGTCTTCAAACTACATTCTCTGAAGCCCAGTACTCCTGGGGCTTGCAGTGGGATGCTGCAAGGGCCAGGGGAACCAGGTTAGGGGAGAGCTACACCCAGAACAGACCAGCTTTTTTCTGTGTTACATTTGGCAGGTTTCATTCTAAGTTGACAACCTCAGGGGGTACAGAAAAATCAATGCCTTTATTTTCTAAATTTCTAAATTAATTTCTGACTCTCGGAACCCATCCCAGAAGCTAGATGAAGTGTTTACCTCAAATATTCTTTTTTTTTTTTTTTTTTTTTTTTTTTTTTTTTTTTTTTT
>NW_016107702.1:1826663-1871312 GCF_001604975.1 Cebus imitator
GATCTCAGCTCACTGCAAACTCCACCTCCCAGGTTCAAATGATTCTCATGCCCCAGCCTCCCAAGTAGCTGGAATTACAGGGCGTACCACCACACCTAGCTAATTTTTGTATTTTTAGTAGAAACAAAGTTTTGTCACATTGGCCAAGCTGGTCTCAAACTCCTGGGCTCAAGTGATCCCACAACCTTGGCCTCCCAGTGTGCTGGAATTACAGACGTGAGCCACCACACCCAGCTAATTTTTGTATTTTTAGTAGAGACAGGGTTTCACTATGTTGGCCAGGCTGGTCTTGAGCTTCTGACCTCAAGTGACCTGTCCACCTCGGCCTCCCAAAGTGCTGGGATTACAGGTATGAGCCATCATGCCTGTTCAAATATTCTTAGGGTTCTTGGACAAGAGTGCCCACTAACAAGCCACATCTCTGCCCAGTGACCCCTGTGGGTCCAGCTGTCTCTGCTGATTCTGTGTTGCTCCTGGGTGCCTTTCGGAAGCTGACTAATGCCACTTTGCTTTTCTCTCCTCATCCAACAGGCCCACTTCCTAACCTGGGAAAGCCCTTCCTAGCCTGGGGGGAATCTCCCTCTGTGTTTCTTCAACACATTTATTCAGTCTTTGCTAGTGAGTCCCCATTACGGGATAAATTGTCTCCCCCGCGTCCCCAAATTTCCTATGTTGAAATCCTAACCCCCACTGCCTCAGAACAGACCTTCTTTGGAGGTAGATTTTTACAGATATAAGTTAAAATGAGGTCATTAGGATTGGACCTAATCCAATATGACTGGTGTCCTTATAAGAAGAGAAAATTTGGTCACAAGCATGCATAGAGAAAAGATGATGTGAAGGGACCCGGGAAGTAGACAGCCATCCACAATCCAAAGAGAGGCCTGGGGCAGATCTGCCCTCACAGCTTTCAGGAGGAGCCAACCCTCGTGACACTTGGATCTGGGATTTCTAGCCCTCAGAGCTGTGAGGCCAGACATTTCTATCATTTAAGCCACCCAGTCTGTGGTATTTTGTTATTACAACGCTAGCAAACTAATACGGGTTCCTCCTCCGTCTTTACCTCTCTTGGAAACCCTCTAAGTTCTCCCAGTGATTATAGGCTATTTACCTAATGTCTGTCTGAATGGGAGAAAGAGACAAGGAGGAGAATTTAAGTTACTACCTCATAATCTAATTCAGCTACGTATATGTAAGTTTTCATTTGAACAGAGGACCAGAGGCTAGAAACAGTTTAAAAATGACTGGGTTGGGCTGGGCATGGTGGTCATGCCTGAAATCCCAGCACTTTGGGAGGCTGAGGTGGGCAGATTGCTTGAGGTGAGGAGTTAAAGGCCAGCATGGACAACATGGTGAAACACCATCTCTACTACAAATACAAAAATCTCTACTAAAAATATAAAAATCAGCCAGGCGTGGTGGTGGACGCCTGTAATCCTAGCTACTTGGGAGGCTGAGGCAGGAGAATCACTTGAACAAGGGAGATGGTGGTTGCAGCGAGCAGAAGATCGTGCCACTGCACTCTAATAAAATAAAAACAACTGGGTTGATGATGAGTGCTATCACTGGGTGATGGGTCTATGGGAGTCAACTGTACTATTCTCCCTACTTTTGTATCTATTTGAAAATCTCCATTATAAACAGTTAAGAGGGAAAACAAGAGAGCAAGCAAACATCACTTAGACTAAGACAACTTGGGTGCTTCCCACCTCTAGAGTCCATCATGGCATCATTGGTCCCTCTCCTTGTCCCTACCAGCCAGGCTCAGCTGACAGCATCAAGAGCCATCCTTCAGCCCCCACAACCCCCACTGCCACCAGAGCCCATGGCCTTCCTTCTCCAGCTGGGCTTGGTGCAGAGGCCTCCGTAGCCCTGGGAAGCCACAGTGGAGCAGAGCAGTCATGGCAGCCAGACCTCCAAGTACTGAGCAGACTCCGCAGGTGAACCTTAGCTGCTTCTCTGGGTCCTCTTGAATGGCCCCTGACCTCAGCTCCTCTCTCTCTTCTCAGGGGTTCTTTTCCCCGAATCCTATATTACCATTTAAAATATCAAATCACAACTCCAGTGTTACTAATGACCACTCAAATCATTTTTCTAGGACAGCACAGTGGTTCTTACCCAGAACTTCTCCTCATCGAAAGCTCTTGTTGACCCCCAACGCTAGGTCAGGGCAAAAGAACCCATAGAATCAACAGTATTTGTGGCGTTTAAAATGGGTTCCAGATACTATTGATATGAGGGTCACAGGTCACATTACTCCTGGCACTATAGTTAAATAGTTAACAAATAGCAGCCCAATGCTTCTCAACTTCCTTGCATCCCATTTCAGGGACTTCTATTTCTTTCAATTCCTCTTTAAATGCACTTCTTCCTTTAGAGCCAACACTAATGTTGAAATTTCCACTGGCAAAATGAGAAGAGAAACATGGGCTTTTCATGGGACTGATTTCATAAAATCTAAGAGACTGTCTTTTTTTAAGGATTATCTTATTTTTTACTCTTAAAATATCTTTTCTTTCCTGACACAGTGGTATTGGTGTGTCATGATGTATCAGTCAGAGTTTAATTACAGGTACAGCAATCACTCTACTTTAAGCAGAACAGAATTTAACACAGGGATTTGGGACTTTACAATATTATTGGAGGGGCTGGTGGGGCAGACTGAGGCCAGGCTTCTAGGAATGCCTCCAAAACATGGTAGGACTGGTCTTCCAGGAGCCCCACCATTGATGCCAGCATCAGGAACCTCAGGGGTCAGGAAGCCATTATCCCCCTCTGCCAACCTCAGGACAACATCACCAAAATGGATGCTGCAGACTCGACCTCTTGACATCCACAAAACTAGAGATGGGGCCCAGGCTCTTTGCCACCACTGCCCCAGGAAAACCAACCATTTTACCTCCAAGCTTCCCAGGAGAAATAGTGGAAGCAGTAAAAGTGCAGGCTTGGCCACACTGCTGCCTTTCAAATCTCATGCCAGTGCACCTGCCTGGCAGGGGGGCTGGGTCGTGTGCAGACCTGGAGCTGTAAGGCCTGCTGCAGGGGTGCAATGGAGTTGTGTGAACTAATCTGCATGATCTGCTGCTGGTGATAGTTTGTTTCCTTGGCAGCACCGTGGCTGATCTCCCATATTATATTCATTTGTGAAATGCAAAATCTGAGGGTGGGTGGCATTAATCCTGTAGAGAAGCCCCATTAAGGACAGAAATTAAACTACTTGTATTCACACCAGAATGTCCAGTACATAGGGAAAGGTGCTCCTCTTCACCATCATCAAGGGAATGCAAATCCAAATCACGATTAAGTCACAATTAAAGCCATCACTGCATACCTTCTAAAATGACTAAAAAGGACTGATGAGCCGCGTGTGCACACGGGTATAGAGCAGCACATGTGTATTAATTACTGACACAGCACATGTATATTATTACCAATGCTTTGGGGAACCATGCCACACTGCCTACGAGGGCAATGAGTGAGGATGACCTCTGGCCCAATAATTCTATCCTGAACCCATCAGAAAAATATGTACGAGAATGTTCATGTCACCGCTACTTAGTTATTTATTTCTTAAGACAGGGCCTTGTTCTGTTGCCCAGTCTGGAGTGCAGTGGCACAATCATGGCTCACTGCATCCTGGACCTCCTGGGCTCAAGCAGTCCTCCTGCCTCAGCCTCCCAGGTAGCTGGGATCACAGGCACGCACCACTGTGCCTGGCTAATTATTTTTTTAGAGATGGGGTGTTGCTATGTTTCCCAAGCTGGTCTCAAACTCCTGGTCTCAAGCAATCCTTGTGCCTCAGCCTTTAGAGTAGCTAGGACTAGAGGCACATTCCACCATGCATGGCAAATTTTTAAAATATTTTTGTAGAGACAGGGTCTTGAACTCCTGTCCCCAGTTGATCCTCCCTCCTTGGCCTCCCAAAGTGCTGGGATTACAAGGATGAGCCAATGCACCTGGTGGCACCACAGTTTTTAAGAACCAAAAACTGTAAACAACCCAGATGTCCCTCAGTGGTAGGATGAACTAATGCATTGGGATATAGTCACGCAGCGGAACTCTACACAGCAACGCGAGCCAACAAACGACGCCACCACCAGCAGCGTGGAACATCACAGATGTGATGCTGAGGCAGTAAGGATGGACACAAAGAGGGCACACCATTTGTCTCCCTTAATAAACCTCAAGAGCAGGGCCTTAGCAGGTAACACAGTGGCCCCCCTTGTAGGTGGATAGGAACTGGAAGGGAACATGGGGCAACTTGGGTGTTGATCATGTTCTGTTTCTTGATCTGGATGCTGGTGACACACGTGTTCACTCTGTGAAGTCTCACTCTGTGGAGTTACTTGCACTGCTGGACCATCTCTGTGGAGCATAGGTGCAGAGCCCCTGATTAGTCTAAGCCCTCATACCCCAGGCTTGCTCTACTTATAAGTAGTTTTAAACTACTTATAAGCAGTTTTCTTTTCTTTTGAGATGGAGTTTCACTCTTTTTGCCTAGGCTGGAGTGCAGTAAGGGTCACCGCTACCTCTGTCTCCTGGGTTCAAGCGATTCTGCTGCCTTAGCCTCCCAAGTAGCTGGGACTACAGGCATGAGCCACCACGCTTGGCTAATTTTTAATAGAGATAAGATTTCTCCATGTTGGTTAGGCTGGTCTTGAACTCCTGACCTCAGGTGATCCACCCTCCTCAGCCTCCCAAAGTGCTGGCATTATAGGCATGAGCCACCACGCCCGGCCAAGTACTTTTTAATATGTATAGATACTTCAATAAAACTGACACAAACCAAACAACTACCTAGTGTCAATCTTTTTTTCTCTGAGCACCCTCCCACTTACGCCAGGCTGATGATCACGACGGTTCCATTTTTGGAGCACCTGCTGTATGCCAGGCTCTGCTGATTCTCACGACCTTGGGGCAAGGTGGCAGGATGCTTGCCCCATTTTATGGGTGAGGTGGCCTGTCCACAGCCCTCCTAAGCGCATGCCCCGGCAGTGCAGCTCAATGCTTCTCCCCTGTGCTTGGTCTCTTTTTCTTGTCTGCAGCCTGGGTAAGTGGTCCTTTGCCAAGGATGTGGCACCTCCCTGTCCCCTGCCCTCTGCTGCTGTCCCTGAGCTCCAGGTTAGTAATGCTGAGCAGCTGCCACCATCACCAAGCGCCCCAGAGGGCAACATGTTGTTCCTTGATGACAAGCCTCAGGGAGCCATGCAGTCACTGCCGGCCACACGTGGGTGGTCTAGGATTCTGGAACTTGTTTTTCCCCTTGTGCCAGTCTCTCCTGAGAGAAGTACGGGCAGTGCTTGGGGAATCTGCCAAGCTGGGGCCTACAGGGTCAGTGAGGGAGTGCTTGTACCCAGGACCAGCCTCTTGTGGTTACATGCACTGCTGGACCATCTCTGGGAAAAGTAGGTGCAGAGGCCCAGGTTAGTCTAAGCCCTCATACCCCAGATGGCTCAGAGGACATTCCTGATGCCGTTGAGGAGGACCCTCCCCCAAGCTTTGGGAATATTGTACAGGTGCATGCGTGTATCTTGTGTGCTCCCTGAGGGCAGGCACTGCCTCATTCCCCCCTACCCTCAGCCTGACACTGGCAGTGCCTGGCATCAGTAGAATGAAAAGAAGTGCCAGGTATGGACAGATGAGGTCAAGAAAGACACAGTGTCCCTGCCCTCGAATAGCTTATAGCTTTGGTAATGATAGCAACTATTTGTTTATTTATTTATTTTGGGATGGAGTCACCCAGGCTGGAGTACAGTGGTACAATCTCAGCTCACTGCAACCTCAGCTTCCCGGGTTTAAGTGATTCTTTTGTCTTAGCTTCCTGGTTTGCTGGGATTACAAGTGCCTGCCACCATGCCTGGGCTAATTTTTATATTTTTAGTAGAGATAGGGTTTTACCATTTTGGCCTGGCTGGTCTTGAACTCCTGACCTCAAGTGATCTGCCCGCCTTGGCCTCCCAAAATGCTGGGATTAAAGGTTTGAGCTATGGCACCTGGTCCACAACATTTATTGAGCACTCACTACTTGCTGAGCACTGTTCTAATTTCTTTCTTCTTTCTTTTCTTTTCCTTTCTTCCTTCCTTTGTTTCTTTTTCTTTCTTTCTTTTTCTTTTTGAGATAGGGTCTTACTCTGTCACCCAGGCTACAGTGCAGTAGCAATCACAGCTCACTGCAGCCTCAACCTCCCAGGTTCAAGCAATCCTCCAGCTTAGCCTCCCAAGAAGCTGGCACCACAGGCATGTGCCACCATGCCTGGCTAATTTTTGTTTTTATCCTTTGTAGAGATGGGGCCTGTTTCCCAGGCTGCTCTTGAATTCCTGGCCCCAAGCAATCCTCCTGCCTAGGGTCCTAAAATGCTAAGATAACTGGTGTGGCTCCCCGCCCCCAGCCCTTATTTCTTTATAGATATTGCCTCACTGAGGTCTTAAAACAACTCTTTGAGGCAGGTCCTATTATGAGTCTCATTTTACAGACAATGGAACTGAGACTTAGAAGTTTAAGGGACTTGTAGTAGGCAGCCTCTGAGAGGGCCCTGGTATCCCACCGCCTTGTATTCATGCTCCTACAGTCTCCTTCCAGTCAAGTGTGGACTCTCTCCTACTGAGCTGAACAGGGCAGAGGTAGTGTGATGCTGCTCCTTAGATCGTTATTAAAAGACTGTGGCCTCCATCCTGGGTGCTCTTCCACTCTCTCAGGTCACTGGCTCCAGGGGAAGCCCTCTGCTGGGTTGCTAGGTAGTGTCATGGTGATACCTTCGGGAGCTTGGACACAGTTCCTCTCCTAGTTGAGCCTTAAGGTGGCTGCAGCCTCAGCCTGCATCTTGACTGTAACCTCATGAGAGACCCTGAGCCAGAACCACCCAGCTAAGCTGCTCTCAGGTCCCTGCCTGACCCACGGAAACTAGGAGACAGTAAGTGGTTGCTTTAAGCAGCCAAACGCTGGGGTGATTTGTTACACATTAGATTACTAACACACTTGCCTGTCCTCATACAACCTGTCTGTGATCCTGCTGGAATTTGAAGCCAGGTATGTTTGACCTCAGTATTCATGCTTTTTTAAAAAATTTCAACTTTGATTATAGATTAAAGGGCACACATGCAGGTTCATCACTTGGGTAAATTGCATGATGCTGAGGCTTGGGGTCTCAACAATCCCATCACCCAGGCAGTAGGCATAGGATCCAACAGGTGGTTCTTCAGCCCATGCTCCCCTCCTCCCTCCACTCTCTAGTGATCCCCAGTGTCTATTGCTTCCATCTTGTTCACGTGTATTTGGTGTGTAGCACTGACTAAGTGAGAACAAGTAGTATTTGGTTTTCTGTACTTGCATTAAGTCACTTAGGATAATGGCTTCCATCCCTATCTATGTTGCTGCAAAGGACATGATTTCATTCATTTTTATGGCTGCATAGTATTCCATGGTGCATAGGTACCACATTTTTATCATCAATCCACTGTCAAAGGGCACTTAGCTTCATTCCATGCCTTTGCTATTGTGAATGGCACTGCAATGAGCATACAGGGGAATGTGTCTTTTTGATAGAATGAATATTTTTCCCTTGGGTGTATACCCAGTAGTAGGATTGCTGGGTCAAATGCAATGGTGGTTCTATAAGAAATCTCCAAACTAGCATCCATGCTTTTTTTTTTTGGCTCAGGTTGGAGCACAACAGTGCAACCTTGGCTCACTGAACCTCTGTCTCCTGGGTTCAAGCAATTCTCCTACCTCAGCCTCCCAAGTAGGTGGGACTACAGGCATGCATCACCACGCCTGGCTAATTTTTTGTATCTTTAGTAGAGACAGGGTTTCACCATGTTGTCCAGGCTGGTCTCAAACTTCTGACCTCAAGTGATCCACCCACCTCAGCCTCCCAAAGTGCTGGATTACAGGCGTGAGCCACCTTGCCTGGCCACATCCATGCTCTTAACCACTCCCCTGTACTGTTTCCTCTGCAGAGAAGAAACACAGTCAATGCTGCTTGGACTGAATTGAGACTACCCTGAACCGATAATAAAACTGAGGGATGCCTAACCCTGGTAGATTCTTCATCATTCTGTGCCTCGGTTTTCTCGTCTGTAAGATGAAAATGATAATAATACCCAATTTCATAGGGTTGTTGTGAGGAGTAAACAAGTTGATACCTAGGAAGCTCTTCGAGCAATAAGAGCCATTATTAGTATTATATGAAATCATGTGTGCAAACATTAAGTGAAATAATATTTTGCTCAAGCTCCTCTGAAAATCAGTATTCTCCTTTGCAAAATGGAGATATCAATATTGTCATTCCTTGTTGTCAGGATTAGATGGACTGGCCCAGTGCCTGGCATATACTAGAAGCTTAGTAAATGGGCCTGGTGTGGTGGCTCACGTCTGTAATCCTAGCAGTTTGGGAGACTGAGGTGGGTGGATCACATGAGTCCAGGAGTTTGAGACCAACCTGGCCAACATGGTGAAACCCCATCTCTACTATTAAAAAAATTAGCCAGGCACGGTAACAGGCACCTGTAATCCCAGCTATTCAGGAGGCTGAGGCAGGAGAATTGCTTTAACCTAGAGGGTGGAGTTTGCAGTGAGCTGAGATCGCAGCATTGCATCCAGCCTGGGTGATGGCGAGACTTCGTCTCAAAAAATAAAGAAATAAAAATAAATGGCATCCACAAAAGGATACACTGATAGGTTTTTTTTTTAATTTTAATTTTTAGAGATGTCACCCTTTCTTATCCAGGCTAGTCTCTAAATCCTGGCCTCAAGCAATCCTCCCACCTCAGCCTCCCAAAGCGCTGGGATTACCAATAGGAGCCACTGTACCCAGCCCAATGACTGATGTTTGAAAGACAGCATGTGGCAGATGAATGATCTCTAAGTGCCGTTATAGGGCACAGCTATGGATCCTGCTCATCGGAGACACCCGTTTCCCTGCCCTGGAGTCTGTGAGCTGGCTAAAGGTGGAAGGCAGAGTGAGGGTGTGGGATGAAGAGTTTGTGGGTCGAGGGACATCTAAGAGGCTTGGACCTTCCTCTTGGTCCTTGGGAATGTGCTCCTGCTGAGGCCCACAGCCGGCGCACTGTGCTGGCTGCTGGCAGGACCCTCAACTCTCCAACAAAGGGACTAACAATCCCAAGAAGGAAATTGATTCCATGAAAATCCCCAACCCCTGGGGCTGGGAAACGTAATGAGTCCCAGCACAAATGAGTTCCCACCATTTCTCATTCCAATTGGATCTTTCTTGCAATGGCATGGTTTGTGGTTCATATGTGCTCCAAAAGAAATAAATGAGTGAATAACCGAAAAAAGATGTGCCTTACTCTGCAGCCGTATGTGGAAACATTTGGGAAATTGTGATGACCATCTTTGTTCAAAGATCTGGAGATTTGTGAAACATGTTTGTATAAGTTTGCCAACTTCTTGTTGAGTTTTTTTGGCATATTGAAGTATGAAAGGTCACAAAAGAAAAACAAAAAACAGTCCCCAAATGACAATGGAACATACTTATTTTTAAAAAGTGCATCTAGGCCAGGCGCAGTGGCTCACGCCTGTAATCCCAACACTTTGGGAGGCTGAAATGGGAGGATCACCTGAGGTTGGGAGGTTGAGACCAGCCTGACCAACGTGGTAAAACCCCATCTCTACTAAAAATACAAAATTAGCCAGGCATGGTGGCTCACGCCTGTAATCCCAGCTACTCAGGAGGCTGAGGCAGGAGAATCACTTGAACCTGGGAGGCAGAAGTTGCGGTGAGCCAAGATCGCACCATTGAACTCCAGCCCAGGCAACAAGAGTGAAACTCCGACTCAAAAACACAATTTTTAAAAAAGTACATCTACACCCCAAACTTTATCACTTTCACTGAGGTGAATGTTGGCTGTGAACTTTAGGATGGGAAAGGTGAGTTGTGATCTGGCTGGGACAGATCACTTCCCTTCTCTGGATTTTCTCATCCACTAAGTATCAGGCTTAGACCTCATCAGTGATTTCCAAACTGGGTTCCTTGAAGATCCTGGGAGAGCCCTGAAAGGACTCTCACCTCTTACATCCATCAGAACTGCTTCCCTTTCATCAGCCTCACATTTTAGGGATGAGATTCTCTAACTGGGAAAAGGGATTTTCCTGCATAGGAAAAAAAGGCTTGAAACCTTTTTAGATCATCTGTAAGCTCCCGTGAAGTTCCGATATTGTGAGAGTCTGTGTTCAAGAGAGGGAAACAGGTTGAAAATGGCATGCAAAATGTAAAGTCAGACTCAAAAAAAAAGAACTTCCTAACAGCAAACAGCGTAAGTCTCTGTCACAAGCAACGTGGAAGGCAAGCTGAGGAGTTTTCGTTGCAGTTCTCTTTGAGGAGAGCAACAGAAGAGTCTGCATGGAGTGAGAAACTGCCCGTGGCTGGAGGATTCCATGCTCCTGTGAAATTCCTAAGTGGGCCGAGCAATTCCTAAACTGGGAAAGGCCTTGCAAGCCACAAGGCAAAGTCTGCTTTTCGCATTTCTTTCCTTCCACCTGGACTTACGCCTCCCATATTTCCAACCTGAATTGTGCCCTTGACAAATGTGTGCCGAGTGCCTACTATGTGTCTAACACGATGCGTGTGCTGGGGAGATGGCGCGGACAAGAATCCCTGTTCTCTCAGAGCTTAGCTTCTGAGAGGAAAAGAGCAGAACCACAACTACCAGCCGCAGTCATTTAGGGATGCCTGTGCCAGGACTCAGAGGGAGAAATATGGAGCAGCAGAACATTTCCAAGGGGGTCGAACACAGAGGGCTCCTGTGATAGGCTTCCCTGAGAAGTGATGTTTGAGAGAAAACTGGAAAGACAGGTGAGAATTAACCAGGCGGGAAAGGAAGGATCCCTGCAGTCAGTGAGGAGACCTGTCCAGTGAAGGAAGTTATCGGGGCACCCCAGAGATGGCCTTCTCTGATGCACACGCATGCTGACCATGCTGTGTGGGTTTAGGTCGTTTACAAGTTCAAGATCAATGAGTTCACTCCCTTGGTTGTCTCACTGTCTAGATTAGCTCCCCCCACCTCCTCTAAACCTGCTGCAGTCCGGCCTAGCTTTTCTCTGTGGCTCCCTGCCTCCTCCTGACTTCTCACTCTGGCTGGAACCCAAGAGTCCGTCAGCATTTTCACGTGGTTGTCATTATGGAGATCAGGGACAGGAGACAGAGAAAGAACCAGAGAAGGTAAGGAAGGCAGGGGTGAAGAATGAGTGGGTTTCACAGATGACCAAGCTGACCCCATGGGAGTGAACTTAGACACTTAGTGGGGCTCTGAGATTTGGAGCTTCTCCCACCTTTGAAGCCAAGGACCCCTTCTCCAGCCAAGGTAATTAGAGGGAATGACTCCATCCAAGGCTTTTAGAGGCGCCTCTACAGAGTAGGCATGTTCAGTAGGTATTAGCAGGGTTGCTGTGCTGTGAGACACTTAGCCAGCATGGCAAGTGCTCAGTACTGCCGCCCAGGCTGGAGTGCAGTGGTGCAATCTCGGCTCACTGCAGCCTCCGCCTCCTGGGTTCCAGCGATTCCCCTGCTTCAGCCTCCCAGGTTGCAGGGATTACAGGCACACGCCACCATGCCTGGCTAATTTTTTATATTTTTAGGAGAGACGGGATTTCACCATGTAGGCCAGGCTGGTCTTGAACTCCTGACCTCAGGTGATCTGCCTGCCTTGGCCTCCCAGAGTGCTAGGATTACAGGCGTGAGCCACAATGCCCAGCCCAACATAGTTCTTAACAACAGCCACAGTAGCGGCTCTGGCTGAGGAACTGATCCCATTGTGGAGACCGAGCCAGGATCCCACCTACCTCGCCCAGTTGTGAAAGCAGAGGTGAACAGTGGGACTTCTATTTTTGGCTGTTTTGTTTTTGTGTTTGTTTTTTGGGTAGTGAAGACTTAGCAAACAGAGATCAGCAGCATAATTAAAAGAAGCTAATAACAAAATCAATCTGCCATGTAATTATATATATAGCTGCTTTTTGCCGCATGGTAATTAGTCATAAATAATAAACAGTCCATAAAAACAAAGGTAACTGATATGCCTTTCACACAGCCAGGCCATGGACACAAGCTTTCTCTTTTTGTCTTCTTAGCACTGCTGGACTGGCCCTGGATCAGGGCAGAGAGTTTACTCGATGCCAGGGAGCATTCAAGCACACTCAATGCTGACACTCACCCAGTGTGCCTCAGTTGTCCCTATGCCCCAATGCATTCCTTTCATTCTCTCATCAACCCCAGAACCTTCCCACATCTCCCCACTGAGGGGGGAGGTCCTTTGGCTCCAATTCAGCTGCCCCTTTGTGTCTGCCCTGACCTCAGGCTGCCTTCCTCCTCCAATGATCAATCGATCTGTGTGCGTCCTCCCCCATGTGCCAGGCTCTGTGGCAGGTGCTGGAGGGACAAAGGAGAAGGATGCCAGTTAGACTGCCAGGACAAAACTATGAAACATTTGGGTGTATGATGATGAAATATTTTTGCCCTATGATGTCTCTATACACATACATATTATTGCTCGTGACCAAGATATTTTTGTAGGACTCAAAAAGGGTTATTTCAAAAGAGAGAGAGAGAGATGAATAAGATTCAGTTCTTGATATAAAGGAGCCAATAGGCTGGCAGAGGAAACAGGCTTTATACAGCTCATCCCAACACCCATGCTAGAGGGGCGTCTACAAAGGCCGGGGAAGCAGATATGCAGGCAATGCTTTCACTTGGGTGAGAGGAAAGGGGTTGGGAAAGAGCTCAGAGCAAGTTTCACTGAGTTGCATCTTGAAGGGCGAGGAGGAGTTTGGCAGGTGGCAGAGGAATAGTAACAGCTCACATTTATTGAGCACTTACGATGCGCCAGGCGCTGTTCTAAGGGCTCTATGTGTGCTAACCCATGTAATCCTTGAAGCCATGCGGTAAGGTAGATGTTATTGCCTTTGTTTTTAGAGGAGGAAATGGGGTGTAGTGAATTTTGTTCCCACCAGAAAGATGTGTCCAGGTCCTCACCCCTGGTACCTGTGAATGTGACTTTATTTGCAAATATAATTAAGGATGGAGATCTCATTTTCAGATCTTAAGATCTTATCATGAGATTGCAGTCTCATTTCTTGATAATTTTGATTTAGTGTAGGCCCTAATTGCAATGACTAGTGTACCCATGAGAGAGAGGAAAGGAGAGGGGGTTTTAAGGCACAGAGACGCAGGGGAGACAACCACGTGAAGGGAGGGGCGGACACTGGAGTGAAGCTGCTGGAGTCGCCAAAGGCTGGAAGCAGTGAGGGAGGGTTCCCTCTAAAGCCTTCAGAGGTAGCATGGCCTGGCCTGTAGCTTAATTTCAGACAGTCATAGAACAAGCTCTCCACCGGAGAATCATTGGCTTGAATCACTGTGAACGGCCACCCCTTCTTCTTCCCCATCCCCCCAACAGACATCTTTCAGTTTCACATCAAGGAAGGGTAAGGCTACCCCGCTTCCCCAGGGTAAAAATCAGCGACACAGTGAACCAGGTTCCAGACTTGCCTTAATGCACTACAAACAAGAACCCTATGAGCTGATGATCCTTTCCCTTAACAGGAGCCTCTTCCCACTGGTGTGTGCCCAGGCCACCAGCAACAGTTTGACTTCAAGAGTCACTCAGTAGGGGCAGTCTTAGGGCTGAGGGAGCCCCCTAAGTGAAGAGACGGGAAAAAGCTGGGCCCCGGCTTTGGGGAGGAGTCTCAGGGCTTTAGGCCAGCAGCAAGCCTGGCTGCCTGTCCTGTTGGAAAGAAGAGAGACTCCCTGGCCGGCTGGTCCAGACCTCCAGTGCCACTGGACCATTGAGATGGACAGTGCTGGGGTTGGCAGAGCTTTCAGATGGACAGTGCTGGGGCAGGCCAAGGGGCGGGACTTGGGCAAGGGACGCGTTTCTGTCTCCACTGTGTTTTCGCTCCTTTGTCCTGGTTCTTAAGAGACCACTGGGGACTGGTTGTTTTTTCTAGGGAAGTCAAGTCTTGCGGTAAGGAAGGAGACTTGGTGCTATCATGGGAAGTGAGAACAGCAGCCAGGACCTGGAGAACCCAAGGATGAGGGCGGGCAAGGCTTAGGAAGCCTGTGGAAAAGAAATCATATCACGTTTCCGGAGCCCCTGAGTGCTTGGGCTTGGGAACTAATGGACCCCAGGGACACACTAGGCTCCAGAAGCCTGTGAGTGTGCTGAGCAGCTCCACCAGCCTCTCAGTGGGAATTACCCCCACGGAGGGTCAGCTGCCCAGCCTTTCCAGGGCTCAGGAGGACTGGACTCCTGTCAGGGCAAAATGCAAGCAGATTTCCTCTCTTCTTTGCTTAGATTCTCCACCTACTGGTCCCTGCCTGGCATGCCTGCCCCTCCCAGGGTAACTATTACATTTCTGCAAGGGACTAAGCAAGAAAACAACATGGCTTCATTGTGTCAGGTTCTGAGAATTCTTTCTGTGAGTGTCAGGTTGGCGTCAGTGTCCCTGGTGGGGGGCTGAAGGAGCCCACCAGTCCCAAGGGAAAGGGACCCAGCTGCAGGTGCATAAGGAGCTATATCAGGCCCTCAAGGCTAGCACTGAGCAAGACAGCAAAAATGAGGAAGAGAGATGTGGGGATTTTATCATTTTAAGGGCACTTGAATGGATTGCTTTGTTTATCTGTGACAAGAAAGGGAAGAGGATTTCATTGTTGAGCACTTACCTTTTCTGTGTGATCAAAAGATTGACTTCAAAACAAGATTTCCATCTCCAGGCGTTTGCCCACTGCAGGCATTGCCTGGGCTGTGCCATCACGTGGTGCTCGTGGGTAACCAGCTCGGGGGCCAGGCTGGGCTGCTGCAGCTGAGAGTGATTCAAGATGGCAAGAGCGGGGCTGAATGCTCAGCTTGGAGCACTGCGTGGCCTGGGAGCTATAGTAAATGAGGATAATGAGCACAGTCACGACAGGTGTAAGTTCTGGAACTCCACAGCCTCCGCTGATAGCCAGGCTCTACCCCTCACCTGCTGGGTGATTTGGGGCCAGTTATTTAACCTTTCCTCAATCATTCCTGTTTCTTCTTCTGTGAAATGGGAGTCTAACAGTATTGATGTTGTAGAATTATTGGGAGAATTTCAGGAGTTAAGAGATGTGAAAACTATGAACAGTGCTTGGCACAGTACATGCTGAGCAGTAGCAGCATCTTGTATTCTTCATGGGGTTATCTTTGCCCGAGGGGCCTGCACATGGCTGCATTGCTCTGCATTGGAAGGATATGCCTGTGGGTGAGGCTGCCTTCTCACATCACGCTTGTTCCAGACCTTTTTCCACTCATCTTAAAGCCTCAGATCCACCTTTCTTGATTTATACCTTTTATTCCACACTGTTGGCTTCTACTTTTGGGAAAAGCCAGGCTAGAGCTATGCTTGCACCTTTTAGGCGTACAGTTCCTCCTCTTCTCTCCACTAAATCACATGGTGTCAGGGCCAGGGTTGCTGGAGATCTGGAGTTCACCTCTTATTGTTCAGAGGAAGCAACTAGGACCCAGAGAAGAGCAGGGAGGGAGAGGATGGCACAGAGGACTATTGGTGACGCAGTTCTTTATAAAGCCCAGTGCTCTTTCTCCATGCCTGCACAATCCCATGGGAAGAGAGGTGGCTGCCGTTACTCCTGGTCCTGGAGTGCAAGTGACCAGGACTCCTCTGCCAGTGTCCTTCAGACTCTATGGCTGGGTTCCGATTGGGAGTTTGGGGTGTCTGTTCCTGTGGCCCTGGGCAGGGGCAGACACCTAGCTTTGGGGATTTGAAGGGAGGAGGGGGAAGCATGGCCTGAGATCCTGGGTGACTCCTGGGTGGAGCCCAGCCTGGGCCTGATTAGTGTCTAGCAGCCTGACGAGGCTTGTCACTTAGGGGAGTTCCTGCCCTCAACGGCTGGAGGCACTGCCATCTCTGGGCCCCACTGGGGGTAGCCTGTGCACACGTGCTGTGTCCTGGGACCACAGAATGTGGAAGTGCCTGAGGTACCTGTGGGGCCAGGAGAGGAGGCCACAGTCTCTGCTCACCACTGAAACAAACTCAGGTGTTTCCAACCATTTCATGAGCTAGGCAACAGGGCAACCCTGCAAACGAGGTATCATTTTGTCCCAAATTTTTTACGTAAAAGAGGCTCAGGAAAGTGGTGAAGACAGAAAGTGGAGCAGGAGTCAAACTCAGGCCCAGCTCCAAAGCATCACAAGGTTCTGTCTCCAAGTAACCAGGCAAGGGCTGGGAGGTTGGCATGGGGCAAAAATAGAACCACACAAGCCAATGATATCGTGTACTCAAGAGTGGTGCAAGGGAGCTAACTCAGAAGACTGAAGAGGGCAGAGAATGAGAAACGGAGGGAGGAAAAGGAGAAATGAGGCCCCAAGGCACCTGTGTGTCCCTGCTCTATCCCTGCTGGGATGGAAGGCCCTGGGTATGTGGAGCTCAGAATCCAGACATCTCTAAGGCCCGGGCAGGGAACTCAAATGAATGCACAGGCCTGGAGACCTGGAGAGCCCGCTTGTGGGAAGGGGCCAGCCTCCGCTCCATCCCCGCGAGTGTGCCGAGGCGTGCAGGAACCAGGCCCAGGCTTGCTGGAGTGCCGCATCTTCCTTCAAGAGAAGCAGGAAATTAATTTTTTTAAAATGTGAACTCTCATAATTTTAAAATGCTGCTAACCAAAACAATTTAAAATATCATTTTAATAAAAAAAAAACCCTCTGGGCTGCCAGGATACAACCTCTGCTTTATGGCACTTGTTTACATGAGGGGCTCATGGTCAGACTGCGAGGCAATCTGGGCCTTCTAAAGTCCCCAGGAGGAGCAGAGTGTGTGTGTGTCAGGGACATGAGAACAGAGGACTCTGAGGAAGAAGGCATCCGGATTTCCAGAGAGAAGGAAACAGAATAAGACCAATGCATTGCTACTAGAAAATGCAAAAGGGGCATTTGCCTTTGACCATAGAGATGCCTTCTACCAGCCTTTCCCTGTCACAGTGGGACAGGGCCTTCAGCTCCACTGGAGGATATGAGGACACCCGTGCAGAGAGAGCTGAGGGAGGCAGGGAGGGAGGGATGCTTGGGGGCGGTGGGAAGCCGCTCAGCTGGGCTGCTGAGGAGTGAATCACATTTCCATGTGATAGGTGCAGTTCACACTTTGTAAGGGAGCAGGGAGCCTGACTTTTCTAAATATACCAGGCAAGCCAAACAGCCACCTGGCTTGGGATTGACATTCCTGACAGAAGGCTGGGCAAGCCCTTAGATTCCGTATCTGTGGGCTGCGTCCCAGGCTGTGCGGCTCTGACTGTGGGAGGGGGGCTGAGGCGGGAGCTGGGCCTTCTGGAAGGTGCCCACAGATATCCCTTCTTGGGGAAATACATGTAGGAATCTTGGGAAACCCTCAGAAGCCCAGATTAAGCTGTGCAACCACGAGCTTCCAGAAGAGTTACTGGAAACTCCCAGTGGGCTTCCCTCGTCCACTTGCCCTCCACCCTCCCAGGGCTGCCTGAAACAGTGACCCCGGGTGTGTCCTCCAAGCTTCCAGGTATGGGCAGTATTCACAACATTCTCCCCAGGGCCTGGGAGGGTCTCCCCTAAATCTACAATCTCCCGGAAAGTCTCCACCTGAGATCACAGTGTAGGCAGCCCAGACTCTGCCTGCCTTGGCAGCAAGCTCAGGTCCCCAGAGGAGTAGGAAGTGACCTACTTGGCTCACCTGGAAGTGCCCTGCACGCCATCCTGCAGGCTGTGGGATGGTGGGGGGATGAGGCGTGGCCCCTATCCATCTTAGCATCAGTTTCCAACTCTGTACAAGTGGAGGCTGGAGGTGACAGTGCCAGTCTGAGGCCCCTTCCAGCCCTGATATGGCATAGTTCCCTTGGGTACAATGTGGGCTGGGGGCTTGGGGTGCTGTGGGGGGCAGGGGCAGTCTTTCATGAAGCAGGTGGGGCTGCTCCTCTGCTTGCTTTGGGAATGAGGCAAAGCAGCCCAAGTTGTGGGCAGGCAGCACTCAGTGCCTGCTGCTGGGCCCAGAAGGGCTTTCAGAGAGAGCTGGGCTTGACGAGCTGCTCTAATGCTGGGAAGAAGAGGCAGCAATGACCCAAAGAAAGGCAGGCAATGTAGGCTTTAGGCTGTGGGCAGAGGCGCCCCTGGCATGGCCCACCCAGCCCAGCCCTGTGGAGGGGGCTTGGTCCCAGGCTGCTGCAGATAAGGACCTGCAGGCCTGTGAGAATCTTGTGAGTGGACTGCCAGCTGCCAGCAGCTCTGTTAGTACCTGAGGACGATGCTGGGTCCTGGGAACGTGTGGAGCTCAGATGCCCAGCGCTCCAACTGCAGGCAGCAGTGCAGTGGGGCTGCAGCCTGGGCTCCAGGAGGTGGGGTCCTCCCAGTACCTCAGCCTCTTATCACATCCACTATGCTTCTCAGGAGCCTCAAGGGCTCAGAGAGGACTCTAGTCTCTAAGGAGCTTCTGCAACCTTTGAGAGGCTGCCTTGGCGCGCAACCCACATGATATTCTCTCACAATGAGGCTTGACCCTGGTGGAGGGAAACGGCTGCGGGCTTCGGGGTCTGTGAGATCTGGTTCAAATCCTGCATCACTCACTCCTCAGAGGGACCTCACCTGACCACGCTTCCTAATGCACTGCCTTTCTAGGTTTCTTCACAGTACCTTAAACTACCTGATTGAATCATCTGTTTATGAGCTTCCTGACATCTCCCAAACCCAAGTGAAAGGCTGGGCCCTGGGAATACAGAGGGAAGGAGGCCTGGAGAAGTCCTTCACCTGGTGGAGCTTTTTGTCCTTGCCTGACAGGTAGGAGTGTGGACTCCTGCAGCCTCACCTTCTGATTTTTCTTAGATGGTTATGACGTCTCTCAATTGTAAAGTGTTTATAACTGATTCCATTTTAAAACTATACAATGTAGGTGGAACAGAATACATCCACGGGCCAGATCTGCCCTGGGGCCACTGGTCAGGGACCTGGGGTTCGAAGTGAGGAGATGCTGAATGAAACCCTCAGGATCAGGCACCTTTAAGGCAGTGTTCCCCCAAATTCACCCATAATCCCCTGCATCAGAATCACCCATGGAGTGTGCCTAAAAATGGAACCCCAAGCTCTGTCTCCAGCGATTCAGATCTGGGGAAGGACTGGGGAAGGTCCAGGAATCTGATTTTAACTAGCACCGTGGGTGCACACTCATGTCTGAGAACCTCTGAGTTGGGGGATGGCAGAGGAGACAGAGACAGAGTTGCCGTAGGTAGGAGAAAACCAATGGAGCAGGCTTTCAAAATAAAAGATCATTTCAGGAAGATGGTTGGCTGATGGGAAGGATTCCAAGGTCCATCTTCATTCTCCTCCAACACATCTTTGTTCCTCCCCAAGGAAGGGAATGTTGATCTTAATGTTCATTTCTGAGATGGTGATGGTGATAGAGCTGCATTTGCTAGTGGGAGTGAGTGGAGCCAATGGGCATTAAGAGGTCTGTACACAGGGGTGTGGTTCCCTCTTCTGTGTCTCCAGTCCTCAGTGGTAAGCTGAGCGGGGTCCGCCCTCTTCTCGGATGCTTTCCTGTCCTCTGGCCCAGGCCCCCACCAGGCGAGCATGGTGGCACCTGCACTCAATCTTTGTGAGTTTCTGGCCTGGAGCTGGGGGTGTGTTGGAGCAGCGTTTTTCCCCATTTCAGTGGATAGGAGCTAAGTGCTGGGATGGAGAATGGGATGGGGTCGGGTGAGAGGTGAATTGATCAGGTCTCAGTTTCCTGTGCCTAAGCCACTGCCTCTCACTGGTTTAGAAAGCAGGAGTGTTCTATGAGCTTCTGCCCAGACTACCAGAATCCTACCCAAAGACTCAAGCTAGTTAACTGCAACACTTGTTTGCTTGCTTTCCATTGATTTTTTTTTTTTTTTTTTTTTTTTTACAACTCGCTGGGAATGCATCGAGGAGAAATGAGAGTTCTGGCCTGGGATTGAGCACTGTTGGGCCTCCCAGTCTACTTCAAAACCATATCCTTATTTCTGACATCTAGCAGGACTGCAGCCCAACTTCAACCGCAAGACGGACTAAAAAGTATGCACTGGCTTTCATAACAAGGTCATTAGTGACCTTGAACAGAGAGGGATGATAGGAAAAGCCAGGCTAGAGTGAGACAGGAAGAGTGGCAGATGAGAAAGAGAGAAGTGGGCTGGGCACGGTGGCTCATGCCTGTAATCTCAGCACTTTGGGAGGCTGAGGCGGGTGGATCCCTTGAGGTCAGGAGGAGTTCAAGAACAGCCTGGCCAACATGGTGAAACCCCATCTCTACTAAAAATACAAAAATTAGCTAGGCATGGTGGTGCATGCCTATAATCCCAGCTACTTGGGAGGCTGAGGTAGGAGAATTGCTTGAACCCATGAGGCAGAGGTTGCAGTGAGCTGAGATAGTGCCACTGCACTCCAGCCTAGGTGACAGAGCAAGACTCGATCTCAAAAAAACAAAACAAAACAACAACAACAACAACAAAATAGATGTGCTTTGTAGGTTTCTTTTCTAGGGAACAGAAGAGGCGAAAATAGTGGAGGACATGAGGTCAAGGCCACACGGGAAGAGCTGGCAAAGAGGAAGTACAGAGAGACAGGGAGAACCCACAGAGTGAGGTCTGTGAGGAGGGAGGAAAGAGAAAAACATCTGGAGCACAAGGTAGGGATTAGTTTTGGAGAAGGGGTTAACCCGTTCCATTCTAAAAGCAGGAAAAGAAAAGGATGATCCCAGCACAGGCAGGTTTATAGATGTGGCGGCAAAAAAAGGTAAAGGAATTACTATCTGATGGCTTTGTTTTCTCTGTGAAATTGGGGGTGATATCCTGAGCTGAGCGTGAGTCAGAGATTGAAGGAGGATGAAGTTTAAAGGGGATCACAGTGTCCCAGGCAGGCAGCTCCAGAGTGAGGCCCAGCAGAGTGATCCCAGCACCACAGCTGCTGCCAGTCCCAGCCCAGTCTGCTCAGACAAGTTCACATCAAGTGGAAGACTCTAGCAAGGACTGCTGACACCTGGGTTCTTAGCCTAATAATTAGCTACCTATTTGATGATGGTGATTTCTATGTATTTTTAAAGCCCCAAGGGGCTGGGCATGATGGCTCATGCCTCTAATCCCAGCACTTTGGGAGGCCAAGGCAGGAGGATGGCTTGAGCCCAGGAGTTCAGGACCAGCCTAGGCAACAGAGTGAGACCCCAGCTTTACCAAACAAAACCTAGATTATTCGTGTGTGGTGGTGCACACCGTGGTCCTAGCCATGGGCGAGGCTGAGGTAGGAGGATTGTTTGAGTCTGGGAGGTTGAGGCGGATATGAGCCCTGATCATGCCACTGCATTCCAGCCTGGGTTATACAGCAAGACCCTATCTCAAAAAAAAAGGTCCCTAGAAACAGGGAAAAATCCTTGGATAGGTCAATATTCCCTGATAGAGACAGCTGCTGCTGACAGATTAGTATTTTTCAAAGTGTATTCAAAGATCTTTAGCCCTGAAGATGTTTCAAGAATAAAGGTGAAAAACAGGTTTGGAAAATCCTGCATTAGCACTCCCCTTGGAGTTTACATTCATATACAGAAAGATCTGAAACATTTAGTAGGAGAGAAAAACTTTAATTTTTGTTTCAGTATTTTAAACCACAGACCCCTCTCTCTAACATGCCCATTGTTCCCATGATCACGCGGAACTAACAGTCTGTGGATTTCACTTCAACGTATATTTGTTAAATAAACAAATCACCTGAACATGACTATCAGCCCAAGCACAATCAACTAGTTGTGGTTAGTGAAGGACATTTTCCATTTGGTATGTTCAAAGTGGTTGTCATTTAAACAACTATTTCTTAAGGAAGATTTTCAGCCTATTAAAGAGTGAGAATAATCTGTGGCCTGAACAGAAGCATTTTCAATCTGTGAGAAAACTCACAGTCCAAGAGTCAAATTAACTGAAATCCACAGAATGGACTGAACATGCTGCAGACAAGCATTCTTGGTCCAGACACCGCCTTATAAGGTGGCCTGACATTTTCTCATGGCCCAGGCCACCCTCCAAAAATATCCAGAGACAGAGTAAGAATGGGAACTGACCTCCCTGAACGTTTCAAATATGAACGAGCAGGCTCTCCATGAAATAGGACGGCTGACACCTTTGGAAGCCAGCTCCAGAAGCACTCCGCTTTTCAAAACCAAGTAGTTGCAGGGTCTGCGATGGGGAGGAGGGCTCTGCAGCTGGGAGAAAATAGATTGAGCCTCAAAGCACACACCCAAGCTGGTTTCTTTGCTCTAAAAAGTGTTATTTCCTGTACTCCTCCAGAATATGCTTTAAAATCTGTCTTTGCTTTATATGGACAATAAAAGAACCATGACTGATTTTCATTAGAGTGTCTCTGCCCCTTTCTGTGTCCTTGGGATGAAGCTGTTTTCCAAACTCCTTTGGCAATTAAGGCACCGGATCGCTTGTGAGGTGCTTCCCCCTAGTGGGGAAGCCTGGCTATGACGACACCGGGGGGAAATGGAGATCCTTGCTTTAACCAAGCGCAGCATCTGGAAACACATCTGGATCGTTTCCACCCAAGGCCAAAGCTAGATGCGAAAGCACTGCCATGGTAACAAGCCCATGCTCTGGAATTAGGGAGCAGAAGGCGTGACTTCCAAACATAAAAATATTTATGAAATGGGCAGTAGGTGCTTCTATACATGCAGCCTTTCATGCTCACCAAGTGGGATTTTAGAGTGAATTACCTTTTGTGGGAAGGATTATTTTGGGTATCAAGACTTGCCCACATAGCACTAAGGGTATATCTTCAAATTAAAAGAAGTATTGGTCAAATAACCACACTGTTCTCTCTTCTAATTCTGGTTCTGTTATAGGCAGAGAAATGTTAATAGGTATGGCTATTTTTGGTAATAGTTGCTTTCGACAGTTTTTTCACCACTAAACTGTATGACAAGGAGCCAGGCTTTTTGTGAGGCCAGGATTTTTTTCTTTTCAATAATGAAAGGAATTGGAAAGCTAGTCTTCATTCTTGTTAAAGGGAACAGAAAAGCAGCAGTATTTTTTGAATGCTGTGTTAACAGTAGGTCTCTTAATTATACCAATGGTAATTCCTCCGGGCTAAGGCTTATATTAACATAGTACACATAATTGCCACAAAATATGACAATGACAAATTGGAAAGCCCCAGTCTCCCATTACCATGCTAACATAGTAAAGGTTGTGTTTTCTGAGTAGCCTCTACTATTAACTCTACCATCTGTTCCTCAGTTTCAGTTGGAATACTCTTCTTTTTTCATAAATGAAAAAGCCAACCTCTGAAGCCAAGTAGGCTCTACACGAGGAGAGAGGTGGTCTAACCTCTGTGCTGGGAACACCTAGGCCATGATTACATGGCATTTAGAAGGGATGTGCTCCCCTCTGAAACAAAGACCACACTCTTAGGCCGTGGTTATGGTCTGAGAAAGAGCTGGCAGATCCAGGTAGGGAACACATCACTGCTGCAGGCACCATGAGCGAGGGGTCACCAGAAGTAACTAGGACATACCCAGCACTGGAGGCCCACAGCTAGATTAGCTGTGGAGGCCACCCCAAGGCAGTGTCCTTCCCACTGCTTCTTACTTCGAGCTTGAGTGAGGGGGGCCGTTCCTGGATTCCTGTGTTTGGAGAGATTTTCAGGATGAGGTACTTGAACTTCACATCTTGCTTTAATATAAGACGAACAGTGCTGGGCAACAGGATCTCCCTGCTGAACTTCTGTTAGAAAAGTTACACTAACAGGCTGGGCGTGGTGGCTCATGCCTGTGATCCCAGCACTTTGGGAGGTCAAGATGGGTGGATCACCTGAGGTCAGGAGTTCGAGACCAGCCTGGCCAACATGGTGAAACCCGTCTCTACTAAAAATACAAAAAAAAAATTAGCCAGGTGTGGTGGTGGGCACCTGTAATACCAGCTACTCAGGAGGCTGAGGCAGAAGCATTGCTTGAACCTGGGAGGCGGAGGTTGCAGTGAGCTGAGATCATGCCATTGCACTCCAGCCTGGGCAAACAGTGAAACTCCATCTCAAAACAAAACAAAAACCTAAAAGTTACACTGACAAAACCTCAGGATGTTATAATGACAAGGGTCCTCAACCTTGTACTGATTAATATCTGAGATTTCCTGGACATTTGCATGAGGAACCCTTTGTCCCTCTGCAGCGAGCCTGCAGGCTGGCTTAGTAAGCCTGAAGACTGACTGTCAGGGAGGAACTTTTTGGAAACCTCTTAATATAATCTGTCTTTCCTGTAAGTGCAGGACCATTATGAATAGCAGAATTAGATTTTAAAATTGTCAAAGAGCTGGAGTCCATAATTGAACTGAAATTCTCCCATATTCCTGCAACACCACATTCAGGCCTACTGACTACGAAAAATCATCACATTCACTGGTGGGTATTTCAAATCCAGGCAGAGCACACACCAGTTTATTTTGAAATGCAACACAGATCAGTATTTTATGAATACAACTTATTACTACATTAACATTATCAGGTAAAAACAGCTTTCAAATGCATGCATAGAAAGTTAAGCATAGTCTCTGAACTCCTTATTTCTAAATATACAAAAAATACATTTAAATTATATAATTTTAGTGAATCAAAGACTTATAAAATTACAATTTTGGTTTTCACAACATAGAAAAAATACAAAAATGACTATATATACGGTTGTATACAATTTTTTTACCCAAATTTCAAAGGAGCAGTATGTATTGAATTTAATGTTTTATAATGTTTTATCTGAAACTCAGAAATGCAAGTAATTTGCAGATTGGACCACATCAATGCCAACCTTTTATTATAAGCGAATAACCAAAAAAATAAGTGAAAAATGAGAGCACGATCTCTTCAGCTCTCCAGCATCTAAACCTTTCCTGTCAGAAGTCTGCTCTGGAGAAACTTTTTCATCTGCAAGGACAGTGCTTTATTCCATGACTAACTCTCCATGGTGCCTCTGATAATGGTTGGTACGTGTTAAATGAATGAGCCCAACCTCAGCAAACAGAACGCAGCAAGATGCAGATTAGCAGCCTATGCTGACAAAAGCACTACTGCTGATCTCAAAGAATTCTCTCTGTCAGAAGGCGGCCCCCACGGGGGGATCTGAAACACACAATCAAGTGGGTAGATGGGAAGATGACGCCTTTGATTATGCCCTGAAATGAAACCGCTAAGTCTGACAAAATACCCACAAAAACATGACATTCCTTGTGCACACTTTATAAGAAGATGTGACATTTGGTGGTGTGGTTGTTCTCAATTTATAAAAGAACAAATGACTTCAAAGGAGAAATGAATTCATGTTAGGGATAAAGAAACCAGTTACTGAGAGAGGTTACTGAAGGACACAGTGACATGCCTTACTTATCTGCCGTAAGTATTCTAAATGTTGATGTGCAAAAATACACACTGGGGTTGAGACCCTTTTTGAAAAGGGAGCTGTGTGCTGTGTTCTCATTGCCAAAGTTCAATTCAATGCAACAACACCGTTTGCAACAGAATGTTTTTCATAAATAGTGATAAATTATAATAAAGAGGCCCAAATAAAACCCCCAGTTCAGCAACCCTGGAAAAGCTGCATTTTTTATCTTGACTTCTAGAATTTTTCCAAAAACAACTGAAAATACGTAACCGAATAAAGTAACATGACAAATATAATTCAAGTTGATTCTATTTTGTAGTAGAAATACCATTATGGAAGAATAAAACAAGAGAAAAGGCATGAAAAAAATCTTTCCCACATGTTTTACCTATCAAATACAAGAATAGATTCTAATTTCAACATGCCCAAGTTGAGTACTGACTTTTAAGAAGCAGAATCTTAATGTTCAATTCAAAAATAATTTATTACACACCTGCCTGCATTTAATTTTCAAACTTCTATAAAAATAAGCATTTAAAAATTTAGTTTTCCAGTATGACAGTTTTCTGATGTTCACAATTATATTTTAAATGACAACTACTCAGTAAGCTAAACTTTTAAAGTCTTCAAAATCAACATCAATCCAAAAAATTTAAAAAAAAAGAAGGGGGACGAAAAGGAAAAAAGGCTCCACGAAGAAGATATTGTGCTATTTAACACTTAATGCACATCAAAGCTTGGGCTTGCACGTTTCCATCCAACTTTTTTTTTTTTTTTTTAGTTTATCCACAGTTGTGGTACCAATCCTTTCTTGAGTTTTATATGCATGGTTGAGCAATTAAATTGTGTGAGGATAAGGCATGGATTAGACAATGTGGGTAGGAACAAACTATTTCTTGGCTGCACCAACATGCGGAGATTGATACTGCTTTTTAGCTCATGACAGCCTAAGTGGAATGTTTTACTGCCTATAGACTTACAGCTTGGTGGAAATTAACATAGGGCCTTAATTAGCAAAAGTATCCAAACAGAAGCGTCAATAAAAATTTAAAAATAAAATAATGGTGTATAAACCTATTCCTGAATGTTTTTCCTGACTACCTTTCTAAAGCAACATCTTCCATGTGCTTTCAATAACAGAGCCTCCATTCCTACGTGACTGGATCGGCTTCTTCAGGGCCATCCGTGAGAAGAGCTACCGGCAAACACGTTACTCAGAGGTGCTCTGAGAACGGTGCTGTGAAAGGGACTTGTCACTTATGAGCTACTGAGCTTCCCCTTTCTGGGAACTGTCATTTTGTTAAGATATGATTGAGGCTGAGCTCCAGATAAATATATTCTTTACAATATACACATACTTATTAGATTCAAGCACGTTTCTTAGTGGCAGGCAGTAATGACTCAATTGAAAACAAAAGGGTTCTAGTTTTCTGACTATGGGCACTACCCCGAAGCTTCATAGGCATATACATTTTATAATTCATTCATTAGATATGAGGGGATAGGTCCCAGCCGTAACTTCAGAGCATTCTAGAGAACAGAGTTTGCCGCTTCAAAAATACAAATAGTTTCCAGCATGCAGTCAAGCACTTTGAAAAGGGAATGCTAAACACTGCAGACTGAAACAGAACTCTACTGCAAGCTGGGCATTCAGCTGGCACAACTGCATTACTCACACTGTAACTCTCAAGTACTTAGTGTTACAGGTCTTTATTGATCAGACACATGAAGGACACAGGAGGACATAAAATGCCAAATCCCTTTCTAGTGCCATCATAAATATTAGGAACTTCTGGTTGAAAGAGCATGCTGAAATGAACTGGCCAGGATGTTTAACAACTTTTTTCTAAAATAAAATCTCAGGCCCATGTGACACTGGATTTTTCTTTTTGTTTTGTTTGAATTATTTTAAAAATAGTCCTTACTTATGTATTGGGAACTCAAAAAGTCTGCAGCATTTTTTTGATCATTGAAAAGTTTGTTTTGGTGGGAGGTGCAGAAAGCAGGAACTATTCAAATTTCTTGTGTTCTTCAGTATGAGAAAGGACCTTTCTTCTCTGGTGTATCATGTGGAAGTATAACTGGGGAAAAACTGAAAAGAAAAGAAAAGTTGGTTAAGAGGATGGTTTAAAATTACATGCTTTAAGCACATGAATTTTAGGTCCTCTCTGACCCTCTGACTAATTTCTCATCCGGCGACCAAGAAAGGTAACTAAGTGGGCTTGGGGAGAGGGAAAAAACCCAGAGAGACTTACTTTTCTTTTCCTGCTTTAGCAGAGGGGAAAGAGTGGTGTGGAACAGAATGACAGACACTATTGTCACTATTATGACCCATCTTGATGCCACAGAGCAGCATTTTTACAGCCATTCATACATTATCTCCACATTTATTCTGACTACACAACAACCAGGTGAGGAATTCTAGTGAGGAAGTCATTATTCCTATTGCAAAGAGGAGGAATTTGAGCCGCAGAGAGGGTAAGCAGTTTGCCTGGGATCTCACAGTACGTCACAGACAGAGTCAGGACCAGGCTCTTGGTGCCGGACCTTCAACCTAACCCCATCTGGTTCCAGGGCTGGTGGTTCTTTGGGAAGAACAACCTCTCTTGGGAAGTAGTTTTGGGCAAAGACTGAGGAGGAGGAGAAATAATACAACATTTGATTTGAACACAACTAAGCCAGGTTTGGATGTAAAAAAAGGCCTTATGAAAAGCAAGCCAGTGTCTTAGGCACTGGGAATTCTTCTGTTCTTGGTCATTTCATAGAATACTTTAGAAAGCACTAGTTCTCAAATGAATGGGGTAGTACTGCCTCCCCTGGAACTATCTGGAACTATTTTGATAGTTTGGCTATTTGAAAATAAAGGAGAAAGGGGAAGGTTACTGGCATTTGGCATATGAGACCGGGGATGCTAAAACATACCACAGTGCACGACAGTACCCACAACTAAGAAGTATCCCACTCAAAATGCCTATACTGTCCCTGATAGGAAATACCACTTTGAGCCACCTGGCCTTCACGAGGTTACTGTGTGTCAACAGCTCCAGGTGAGATGTTCTATGTGGTACAAAGCCTTCCTCTCCTTATCTCACCAACAGCTCCAATCTCTATTTCATTATTATCATTTTTAGACCGGGTCTTACTTTGTCACCCAGGCTGGTGTGCAGCGGAGGGGTGTGATCTTGGCTCACTGTGGCCTGGACCTCCTGGGCTTAGTCAATCCTCCCTGCTCAGCCTCCTGAGTAGCTGGGACTGCAGGTGCACACCATTTCACACCCGACTTATTTTGTATTTTTCGTAGAGATGGGGTGTCCCTATGTTGTCCAGGCTTGTCTGGAACCCCTGGGTTCAAGGGATGGGCCCACCTCAGTCTCCTAAATTGCTGGGACTATAAGCATGCATTACCAAGCCCAATCCAATCTCTCTTTTTTAGAAAGTAACAAATATTTTTTGGAAGATAATTTCAACTACTCTCAATTCTTTCCTGACAGTTTCTTCCTTTTTAAATGGGTTCCAAGCTGGCCAAATTTCAAACAATCCTCCCAAAGTACTCCGGGATACCAGTGGGTATGTGACAAAGATCTGTTAACCTGCAGAGGAGGCAGCACCCCGAACAGGGCTGCCGTCCACTCCACTGCTACTGCCAGGCGGGACATTATTGACAAAAAAGACCCCACTGAAGCATCGAATTCAACAGGCAGATAACTATTTTGGCACGAAAGCCAGAAAATATGACAAGCTCTATAATCTAAAAACTGGAAGTAAAGATTATAATTAAACCATAGGAATGTTAATTGTAATTATTTAAAAATGTGGGGCCAGTCCCATTTCTATAAATTTACTTTAATGAAGGGAAACTGAGCTGGGCATGCTCAAGACCTTCCCACTGGTTGCATTTGTGTTCACATTACCCCACAGCAGGCGGCGGCAGCCTCACAGTCGGTTCAGAGGGCCTGGGGGAGGAGAATGACCTAGAAGTCATGCACTAGGCGCTTAGTGACAGTTAAAGGAAGAAGATAGCCATGTAGACCTTCATTTCCATGGGCAGGGCCTGCCGCCTCCAAAAGGGTCAGATGATGACACTTTCATTCCTTTACATCTCCCGGAGATTCCTCAGTACCCAGAGAAAGGAATGTGGGTGGGAGGCCAAGGACCTAGGGTGCCTGGCCTATTCTCCACAGTTCAGGCTTGGCTTCTGGCTGATCAGAACTGTGATACTGTCTCCATCTGAATCACCTACATGTTCAGACTAAACCCAACCATGAGACTGAAACCATTCTAGATGCATGGCGGCTACTTTTAACAGCATGAGCTACACTGAGAAATAACACTGAAAAAACCCCTCAACCCAACAACAGACTATTGAGAATTCCACCTTCTGCTCTCCCAGTTCAGAAAACACAGAATGGGGACACTGCTGAGCACACGTGTGTGTCCCTGTGTGTTGGGGGTGAGGGGAGTGTGGGTGCTGCTGGGCCCTCCTTTCTTTAAGAAGATGGCCAGCTTTATTGGGGTTCTCTTCCCCTCTGGGGAGAGAACTGTGGGGGACGAGAGCATCAGATATGCTCTCTGCCTGGGCCAAGTCCCCTTGGTTTCTCTAAAAATTAGAGGTGTGGTTACAGTTACTGACAACCTGGGAAGTGCCAGCTTCTCCAGGTCTTCACCTTTCATCAGTGTATCTTGACCAATTTTTTGCTCCCTCCTCCATAGCCAATTTTCACCAATTCAGGGGTGGAATGTACACAGGCCTTAGGCATCTACTGAGTCCTGCAGGGACTGTGTTGTACTGATCCTGTAAATATTGCAACTACAGCAGAACAGGAGAGGAGCACCTGGCCAGGGCACCAGGGTACCCCAATAAGAGGAAACTCCTGGGGCAAGCCTCATGAGCCACAATTTAGGCTACGTGTGCAACAACGCAACAACGGAGGGGGATCATGAAGGGGAGGTGTTACTTTATATCACACATGTGTATCATCATCTTGCGAATAAAGATGAAAAGAACACTACCTTGTAGAAAGAAAACCAAATTTGGTAAAGGACACTGCATGTCAACAGCAGCCTCTCCTAATTCTGCATTTTCTCTGATAAACACAAAGCTTTGGAAAGTTGGAAATGTGCAGCTGGCCAGAATGAACTGTACACTCGGGCCTCAACAGTAACAACCTGACCCCCTGAGGACATCCAGAGCTGCTGGCTCAGGCCAGAGCACAGTAAGGCCAGCAGACACAAGGGTGACTTGCATCAGGAGAGGTGGCATGTGTACTATCCTGCACCTGGGTGGGGAGTCAGAAGTTTGCTGGAAATCTTTTAGTCACTGAGATCCACCCTTTTCCCTGGTCTATAAGAGGCAAGCTGCCTTAGAAAAAGAAATTATGTTAGACTTTAACTGAGCTAAGTTCTCTTACCGAAAGGAGGCTACAAGAGAGAATTACTTGAGGTAAAGGAAGCAGACTTCTGTGGGGAGGAGAGTCTTGCCCTTCTCTCTAAAACAAGCGTCCCCAACCCCCACCTGCTGGAACCAGGCTGCACAACAGGAGGTGAGTGGTGGGTAAACGAGCATTACGGCCAGAGCTCTGCCTCCTGTCAGACCAGCAGTGGTATTACATTCTTCAACAGGGATCTAACTTGTGTGTTCCTTATGAGAATCTAATGCCTGATGATCTAAGGTGGAACAGTTGCATCCTGAAACCAACCCCACCACCACCCAAGGAAAATCTGTCTTCCATGAAACCGATCCCTGGTGCCAAAGGTTGGGGACTGCTGCTCTAAAAGACGGCGGGCTCTGGGGTCAGTGTTTTCTCTTTCCTCTCTCTCTTCCAAGACCAAGATGAACAGCTCATAGAACTGGGTTTCCTTCAGGAAAGCTATCATCACCAGAGGGTGCATGTGGTGCCTAGGCATTGTCACTACACCAAGAGCTCAGCAGGAAGAGGCACAGCTCGGCACTGGTTGGCCACTACAGCACAAAGAGACAGACAGATGGAGGCAGCCCTGGGAGCAGTTCCTGGAAGGAAGCCGTGCTTCCTAGAGATATTGGAAGTCCTACAGGAACTCTCAGGTCAGGATCGCTGGATTTTTGTCAATGTGGAAGCAGCTTGTTATGGATATGGTTTCATAATACCCTCCCTGCCCCTTTCCTAGTCATCCAGTATGGTATGTGTCTCCTATTCACTCGACTATGGTGAATTCAAATAAAGCCTGTGGTGCCAACTGGGATAATAAGTGTTAGTTACTCTGGGTGTGGTAAAACGGCAACTGTGAACTGCTGCCCTAGAGACTCGAAAATGAAACTCTAAAAAAACAAAATTAGAAAGGTGAAACACTATTAGTTAATTTTTACTACTTAAATGTTTAGATGATTTCACATTTATCTTCTGTTTGAAAACCAACTACTTTTTACATTTGAAGAGAGATGGCCTCTGGCCACTATGGTTCCAGCACTAGAGAGTAGGACTTGATCGTTTTAAAGAGTGGAAAATGAATCATGAAGCAGAGCTGTATCCAAGAATTTCTCCAAGATAAATACTCACATGAAATCTGGATGTAGTTTTTTTCTCACAATGCATGAAATGCAATTTTCCAAAGAGGGACACAAACATGTCACTTTGCTAGGATGCTTCATTCAGATAATGCCATAGAATGAAGAAAAATCCAACTCTGTCTGAATTTAACTTGGGGTTTAGGGAAGAACATAGCATCTTTTCTAGATTAAAATAATATTCAAAGTTACAGAAATAGCTAAATGAGAGTAAACACTAATATTATATGTCCTTGGTTATAACAAGATCTTTTGGCATGTAGAAATCAATCATAGGATTTATAATTGAACATCAGGATTCCACAAAAGGACAAACTCCTCATCCTCAGAAAGTAGGGCTCACTTCACAGAGACAACAAACATGTCTTTTTCTCTGCCACTGAATACACAGATAGGCACATTTGATTATCCATATACTTAAGTCTTCAGCGGTACTATTAAAATAATTGGAAACCATCTTGAACAGAACACTGTGTCCCAATCAGTGCTCAACAAGAAAATGAAAAATTTGGAAAAAATAAATCTATAATTGTTTTGTTATGTTTCTAGTTAACTACCAATCCCTTCAAAATGAAGTTATATGTCTATTTCGATATAGGAACAAATGCAAAAGTCTTTTCATCATGTTTTTCAAATACCGAAACAAGCAGTTCTCAAGAGACAGAAAACTACAATCAATAGTCAGGCCTTTAATGGCTTTGTTGTTTTCCATTCAGTACTTTCTCCAATATATACTTCACGTAGTCTGGCATTCACAGTTTCAAACCCACACGCTGAGAAGGGCTGCATTTTGGCAACTGTATTGAGAAGGGTTAGTCTTTATTCAATTACTACTGGAAAAAATTCCCTTTGATAGCATTCAATAAAAACGAAGCATTCCTAATAAATGAGATTTACATTTATTGGATATGGTGCAAAAACAATCAAAGATATTAACTCTAGTTATTATAGAGCCAAATTTTAAAACATAATTAAATATATGCATAACTGTTCACTTACTTGGAATGTAGGAGATCATTATTAGAATCAGGAATGCATAGTAGTCAAAAGAGAAATTGTATTTGTTGGGTAAGCTGATGGAATACAGGCCAGCCTGTCTGACAAAGGGCAGAGCTGCGTATATTGTGAGCAGTTCTCCTGACACTCCCATTGGGTACAGCACAATGAAAAGTGTGTACCTAAAACAAAACACAATATTCATTACTGAGGCTCAAAGCTAGCTTTAGGCGGAAGCTGCACTTCCCACCCTTCTAATCAGTATTAGTCTTTTAGAAAATGTTTGCTTATATATTTTCCTGTTTACCTCCTATTCAAATTCAGGTTTTACAAGCCAGTTTTTGAAATGAGCCTACAGCAGGCATATGTTTCCAAATGTTCTACCACAGAATAAATGTGTTCAGGCAGCCTCAAAATTTGGTCTGACTAAATAAACAACTCTTCAAAATAACGCTCTAAAATAACTAACGTGATGCCAAATGCTGGTAAACGAGGGGAACTGAGTCATGGTTTATACTGAAGGGTCCTGCCCTGTGGGCCTTGGGATGGGGTTGGAGCAGAGGTGTTGGGACATGTGGTCTAGGAATTCCCACAACACACAAAAAGACTAAACAACAACAAAAAATAACCAGCACAGACATCTGTATACTATTTTTCAAATGTCTGTACGTGATATTGTGAAAAATCAAATATATGCAATTAAAAAAACTTAAAATTCATAATAGCTTTTGGTTACTATGTAATTTTCCAATCAAAACACCTCACAGTTAACAATTATCATCACACGGGAGGGGTTCTGCATAATCTTTTTCTCTTTAAACAGGAGTTCTCCATATTCCACAAAGAATTCAGAGAGCAGTCACTGACCCATGGAACTGTAAGCCGCTGTAAGTATTGCTAAAGGAATCATCAGCTCAGACTTTAAAAAGCCTTTGGCTATTTGTGACTCACAATGTGCAATGGACTACAAACGTCTGGGCACAGGAATTGCATTGAAAATCTCTGAAGAGGAAGGGAAGACATATTCCCCACTGCCAATTTTAGCCACACTAAGTAGGATGGTGGAAAAAGTCTTTCAGAGGCCATGGAGAACAGTAGATGAAGAAATCTGTCTCCAACAGTAAAATCAGGCCTTGGTCAACAGAATTCCCTAACAACCAGGGTAAACAGCTTTTACAGTGGCTGTCCAGGTTGGTTAGTTACTGCTGTGTTTCCCATTCTTCCCCTTTCCTAATAAAAATGTTCATTGCAAATGAGAAAAATAATAAAAATAATAAAGGAGTTCCTATACTCGAAATGTTGGGAACAATCAGATTATGTCCCTAATTTAATCACTGAACTCATAAACAGTCTAGGAACCACTGCTTTCCTTCCACCAAATAAGGCATTTCAGCTCTGGAGACAACTTGGATCCTTTTGCTTTGTCACTCTCCCTCAAAGTGTTTCCCAGCTCAGAAAACTGCCTACAACTGTCTCATGGACTCATTAAGGTAAGCAGATGAACTACTAGCCTTATACCCAATTCATCATTACTGGTAAAAATAATCAAAGCAAAACAAAAGTGATAAGCTAAAACTGCCATGTAATGTTTATTATCTAAAAATTAATTTAAGAGTCACAGCTTCTTGGCAAAATTGAAACTAGGAGAATAGGACTTGGTCCAAAAAAACCCATCACAATGGCAGAAGCTCATCAGTAAAATGTGATGATATGGACAAAAAAGGGATGTTACAGCAAATCTCTATTGATTGTTACTTGGTGATGAGATTTTTTAAAAAAGGAAAATACTGCATAATTGAAGAGAACTGATCCCAATTAAAATAATTTAAGCAAAATATAAAAATCTTAAAACAGTATTTCTCTTAGTCAAAGTACAGACTCTTATTCTGATGAAATCTACAGACAAGATTTCTACCCAACCTATCTCAATTTTATTTTTAGAAACTTGGAGGCAATATTTAGGCAATAAAAGGCAAATGCATTGACAGATCATTTCAAAAGTAAGCGTTCATTCCTTATGCTTTTTTACCTGGCCCATTTGATGAGGTAAGGCAGATGGTTTAATAGACTGAATGTATAAAAGGAGTAACGGATGATTTCTGTGATCGTCCAGGCAATAACAAACAGGAGGACACTGTCTTCAGTCTGTACCTGAAGGAAGAGGAAAACAAAAGAAAAAGCCAACACACAGACGTTAATGAAGACGAACTCACAGTGTGCAGTGCCCCACAGAGCTGGGGAGTGAGTCGGCACTGCCGCTAGTCTCTATCTTCAGGGCTACTGTACAGCAGATAGAGCATGTGTGTAGAGGAGCTGGGGCCTAGGGTGACAGCTGTGTACAGCCCAGAGATGAGGGCCAAGTGCAAAGGCCCTCAGTCACCAGGAGCAAGAGCAGCAGGGTGGGGAGAACAAACACGAGAGGTGGGGGTTTTGCAGGTTTGCCAGCCTCATGTGGAGAACGTGGACTGATGTCGGTGGGAGCCAAGAGCAGTTAGGTAAGGAGGGTGGGAGGGCAAAGTGGAGAGCCTTGGATCCATTACCAAGAATTTTACTTGGTTTGCATGACAGCTGAGAACCCAAGGCAATTTCAGAGAAGGGGAATGTAATTATTAAAGCACAACTGGGCCGGGTGCAGTAGCTCCTGTCTGTAATCCCAGCACTTTGGGAGGCTGAGGTGGGTAGATCACCTGAAGTCAGGAGTTTGAGACCAGCCTGGCCAACATGGCGAAACCCTGTTTCTACTAAAAATACAAAAAAATTAGCTGGGCATGATGGTGCATGCCTGTAATCCCAGTTATTCAGGAGGCTGAGGCAGAATTGCTTGAACTTGGGAGGCAGAGGTTGCAGGGAGCCGAGATAGTGCCACTGCACTCCAGCCTGGGCGAGAGAGGGAGACTGTTTCAAAAAAAAATAAACAAAAACAAAAAGCACAAAAGAAGATGAGGCTAGCTCACAAAGCAAGAGGAATTCCACCGAGGGGAGGGCTGGGGACCACCTGCAAGGTAAGAGCCCATTTATTTTCTCCCATGAGAGACTTCTTCCCCCAAAGGAGGCCGGCTTTAACTCCTCCATGATTAGGGAAGCTTCCATGCTGTTCCCAGGAGGCAGTTAGAGCCAAAGAGCTTTGAAATCCCCAGCCTCCTCTGAAGTTGTTTTTATGCTGAAAAAAACAATAAATGTTTAAAAGAGCCCCTAGGTGATTTTTTAGGAGGCATTTTCTTCCACTGAAAATGTACTGCTGTGGTTTTAACTTTCAGCACCTTCCCCATCCCTTCCCAGCTGGGTTTGTAATGACCTTTTGTGCTTGAAAATCAGCAAGAAGCACCCTTGCACCTCAATTCCCATTAATTTCCATGCATCTAAAAAACATTCCAAGAGTCGGATGTAAATAAGAAATCCCACCCCATAAACCAAACAAATCTTGATGACAAGATGGACTTTCTGTCCCACTCTTAATACCTAATACAGCAAGGGAGTGGCATTCTAGCCTTAACTTTTGCCTCTTTCCATTTGCAATGTTAATAGTTTTTAGCACTTATATTCTTCCTCAGAAAGTGTACATGGAGCGATCCACCTACACAACGAAATAAGTAGTCATTTACATATCTATTAACTAAATTGCTCTGACAAAGAATTTCATAAAGGCACAGTTACTATTCTCTAAAAATAATAAGAATTTTATACTGTCAAAAGTAAGAGTACTTTCTGTTTTCCTGGTGCTCTCATATTAGCCAAAGTAAAGCAAAAGCTAAACACCTCTAAAGCTTTCATGGTGAGATTTTTTTAATCTGTCCCCAAATCCTTACTTGAATCCATCTACACCAAAATATAATATTAATATAAAAGCACACTTTGCTTTTTGATGTGTTTTATAATCCTCCTTATCTTAAGGAGTTATGTTTGTGCAGCTATGAGTAGAAGCCTTGCCTAAAGAGCTCTAGGTTATAATAGGAAATTCCTTTAATATTTTGAACTGTAAACATCTTGAAATCAGGGAATGTATTCTATTCATCTTCTGTTTTCCAAAAGCACTTTGTGCTTTTCACAAGTAACAGTTCAATAAATAATTGCAGAGCAAATGAATTCGGTCCTAATCGGGTTACTCTGAGACTTAGTTCCCTTCTTTTTGGTGCCTGATAGTTTCCGTGTAGTCTCAGTGGCCTTCAAATAGGTAACAAAGAAACAAACAAACTCCTAAAACCCCCCAAAACCTCCTGCTTTGACCCAGCCTAGAGGTTGGTTATTATTCACCTCCCATCCACCCCCAAGTTAGACCTTAGCCAAAGGAACTATGAAAAACTCAGACTCAGGCCAAATATGAAAGCAGTCTGTTCCCAGAGTCCAGCTGTAAAGACAATGGCGTAAGTCTTTTAAAAAAGACTAAGGATGCAGGAAATGATCATTTTGTGCAAAATGATATTTTCCAATCAATAGGAAATGCAACATTGTTATCAAGAAGGGATATGGATAAAGAGATTGACCTTATCTAATTTATCGATAATTATACAACCAATAACACAAAACAGGGGCAAATGCAATGCATGAGTTAAACCCAGTAAGATCAATGAGACTCGAACAGGTATTCGTACACTCATGTTTATAGCAGCATTATTCACAATAATCAAAAGGCAAAGAAACCGAGGTGTGTACTGATACATGGATAAGCAAGATGTGGTCTATACATACAGTGAAGTATTATCATATGCATACAGTGGAGTATTATCATATACACACAGTGGAGTATTATTCAGCCTTAAAAAGAAGAAAATTCTTACACATGCTACAACATGGATGAACCTTGAGGACATCATGCTAAGTAAAATAGGCCAGTCACAAAAAGATAAATGCTGTGTGATTCTACTCATACATGGTACCTAGGGTGAGGCAGAGACAAAAAGTAGAGACAGAAGGCGGCCAGCAGCTGGGAAGATGGGAAATAGATAATTACTGTTTAATTGGTGTGGAGTTCCAGTTTGGGAGGATTAAAAAAGTTCTGGAGATGGACAGTGATGATGGTTGCACAACAATAAGAAAGTGTTTATGCAACTGAACTATACAAAAGTGGCAAAATGGTAAATGTTATATGTATTTTACCACAATAAAAAATAAATAAAAGCCCACCAAAACAACCACAGTAACATAAATTTAATAAGTCTAAATGTAATTACATGACTTAGCAACAACAAAATGACTCCACATCAGAATGGAGAAGACCTACCTTATGAAATCAAGAGATCTGGAGTTTTTGGTGAACCATAAGCCTCAAAAGAGCCAACAGGGTGTGAGCTGGCTGTTCAAGCAAACAAAACTCCAGGATTCAGCCACATTAACAGTCTTATCCCAATTACTGCACTGTAAATAGATGAGACCCCACTTAGGGAACAGTCTGCTAGAAGAACTCCTCATTAGCTGGGCGAGGTGGCTCACGCATGTAATCCCAGCTACTCAGGAGGCTGAGGCAGGAGAATCACTTGAACCCATAAGGTGGAGGCTGCAGTGAACCGGAATCACATCACTGTACTCCAGCTGGGTGACAGAGTGAGACTCTGTCTCAAACAACAACAACAAAAACAGACAAACAAAAACCTCCTCAACTAGCAGAGCTGACTTTGGAAAAGGAAAGAGAGGGTAAGTATTTTAAAATATGTAAAAGGATACCATGAACAAGATGGATAAAACTAGCAGGGAGTAAAATGCTGGGTTCAACATAAGAAAAATTGTATAACAAATCAGGTGACTAATCAAATAGGCCACCTCATAAAGTTGTGTGCTTGCAGGCCCTGGACATATCCAAACCAAGACTGCCCAGGAAGGTCCTACCAAGGACAGGAGGCTGAGCTGGCCTGGGGTGGTCAGGGCTGCCACTGTTCTTTGGAAAGGTGTGTGCCCATGACTCTCTGTGAGCAAGGCATGAAACACTGGCTAATACTGACTTCCTTGCATGAGCTGAAATTTTTCTAGCTGGCGAAAAAAATGGTTAGAGGCTTTGATAATGCTTCTTAAAATAAATTTTCCTTCATCCAAAAGGCCAGAGAGGAGAGAATAACTGACAAGCTCTCCTGTCATCGTTACTGACTCCGAGCATGTGAAATGCGAATCGTTCTCTGGCTATTACTCCCTGCTTGAGGGCAAGGACTTCAAGGGCCAAGGTCTCATCATGTGGCTTCCTCAGTCCTGAAACAGGTCTGGACACAGGGATATGTAGAATCAATGCCCCTTAAATTGGATGATAACTTATATTTTTCTTTTCCTTTTTTTTTTTTGTTTTGAGACTGGGTCTTGCTCTGTTACCCAGGCTGTAAGGCAGTAGCACAATAGCAGCTCACTGCAGCTTCAACATCCCAAGACAGCCTCCTTGGGACTGATCCACCTGCCTCAGCCTCAAGAGTAGCTGGACTACAAGTGCATGCCACCATATCCAGCTAATTTTTTTTTCTTATTTTATGTAGAAATGGGGTTTCACTGTGTTGCCCAGTCTGGTCTCAAACTCCTAGACTCAACTGATCCTCCCTCCTCAGTCTCCCAAAGTGCTGGGATTACAGGTGTGAGCTACTATACCCGGCCACTTTTCTATGTTGAAAGCAACAACTGGGAACATTTTTATAATAAGTGGGGAGGCTCCTTTCTATTAAGTGCCAGTCACTCAGAGAAAAATAATCAATAGTCTCACAGAAGTAAGAAAAGCTAGTTAAGCTTAGGAGGGATTTTTTGAGGGGCAAAGGATTTGGATTATAAGAAGTTCTACTCGGCTGCTTTTTGAATTTAGAACTAGAAACATATAAACATATGATTTTATTAATTATCAAGAATAGGAGGTTTATGGGTGAGTGGCCCAGGCCTATAATCCCAGTGCTTTGGGAGGATGAGGCAGGAGGATCATCTGAGGCCAGGTGCTGAGATCAGCCTAAGCAGCATAGTGAGACTCCATTTCTACAATAAAATTAAAAAGTAGCCAGTGTGGTGGTGCACACCTGTAGAACTACCTACTTGGGAAGTGAAGTGGAAGGATCACTTGAGCCCAGGAATTTGAAGTTAAAGTGAGCTATGATGGTGTCACTGCACTCCAGCCTGGGTGATGAGCAAGACCCTGNAAAAAAAAAAAAAAAAAAAAAAAAAAAAAGAAGAAAAGAGGAGGCTTAATATGTTTCCTCAAATATTTGAACGCAAATGTTCATAGCAGTATTAGTCATAATTGAAAAGTGAAAACAACCCAAATATCAGTCAACTAGTGAATGGATAAACAACATGTGATATATATCCTGTTCAGTGGAATACTATTCAGCAACATAAAGGAAAGAAATATTGACACATGCTACAACATAGAAAAACCTCTAAAACATTATGTTGAGTGAAAGAAGCCAAATGCAAATCATCATCCATTATATGATCCCATTTATATGAAATATCCAGAAAACGCAAATCTAGAGACAGAAAGTAGATTAGTGGTTGCCAGGGGCTGGGAGTGGGAACTAATTATAAAAGGGCATGAGGTCTCCAAGATGTACTTATTTCACATCGCATGCCTGCATCAAAATATCTCACGCACCCCATAAACAGACACCTACCATGTATCCACAAAATTTTTAAAAATATTTTTTTTTTTAAAAGGGCACGAGGGATCATACTGGGGTGACAGAAATGTTCTAAAATTAGATTACGGTGATAGTTGCACAACTTGGTCCATTTACTAAAAACCATTTAATTATACGTTTAACATGGTTGAATTTTGTAAATCATACTTTTGTAAAGTTATTTAATAAAAAAGTATCTGGGAGGCTGAGGTGAGAAGATGGCTTGAGGCCAGGAGTTCGAGACCAGCTTGTGCAACATAGTGAGACCCCCCCCCCTCTTAAAAAAAGAAAAAAGGAGTTTGCTTTAAATACATATTATTGCCTTTTAAGGGAAAAGGGACATTTAGGGCAAAGTGGGAGAAAGGAGATGATGAAGATTTATTAAGGATTACTAAGTAAAAGAGGGAGACAAAAGCCAGGTTTAGGATAGGTTGCCAAAAATGCCATAAAGCCATGCTTCAAAGTTGCGTATTTGCAACAATGGGCACAAATAGGGGAGTGGGTGCCATGCAGCACTTCCTGTGAGGGAGTCTTCCTTTGCCAGGCACAGTGAGCTGCGTATTGGATACTCCATGCTGCAGACGGGTTTCCACCCCCTGCTCTAAAGCGAGGGAGGAGGCGGCTGGGTGTAGGCGGCTTGTGTAATTTAGCCAAGGGAGTTTACATAGAAATTCAAGCTGGAGAAACAAATGGGTGCAAGAGAAAAACCTTTACACACAAATAGCATCATATGTTTGACTTTAAAAGGCACAGGGAGTATCAGTACATGAAAAGCTGTCATTTTTATTACAGTCAAAGAAAAACAGATGGTGCCACATAGAAAAACCACTATTGTAGAAACCCTATTCTTCTTAGCATTTTGGAACCACTGCTTATCATGCTGGTTATTTCAAAGAAATTCGCTGACCAAGCTTTATGGCAAGCATTCTTTCCTCTTCTTAAAACTCCTTTCATTTGTGAAGAGATTTGGTAAAATCTAAGGGTTTGCTTTTGGAAAAGTCATATGTTTGTCTTAGTCTGTTCAGGCTACCATAACGGAATACCACAGACTAGGGGGCTTAAACAAGAGAAAGGTATTTTCTCACAGTTCTGGAGGCTGGAAGTCTGAGATAGGATGGGAGCATGGTTGGTTCCTGGTGAGGGCTCTTTTCCTGACTTGCAGGTGGCCACCTTCTAGATGTGTCCTGACATAGCATTGTTTTTTATAAGGGTGCTAATCCCATCATGAGGGCTCCACCTCCTCATGACCTCATCTAAACTTATCTTCCAAAGGTCCCATTGCCAAATACCACTGCATTGGGGGTTAGGGCTTCAAGGTATGAATTTTTTTGTGGGAAGAGACACAATTCAGTCCATAGCAATGCTCTAGATTAGGTGTTGGCAAACTTTTTCTGTACAAGGCTAGTTAGTAAATAATGTAGGGTTTGCACCACAGGTGGCTGCTGTAATATATTCATCATTGTTTTTTAAACCCTTTACAAAATGCAAAAACTATTAGCTAGGCATGGTGGTGGATGCCTATAGCCCCAGGTACTCAGAATCACCTGAGCCCAGAAAGTTAAGGCTGCAGTGAGCTGTGATCACACCACTGCACTCCAGTCTGAGCAAGAGAGCAATACTGTTTATAGAAAACAAATCAAAACAAACCAACCAACAAAAAAAGTAAAAAATATTATAAATTGCAGGTTAGATTTAGCCCATAGGCCAACCTCTGTTACAGATTCATTTAACCCCTCCAACCTTCCCTTTCCTGTGACTTCCCTAGCTTACAAATGTTATTCTTTAACATTTCTTTGACAGGTTGTGTGGGGAGGCAGGGAGAAGGGAGTTAATGTCTATCACCAATGGACACTACAGGGGAAAAAAGCAACCTTGTAAGAACATGTATAGGTAGGTTTTTCATATTATCATTTTAAGATCTCAGTAATTGCTTTGTGTGTGTGGATAATATAAAATTTATCATTTAACAATTTTTTTTTTTTTTTTTTTTGAGGCAGAGTCTCACTCTGTTGCCCAGGCTGGAGTGCAGAGGCACAATTTTGGCTCACTGCAACCTCCGCCTTCCAGGTTCAAGCAATTCTCCTGCCTCAGCCTCCTGAGCAGCTGGGATTACAGGTGTGCATCACCATGCTCAGCTAATTTTTTTGTAGTTTTAGTAGAGACAGGGTTTCGCCACGTTGGTCAGGCTGGTCTCCAACTCCTGACCTCAATTGTTCTAGCCGCCTTGGCCTCCCAAAGTGCTGGGATTACAGGCATGAGCTACCACTACGCCCGGCCCATTTAACAATTTTAAGTGTATAATTTGTTAGAATTAAGTACATTCATCATATTGTGCAACCATTACCACTATCTATTTCCAGAAGGATTTTATCATCCTAAACAGAAGCTCTGTACCCATAAAACAATCACTCCACATCCTCCCCTTACCACCCCCAGGTAACTACTATTCTATTTTCTATCTCTAAGAATTTATTTATTCTAGGTACGTCATATAAGTGGAATCATACAGATGTGTCTTTACTTTTTTGAGATGGAGTCTCGCTCTGTCACCCAGGCAGGAGTGCAGTGGTCTAATCTTGACTCACTGAAACTTCTACCTCCTGGGTTCAACTGATTCTCCTGCCACAGCCTCCTGAGTAGCTGGGATTACAGGCGCCAACCACCATGCCCAGCTAATTTTTATATTTTTAGTGGAGACAGGGTTTTGTCACGTTGGCGAGGCTGGTCTCGAACTCCTGACCTCAGGAGATCTGCCCGCCTTGGCCTGCTTCCCTAAGTGCTGGGATTACAAGCATGAGCCACCGTGCCTGGCCTAGTATGTGTATTTCTATGTTTGATTTATCTCTGTGGTAGTATGTATTAGAATTTCTTTCCTTTTTGTGTCTGAAAAATACATCATTGTACGTATATACTACATTCTGTTTATCATCTGTTGATGAACATTGGGGCTGTTAACAATTTTTGGTGATTATGAATATGCTGCTATGAACATTGGTGTGCAAGTATGTTTAAGTACTTGCTTTCAATTCTTCTGGGTATGTTCTTAGTAGTGCAGTTGTTGGATCGTATGGTAATTTTATGTTTAACTTTTTGAGAAACTGACGAACTGCTGTCCACAGTGGCTGTATCACTTTACATTACATCACTACCAAAAATGCACAAGAGTTCCAATTTCTCCACTGCTTATTTGCTGTGTTTTGTTTTTCTGTTTTTGTTTTGCTTTGTTTTTTTAAATACTAGCCATCCTAATGAGTATAAAGTGGTATCTCATGGTAGTTTTGACGTGTAGTTCCCTAATGACTAGCGATGTGGAGCATATCTTCATGTGCTTATTGGCTGTTTTACATCTTCTTTAGAAAAATATCTATTCAAATCCTTTGCCCATTAGAACTTTTTTAGTATCTCTTTTTAATATTTATGGTGACAGCAGTAAAAATAATTATACCTAATTGTTACTGAGCTCTTACTATATGCCAAGTACTTTTTAACATGTATTACCTCACTGAATCTTCATTTTACAGACAAGTAAAGTGAGGTTTACAGAATTTAATCCCAAGGTATGTCCCCTAAACCTGAACAGCTCTGACTTGTCTTCTTGGGCTTAGGGTCTCACATGCACGTACACACACACACACACACACACACACACACACACACACGCGCGCGCTGTTATGGGGATAACAATTCTCTTTCAAAATCAAGACTTTAAAAAGGAACCCTCTACAAGAAGAGCCTAAAGAACTGATAAGGTAAATGTGATGCTTACTTAGTGTCAAGAAAGCCATTAGTTCTCCAATAAATGTGGCCTACCTCTGAAAAGAGAATACAGAATAGGATTTGGACTTAAGGGACTACTGAGTGGAAGAGTCCACTGAGAAAGACTGAGTAAAGCATAAAAGGCCTCATGCCTGTAATCCCAGCACTTCGGGAGACTGAGGTGGGTGGATCACCTGAGGTCAGGAGTTTGAGACCAGCCTGGCCAACATGGTGAAACCCTGTCTCTACTAAAAATACAAAAATTAGCTGGGCATGGTGGTGCATGCCTGTAATCCCAGCTACTTGGGAGGTTGAGGCAGGAGAATTGCTTGAACCCAGGAGGTAGAGGTTGCAGTGATCTGAGATTGTGCCACTGCACTCCAGCCTGGTGACAGAGATAGACTCCGTCTCAAAAAAAA
>NW_016107702.1:1871382-1874104 GCF_001604975.1 Cebus imitator
TTACAGGTTACTAGCACCCAGAGATATCTTTAATATGTCTATAAAATGACTTCTGGTTGTGCATCAACTGACTCAAGTTAAAATACAACTTAAGAACTAGAAACAAACCGTAATGAATTAAGTTAACGTGAATCTTCTTCCCTGAGTCTTGTTTTGCTAACAATCATTTCCTTTTTTTGTTTTAGCCCTGCTACGGTTAGGATATTTGATGCTCCAAACCTCATGTTGAAATCTGATCCCCAATGCTGGGGGTTGGTGAGTGAGTCCTCACTGTTACTTTCCACAAACCTGGTGAAAGGTACCACCCGCTGGCTCCTCTCTCACCATGTGACCTCTACACAGGTTGGATCCCTTCACCTTCCCCCATGAGTGGAAGCAGGATGAGGCTCTCACCAGATGCAGGTGCTGGCGCCATGCTTCCTGTACAGGCTGCAGAATCATGAGCCAAATAGACCTCTTCTCTCTATAAATCATTCAGCCTCAGGTGTTCCTTAATAGCAGCACCTATGGACTAAGCTCTTACTATATGCCAAGCCCTCTTTTATTTCTGGATTTAACTTATTGTCAAGACCCCTAAAAATCTATCTCAAAAGTTTGTTTCTCTTTTCTATCTTTGCTAAGCAGAAATTGAAATACAAAATATGATTTCAATTCAAAATGAAAAGAAACTCATAAACACAAAGATTAAAAAAAGAAAACAGAAAAAAAAGGAAGAATGAAATACCTTACTAGGCAAGCTTCTGGTTTTCCAGAGATCAGCCCAATCATCTCAAATATGTCTTTGTACAGGTGTTAAGATTCACCTGAGACTCACCTCTTCCCCTTCTCCACATGGAGGACACAGTATGGAGGCCCAAAACGCAAGGTAGTGAGGACATGGAGAGCTGAAGGAAGGTGGTGGGTTAACATAGGTATGAACTAGAGGCCTGGCAGTTGAGGATGGCGGTGGTGAGGGAGAGACAGAGGTGACAGGTGGAAGAGATGGTCAGTGTGGTTGGAAAGCCAGTTACATGGAGCAAACAAGTAAACTGAGCAAAAAAAAAAATCAATATATTAAGAAAAATGGGCTTCTTGCTGTTGTAGGAGGTATTAACAAACGTGGAAGGGAAAATGCTAGAAAGAACACTGAGGTATTAGACTGCAGTTAGAGGGATCAGTATGAGCCCATGATTTACACACACACATGCACACACACACACAGAGCTATATAAATACATTTAGATGCAAATGCATGTGAGTGTATATGAGTATGTACATGTACACAAGCTTTCTCTACTGAGAGGGTCTAGAAGCAATGACACTTCATTAGCAGTGAGCACCTCATCTACCCAGATCTTGGATCCTAAGTTACCATTCTCTACTAAAAGGAACCAGGCAGGGCTCTTTAGCAAAATGGCTGATTCCAAGGCTGGCGCCGGGGAAGTACAAGATGAGTCTGGAAATCTTTTTGTGCCAGATCATAAGGATACTCAGTGGATGATGGAAGTAAGTCAAGAGGACCAGGAGGAAGAACTCCCACTGGCTAAATACTAGATAATTTTAAGCATAAACAAACAGACTATAATCCACTGAATTATATAGGAATTCATGAGTCCAAATAGATATAAATAAAATAAATAAATGAGAGAAAGGGAAAGCTAATTCTTACAGTAGAATGCCAATTTCTATGTGTAAAAGAAATAGAAATAGAGTTGCCATTTGGTAACCATCACAGAGGTGGCTGACATAGGCAGGAATCATTCCCACTAATTAATAAAAAGGAGGTAAACTGGAGGTGGAGAAACTACCAGGAGCAGGTGACAGAGGTCAGTGTCACCAGGAGTGGGAAGCTATCATGGTGTGCCTCCTGAGAAGAGCAGGCATGGCCTGAATTGGTTATGAGCAAATGCTGCATAGGCCTAGGCTGAGAAGTTACAGTCTGTATTCTTTAAAACTGACACAACGTAGTTTTAAAGAACACAGGCTGTATTCCTTAAAGTCTCACAATGGGGCGCCTGAGTGAGACCTTGTCTCAAAACAAGGCCATGAGGACAGGGCAAGACTGAGACACTTGTCCAGATTGAAGGAGTCTGGAGAGACCTGACAAAGAAACATCACACAAATGTGGCAGGAATACCACAGCAACCACATGCCTCCTTTCCCATGAATCCCAGTGCTCAGCATAAGACCTGGAGCACAGAAGATACTGATTAAATATTTGTCATTCCAGAATGGAGAAAAAAGACATTGTTTAGATAGTTAGTGGAATTTGAATGGAGCATACTGGATTAGACAGTAGTGTTGTATAAAGGCTGATTTCCTGATTTGGAGGGTTCTATGTAGGCGATATAGGAGTGTCTAAAACACATACTCACATACTTATGAGTGATAGGATGCTACACACAATTTGCTCTCAAAGTTCAGAAAAAACAAATGATGGTGCATATAAAAACACAGAGGGGTTGAGTGTGGTGGCTCATGCCTGTAATCCCAGCACTTTGGGAGGCTGAGGCGGCTGGATTGTTTGAGCACAGGAGTTTGAGACCAGCCTGGGCAACATGGTGAAACGCTGTCTCTGCAAAAAATACAAAAATTAGCCAAGCATGGTGGTGAGCACCTGTAGTCCCAGCTACTCAGGAGGCTGAGGTTGGAGAATCGCTTGAGCTCAGGAGGCAGAGGTTATAGTGAGCCAAGATCGTGCTACTGCACTCCAGCCTGGGGCGCCTGAGTGAAACCTTGTCTT
>NW_016107702.1:1874114-1930698 GCF_001604975.1 Cebus imitator
AAAAAAAAAAAAAAAAGGCAGAGAGAATAGGAAATGGAACAAATGAAGTAAAATGCCAATAACTGGGCAATCTGAGTGAAGGGAATATGAGAGTTCTTTGTACTGCTCTGGCAACTTTTCTCTAAGTTTGAAATTACTTCAGGAAAAATTATTTTCTAAAAAACACTTAAATACTAAGCAACCACTCTGGGGATATAATGAGAAGGAAATATAACTACTACCCGGTTTCTAAACATATTATTCTGGAGGTGGGGCCTCAGGATCTGCTGGAAGAGGTGGGCTTTATAATCACAAAAGACCATAACAGTTATAAAAAAACATATCAACAAGGGTACACAAATGGAAGGCGGCTTGAGAGGGAACAGCATATGGAACGCTGACCTCAATCTGCCTCCACATCACTATTGTCTTAGACCATAAACTCATGGAAGGCAAGGTCACAAGTTGCTTTGAAGAAGGGCTAGCTTAGTTATAACGCAAAATCAAATTCGTAATAAATGCTTTACATTGGGATAATAATGATGATTAAGATAATGATAGTTCGTATTAGCAGGGCTAATTATTCCTTAAGAATGATAAAAGTAATTATGCATAAATTTTCACCAGCTAGCTGTGAAACTATTTCAGCATATATAAAGAACATATTCAGTTCCATGTGAAAAGCCAATTGTATCTCTGTTAGAAACCTCAGGACACAGAATTCAAAACAGTTGTACAGAAATTTGTCATTAAATTTTTTGGGAAAGATTAGGTTACATTTTACATGCCTAGTTGGTAGCTAAGATTTATTGAGCACTTACTAAGCACCAGGCACTGTTCTGAGCGCTTTGTGTTAACTCACAGACTTGGTTCCATGAGGGGAACCATGGGGCCTGGGAGAGTGGCACAGTTTCTAAAGAACCAGAACAGCTTACTCAACCCTCAACTGGGTAACGGAGGAAGGAGCCAGTGGTCACAGCACTGTCATGCCTCTGCCTTAGCAGTTATCCCACTCTGTGGTGTTTGCTGTCTGCTGGATTCTGCTTGACTCATACTAGGCTGGAAGGCCGTGAGGGCAGCAACTGTGTCTCTCCTTTTCTCACGTGTCTTACCTAGTGCTTAGCACAATATCTGGAGCACAGATAATACTGAATAAATATTTATTGAATGAACAAGAATGAAGAAATAATAGATGGCAACCCATCTGCAGTCTCAGCAAATGTGCTCCGACGTGGCTGGAACAGCCTTGGGTGGGAAGGCAGCTCCCAAGGGGTCGCAGTGCTGGTGCCTGGTTGGTCTGTTAGCTGAGGGGTTGGGCTGGAGAACAGGACAGTTCTGACAACAATCTTGGTCCTTTCTATAGCTTGATTAAGCTTTTTTGAACAAAAATGTAACTCATTTGGCTACTTATTTAAAAGGAATTTCATCCTTGATAAGATATTTAAATGTAATAGTAATAGATACAAACATGGTAGTTAAAAAAAAAGATGTTTGGATGAGTATGTCTTTTTGTTTTTGAGAAGGATTCTTGCTCTGTTGCCCAGGGTGGAGTGCAGTGGCACAGTGTCAGCTCACTGCAACCTCCGCCTCCCTGGTTCAAATAATTACCCTACCTCAGCCTCTGGAGTAGCTGGGGACTATAGGCATGTGCCACCACACCCGGCTAATTTTTTATTTTTTGGTGGAGACAGGGTTTCACCATGTTGCCCAGGCTGGTTTTGAACTGACTTCAAGTGATCTGCCCTCCTTGGCTTCCCAGGCTGCTGTGATTACATGCCTGAGACACTGCATCCAGACTAATATGAGTCTTTTCATACAATGATTTCATGTGTAAAGGTGTCCTTTATAATTATTAAAAATCCATGACAAAGTACCTGCTAGACAAAATACTATTCCTATTTTATGAAAAATGTGAGTTATAAAAGTATTAATACTTCTTGCCCTTTAAAAGTGAGAATAATGTGCAACACAGTTTTTTTTTTTTTTTTTTTTAAACCTACAGTGACAAAGGGAACTGGTTAAAAAGTTCTTACCGTTACAACACAATAACTGAGAACTATTTTTTGATGTGAATAATGGCCTAGTTAAATGTTCCACCCTACCAAAACAACTCTTGGTCACGAAGTAAACTTTTCTGAACATGCAATGAAAAACTATATAAGCATGCAATCAACAAGCGATACATGGTTAATTCTGCATTTATGACAAAGCCAGACACACAGATCTGTGTGTGTCTAAATGCTAAATGCTAAAATGTTCTCATTAGTCCAACTTTAATGCTTACTGTATGTTCAGCCTGTTTTCTGGAAAACATAAGGGAAGGATGGTCGGTACCTAAACTAGCCTAGCTACTCACTACTGCTGGCCTCTACTCCAATCAATGTTAACTCTGGAATCAAACAGATCTGCAGACTTCCTGGCTCCATGTTCTGCGGCAAGTCACTTATCCTCTCAGATCCTCAGCTTCCTAATTTGTAAACTGGAGAGATCAGAAAAACATATTAAGTGCTTAGCAAAGCACTTGCCATTTTAGCAGTTAGCATTATTATTCCAAGAAAGGAAAAATTCAATTTATTGAGATACTACTATCTATGCTAGTCACTCCTGGAACTCCATACAATGATGGCTGCCTTTTAGGCTTAATTACAAATAAAATGTTTTGTGTTGTTCTTGTTTTGCTTTTTGTTGCCTAAGTATTGCTTAAGAGATGCCATCTCTTCCTCTACTTGAAGGTTAACATATGTCTACCAACTGTGAGATGTCTAAGGATCTCACCAGCTGCTGGTCTTTCCCAATATTCTTCCTCAGTCCTGTTTGATTTGCTCACCTCCAAAAAGCATGTTATTAACTGAAAAGCTTTCATGCAACTATTATCTTAAACTCAATTCAAACACAGACACTGCATCAGAATGGAGTCATATTTAATTCCAACCTTTGTCATATATAGCTAATCCAGTCTAAACATTCTATGAAGTGATAGTCCTTTAACTCTAGCAATGACAGCCCACAGAACAATGTTCTCAGCAATTGGTGACTGTGGTCCCAAGGAAAGAGCTGGGGCCTACTCATCCCACAGTCCACCCCCAAATCTACAAATGCAGTATCCCAATGTGCCTACCCAACACTCCAGAGGAGAAGATTTACCATTAACAGAAAGGTAACTGAAATGTCAAAAGAACATGAAAATGGCAATATATTTTGTGAAATGTCATGGTTCTTTTTGTTCTATGACAGTGTAATAATTGCAGAAATTTCAAAAGATAGGGAAAAAAGGCCATGAACACCATCTCTTGGAGCAGAAATATCAAAATGGTGATCTATGGTCCCTGATCATAGATGTTCTGTTTGGGCTTGTACAGTGCTTTTTTTAAAATCAGAACTTAAAGTACAATACAAAAAAAAACTTTTTTTTTAAATTAGGTCTCACAATACTGAATCTATCTGGCAATCTCTAGCTGAGGTGCTGGTATGAGATGGCATGCACCCTCCAGTCACCATGCTTTTCTTGCATGTTCTTTTAAAATCCTGTGGGACAGATCTCTGCCACCAGCAGATAGCCTCTGCAACAGATGGTAAAGTGCTACACAAATGTCATGCAACATATTTGAAAACTCTAAAGTTTTAAAAACCATAAAGTATTATTTAAAAATTTGATTCGTTTTTACACTTGAGGCTCTGAACATACTTTCCTTTAAGGCAAGGACCTTAGCAAAAGATTATTTAAACCTGACCTAACAAAACAGCAACAATGCAGAAGGCAGAAGAGATTCACAACTGTCACGTTTTGGGCTATTCTGGTAATAAGCCGGAGCAAAAGGAAGTGAGAGGGAGAAGGCGCCAAAACTTGTCCTGCTGTAAGCAAACATTTATGGCTTGAAGGAAACAAAAGCTAAAATTCTTTAATGTGGCAAGCCTAATAATTAGTTTTTCTGAAGAAAACAAAAGTTAAAAATCTTTAGTGTAACAAGCCTAATAATTAGTTTTTCTTCCCTTCTAAAATGCAAAGCATGCCCTTATCATGCATACACGCAAGTCCACACATGTACACCAAGGCACATCTTACAAATTCCGGAAGTACACCAGGGTTTTACTCCAGACTTGGAAAGAGTCCTCTCTCTGGAAAATGCAGACAGCTTAGTCATATGCTTTAGTTTTTCTGTGATCCATCTCAGCTTGCTGTGAGAGGTTCTGACTACAGGGCTTTTTGATACAGGTTAAGTTTAAAAAGGTTACTGAACTTCCCTGAAGCAATGGAAATACACTGTATGGATATTTCACAGGAGTGATGGGGGATAATTTTTTCAGGTTCCTCTATGGTCTTTAAGTTTCCCAATGAGATCAGTTACCTGACTGAATTCACTGCGCAGGACAACTATCAGGGGTTTGAAGGTACTGGTATTCTTGCCATATTTATGTATTTTTAGTTAAACCCTCTGATACCCCTATTAGTACTTCAAAATAGATTTATTTTTAAAAAGCTACACTACATAAAGGACTGATGTTTTGGCAAAGAAGCAGATAATAAGAGAGAGTTCTTCCTCCCACAAGTTTTCAAATGAATATTAATCAATGCTTTAAAAATGCCACCACTTTACTGTGGAGCATATCTGCTTAAAAGTAGCTTACAGGTAATAGCTTTTAACTTTTCTTGTCTTTGCTGACATAGTTTAATCTGCTCACGATGCATGCCAATCACCTCACTTTTACAGTGAGGGATGAGAATCTTCAAACTCAGTGGGATAATAACGCTGATTGTACTCCTATGCATCTTTTAACTCAAATAGGAGAGAAAAGGCATGTGAAGTCGTTTTCAACAATGGCAAAGTTTATCACAGTGAATCCACCACAGAGTCCAAGCTGCAGCCCTCTGAGAGGGGAGGCCTGTATGGCCTCCTGACTAACCACCTAGCCAAGTGCTGCCTCTGCAGGGCATGAGGAGAACGCCATCAACACCATTTCCCACACCTGCAATTAGGACTTTTATGCCAATTTAATCTAGAATACGAAAAAAAACCCTTAATTTAAGGAAAACATACCAAAATACCTTATAGCATTTGTTTCTTTAAAAGAAAAATTATACATTCACATACACATGAGATAAAATATAGGAAAACTGAATTGACTAAAATCAAGGGAACAGTAAATAACGTCACACCGAATAGCCAGAGCTGCACTGTCCAACAGTGCAACTTCTAGTCACATGTAGCTATTCAAAATACAGTTAAACTGAAATTCAGTTCCTCAGTCACATTAACCATATTTCAAGTGTTCACATATGGCTACTATTTTAAGCCCAAGGTAATGACTTTTTTCTTCCTTCACTCTCATTCCTTTTCTATGACAGTTTCCTAAAGTGAAAAGTCAACCATCTTTGTTAATCCCAGAACTGCAAGTAACCAGATTTAGCTCTAAATAGGCTTCCCACTATGGGAAAGTAGCATCAATACATATGTTAAGATACCACCCAACAGTATAGACACAACTTATGCTTGAAGAGAATGTGTTCTAACAAGCTTGTCCAACATTTCACCATCAAAAATGGGAATAATGTAGGGGACCCTATGGATACATCTAGAAGATAAATTAAATGAGAGAGTGTTAGTATAATATTTTAGAAGGCTAACCAAAATGCTAAATGCACTGAAAAACCTAAAATCTGGAAGTCCTGGGGCAGAGGTAGAGGAAGACGTTGATCAGTGCTCAAGCCTGCAGGGACTGGTGTCTGCCAGGACAGTCTGGAATGGAGTAGGCTAGGGCAGGGACAGTTCTGAGTTCTAGGGAAACCTCAGGACAGTGGGACATTTTCCTCTGGGGCTATTAGGTCAGGACCTGGCCCTTCCTCTCCGGAATGAGATTTCCCCAAATTAAGATAACGGTGCAGACTTCTGGTATAAATGTCCCTTCTCACACTAGAATTGACAATGAGGAATGGTGCATATCAGATTTTAGCCCTTGAGGTGAGATAGCAAAAAAAAAAAAAAGGCCCTGAGAAGCTTTGCATGTCTAAGTATTTGTAGGGACAGTTATCTTGGGGAGGAGGGCGCAGGGTGCAGTGATGACGAGCCCGGAGCAGAACAAGATTAACATTAAAGACAAGTGAAACCAATTTCCTGATTTTGCTGGGCTTGGAATCTATCCAACTATTACTTGACAAAGAGGTTCTGTATAAAGTACTGTATAAAGTGATGGCAATGTTGGCTTCCATGGTTTAAGATGCTTGCTTGCTTTCTCTCTCTTTCTTTCTTTTATATGTAATTTAATTATCATCAGAGGATATTATATTTTAGACAACAACTAAGTTCCGGTGGAATTTTTCAAGAGCTATAAAGGCACTAAGACAGTGGGAGAAAGATGCGACATGTGATGGCAGAAGTGAGCCTACTTTTGGCTGGTGTGGTGGCTCAGGCCTGTAATCCCAGCCCTCTGGGAAGCCAAGGCAGGAGGACTGCATGAGGCCAGAAGCTGGAAATGAGCCTGGGCAACAGTTCAAGACCGTGCCTCCACAAAAATAAATACGCAAATAATAAAAAATTAGCTGAGTGTGGTGGTGTGCACCTGTAGTCCCAGCTATTCAGGAGGCTGGGGCTGGAGAATTGCTTGAGTTCAGGAATTTGGGGCTGCAGTGAGATGACTGTGTCACTGCCCTCTAGCCTGGGTAAGGACAGAGTGAGACCCTGTCTCAAAAAAAAAAAAAAAAAAAAAAAGGGAGAGAGAGAGAGAAGTGAATCTACGCTGAACCTAAAAGATCTAAATATTTTTTCAATATTTTGAAATAAAATCTTTATACATAGTACAATAAAATGTTGGAAAGGGACAGGCAGAAAAACACTGAGAGAAAAATAGACATTCTGATTTTGCCAAAACCATCTATGCTAAATATAGGTAATGGCAAAAGGAACCAGCTAGCTATAAGTAACACAATCTTTAAGTGGAAATGCCACTAAAGTGCTGCTGTATTTGTCTAGGAGCTGCTTCAAGTTTGACAGTGTCTGATTAACAATCAAATAAGGAGGGATTTTTTTTTTTTTTTTACCTTTAAGAGAGGTGCTAATTTTAAAAGTGAAGGTGATGTAAATCCACCTACAAGAATATTTAAAATAGAAAGTAACCAAGTAGACGGAATAGGATGGAGGATTTTAGACATATGGCTTTTAGGGGAGGCTAAAAGATACTGAAGATAACTCAATGGCCTTTGCTAACTGAGCCGCAGTGTCACTGTGGAAAGGGCACTGGGGCTAGATGACAGGATGGCACAGCTTTGGTCCACGCGCAGGGCTGAAGGAAGAAATGGCGTGCCCCCGACACTGCATCTCATCTCCTCATCTGAATGATGGGGGTAAGAAGTTGCCTTTCTGCCTCACCATGACACCATGTTCACAGATGGCTCATGCTGGGAAGTTCACAACACAGACATCAGGGACAACACGGAAGGCGTGCGGCCACAGGAGACACACCAACCAGGGAAGCAGCCTCAGAGGCAGGAAGAACACAAGTACACTGTGACCCAGCTGGAGGACACAGCAGGAAGGAAAAACCCCAACAACCAAAACAGGACCGGGAGCTGGGGTGCTAGGACATTATGTATCTGGTGCTTTGGCTTCTACAAGAGTGGAAAGGAAGAGGGAAAGAGGAAGAAAGGAAAACTACATTCTATCTCTGAAGGAAGTGGCAATCCTCTGCACAGCAGCTGCTTGCTGCTCTGTAAGGGGTTCAAAAGCTGCCCAGCGAAAACCTGCATGCTGGAGACCTTGAGTTCTCTCTCGATACTGCACCTTGTTCTCATAGATCCTTTTTACTTCATCTTCACAAAAACTGCAGCATAGCAGACAGGGCAGATATTAGCATTACTATTTTACAGATGAGAAGAACAAGACTTGCAAAGTTGAAGTGCCTTATCCTAAGCCACAAGGTAAACATTAAAGCCCAAACTCATCAACCCTTCACCTAAATTTTGGGTGCTAAGCCTCCACGTTCTAGAATACTGAGTTCTAATCACCTAGAAAAGAACAGAACTGTCCAGGTAAGGTGACGCTTCTGAGGAATCCCAGGAAGAGGTGTCGGCACTGTTTCCTCAGGTGGGAATGGCCTCTGAAACCATCTCCCTGACGGCTCTGGCCCACAGCATGGGGCACATGCCTGCTACAGACCCTTCCCAGCAACTCCACCCCAGTGTGAGGCAGCTGGATTCCTTAGGCTTCTCTCTTGAAAACAAACCAAAGTCAGTGTTGCTGCTTCTTCAGTGCAGTGATTTCAGATCTTCCTCTACCGTAAGGTAGGCTCCTCAAGCTTCCTCTTAACTAGTCATCAGCAAAGGCGCTGGATTTTGGAGAGCACAGTACCTTTACTTAGCAGTTTAAACTCTAAGGCTTTCATTCTTTGAGAATGAAACAATGGCTCTTGGAGTTAGAAAAGAGATGCTGAGATTTGATTACGCTTTAAGTAAACTAAGTAGAAAAGTACATTAAAATCAAGAAGAGAAGGTCACAAAAATTATAGCACAATACATAGGTATATTAGATAATTTCTCAAACCTTGGAATTCTTTTTTTTTTTTTTTTTTTTTTTTGAGATGGAGTTTCGCTCTTGTTACCCAGGCTGGAGTGCAATGGCACGATCTTGGCTCACCGCAACCTCCGCCTCCTGGGTTCAGGCAATTCTCAGCCTCAGCCTCCTGAGTAGCTGGGATTACAGGCACGCGCCACCATGCCCAGATAATGTTTTGTATTTTTTTTAGTAGAGACGGGGTTTCACCATGTTGACCAGGATGGTCTCGATCTCTTGACCTTGTGATCCACCCGCCTCAGCCTCCCAAAGTGCTGGGATTACAGGCTTGAGCCACCGCGCCCGGCGGAATTCTTAAAATTATTTGAGAAGCCTAATAAAAATTCAGATTCCCTGGTCCCACTTTCAGACATTCTGTATCAAGTGCAAGGTGGGTCCTGGAATATGTGTTTTTAATAAGCTTTCTGGGTAATTCTGGTCCAAATAGTGCATACATCCTAGTTTGAGAAAGAGCCTTAGAACTTTTAAGGAGAGAGGCTGATTAATTGGAAGGATTCATCTCAGAGCATTTGAGCAGTATAAAAACAGAGAAGCAATGTGTTGCAGATAAGCACCTAAGGCCCACAATTGATGTGTACATCTGACGTACAGATGATTTAGCAGGAGAATCATATCTTAATATGCATATGGCATGATGGAACTGTTGAAGAGGAAAAGCACCTATGGATCTTACACAGGCATTTCCACTCCATAGGGGAGTGAGAGAAGTCAGCACAACAGAAGTTAAGAACATCAGGTTTACGTCAGGTTTTTTTTGTTTTGTAGAGATGACATCTCACTATGTTGCCCAGGCTGGTATCTTACCCCTTCCTGGCTCAAGTGATCCTTCTGCCTCAGCCTCCCAAAGTGCTGAGATCACAGGTGCAAGACGCTGTGCCCAGCCATCATCATGTTTTTAAAGGGTGAGAAGGTGACAGCTCTGATGCAGTGGAAAGACCTTGGATTCAGAATCCAATCCTGACCCTGCCATTTGTTGGGTGTTAATAGTCACTTTGCTGCTCCAGCTTCCAAACTCTAAATGGAGGCTACAAGCTACCTACCTCAAGGGATGGTTGTCAAGAGAGAATGATCATAACATACTTTAACAAAGCCCTCTGTAAACTATAACATATCGAACAGAAACCAATACTAGTATAGAAAACTAGAGGCTACTTTCTTAAACACTAAGTACAAGATTTTTGTAAGCATTCTGCTGAAGAGTTGGTAAGAACGGTAGGTTGTGTCACAAAGCCCAGCAGCAAGCCAGAAGGGAGCAGGACACAGCTGATCTGTTTTAGCCAGAGCTTTTCTTTCTTTCTGTTTTTTTTTTTTTTTTTTTTTTTTTTTTGAGACAGAGTCTTACACTGTTGCCCAGGCTGTAGTGCAGTGGCACAATCTCAGCTCGCTGCAGTTTCCACCTCCTGGGTTCATGCAATTTTCCTGTCTTAGCCTCCTGAGTAGCTGGGACTACAGGGGTGCACCACCATGCCCAGCTATTTTTTTTTTTTTGTATTTTTAGTAGAGACGGGGTTCCATCATGTTGGCTGGGATGGTCTCGATCTCCTGATCATGTGATCCACCTGCCTTGGCCTCCCAAAAGCCAGAGCTTTCCTTTGTTCATTTATATGGTCTCTTTGAAAGGAAGAAGGTGGATGGGTTATTTGTTATGTTAGTTCAAGGAAAAGCACTTAAGCATATGGATCACAATTCTTTTTTTCTTTTCTTGCCTCTGTGTATTGATTCAATATTTTTCATTAATACCCTGTTGATCAAGGTGTCACACTAGCTGATGGGTGGATCCTTATATGTCATAAGAGAAAACCATCTGTTCATCTTTCAGTTTCACAATGTACATGCCATCTATGTGACTAGCATTCCATGGGGTAGAGAATTAAAACAACAAGCATTGATGCATGTCCTATAGGGCTTCTTAAAAGGAAATATATCTCATGTGAAAAAAGTAGAGTCCAGTCGGAAAAGGTTATATAGGCTATACCCTAGTACATCATGTACAGGTACAGAAAAAGAAGGGAGATGAGCATAGAAAGTGGGCAGGGCAGAGAAGGTGGAGCAGGAGTCTAAATTCAATGTAATGAGATGAAAATGAAGAATTCTTGTCCACTTCAGAAGGGAATATGATATAAAAAAAACCTGACAAATCATAGTAGTATGAAAAGAATTTGAACATTACTACAAGAATTACATTACTGCAAGTGTGATATATGTGATTAAGCAGTTATTTCTGAAGTCAATTTCCTTATGCATTAATTATATAGTTCCCACCATTAAAGTAAACATAGCTGAATATTAAGGAAAATAAAGATACTTTAAAGATGCTTCAGGAAATAGAAGAATGGAAGTCATATGTGATGTTGTACAGAACAAACTGAATTATAGCTAACATGAAACTCCAAGGCAGGAAAAATAGCATTTGGTCAAGAGAAGGGGCCAAGGAACAGGTGACAGATAGCAAGTACTGGCCTGAAGGGCCACAGCAACAGGCTCTTCAAGTTAGCTGTCGAAGACACAGAGCAGAAACGGAGGGCACCTACTGCTCTAAACAAAATCATGAAAGAGGAGTTCTGTGCAAAGAAAAAGGGAATGAGGAGAAAATAACCATGATCCTAGGACAGCAGAAACACTGAAGCCCAATTACAAGTGAAAAGAATAAGTCAACTCATCAACAGTGTATATGTAAAAACAAGAGGATCCAATAGGCGACAGGAATACAATAACATATACTGTACTACATTCTTCAGAAAATGATATGCCTTTTCTTTTTCTTTCCAGCAGGTAAAAAAATATGTTAATGTTAGCAGAAATTGAGTCACTCTGGTTGAAGAGAAACAATTTTGAATATGCAAATGTAATGAGTATATAACAAATTACTGTAAAGCTCAAATGTGATAATATATGTGAAACCGTCTGTTATGTGGTTGTCCCTGGCAGGCAGCATGGTTATGGAGGATGACACCAGATCCATGTACCTATAATCCACAGAGACACTGAATAGCTTTGCAAGCCAACCAGTTTCAATGGCCTACCCAGGAAATCCCGGCAAATGTTGCTAACAACAACTTGAATAATAGAATTGCTGGAGTTGAGTTGTAAAGCATTTTTGATGTACCTGTCTACTGCTTTGGCACATGTGCTCATAAGCCAAGTAGAGGTCACTAAGTGGAAGGGAGGAGGAGAAGCAGAGCCCATGAAGAAAATATCAACTGGTGCATTAGCACCTGGACAATTAATATCTGACTGTATTGGCAAAGCGATTAGACACTTTATAGTGAACAATACTTTGACTTTATGTATTAGTACTGAAAGTACATAATTACCTATTTAAGAATGCAGATGAGTTACTATTAGGAAAAAGTTTAGGTCACTGGAGACTATTGGAAGATAAAATTATGAGTTGTTGGCTAAAATTAAATGGTATATACACAAAAGTATGGGAGGAAGAAATACTGTAGTCCCTCCTTATCTGGAGTTTTGCTTTCTGTAGTTTGTTACACTTGGTTAACCACAGTCCAAAAATATTAAATGGAAAATTTCAGAAAGAAACAATTTCTAATTCTTAAGTTGTACACTGCTCTCAGCAGCATGACAAAATCGCATGCTGTCCCACTCCATCCCACCTGGGACATGAATCCTCTCTTTGTCCAGTGTATCCACACTGTATATGCTACTGGCCCATTGCTAAGACCTAAAGTAGGAACAAATCTTTTAGTAAAATTGTGAAGAAAGACAAAGAAATTTGTGCTGTTGAACCTCAAACTGCAAAAGTTACGGCTACACAGCATGATAAATGCTTAGAAATATTTAAAAGGCATTACATTTGCGGGTGGAAGACATAAACAGAAACGTATTTTGGTCAGCAGCAATCAGGTTGAGTGCTATCCATGGTTTCTGGCATCCAGTGGGGCTTTTAGAACGCATTTCCCCTTGGATAAGAGGGGACTAGTTTAAAATGATGATTTGGGCCAGATGTGGTGGCTCATGCCTGAAATCCTAGTACTTGGGAGGCTGAGACAGGCAGTTAGCTTGAGCTCAGGAGTTTGACAGCAGCCTGGGCAACATGGTAAAACCCTGTTTCTACAAAAAATACAGAAAAATTAGCTGGGTGGGGTGGCAAATGCCTGTGGTCCCAGCTACTCGGGAAGCTGAGGTGGGAGGATTGCTTGAGTCTGGGAGGCTGAGGCTGCAGTGGGCCATGATCTCACCACTGCACTCTAGCCAGGGTGACAGAGTAAGACCCCGTCTCACAAATAAAACAAGAATGCAGATGCCCAGAGTTTAGTGTGGTAGATACAAACAAGATATCAGAAAAATATAGCTGAGTTGCAGACCACATCCACACCATCTGAACCTCCATGAGAACTCAAATTACAGAACTTTACCATTTAATCAGTCTTCTCTTTAACAACACTGCATATCTAGGGTACCCTTTTCATTATTCATCCAATTCCTACAGTGAATGTGAGCTTTATCTCAGCTATATTGACATGACCTGGAACTCCATCTTTAGCCATAACAAACGTGATTCAGAAGAGGTGACCAGTGTTTGCTAGTGCTGATATTATTTTATTTTAGTCTATATAAACACTTACCTCTTTGACGCTGTGTGTTACTGCCCATATTAGAAAAACTCTTGACATCACCTGGAAAGAAGTCAGGACAACAGAAGATGGAACAATTCCTGAAAGAAATTTTAGGATGGATAAATAAATGTACTGTACTAAATTTTACTATATAATACATTTTCTAAAACATTCCAATTTAAATGTTTAGAGCCAAAACCATCTTGAGCAACTGAAAGGTGTCTATATTGCTTATTGCTATACAGACTAAATTTTCAATGTAGTCAGTATTAAAAAAAGTTTTCTCCCTAAAAACAATATTATTAATGGTATTACCAAACAATGGGATCCAGGTACCTTTCTTAAGCCTCTCAAAACCACTGACCAAGTGCAGTATTTTTTACACTTACTGTATAGATGGAGAAAGCAAAACCACTATCTACCCTTTAAAATAAGGCTTTAAAAGGACATTTTACAATATGGGTTTCAAAACAAATAGGCAACAAAGGATAAGAAATCAATCCTATTTGTGTCTAATGAGTGCTGGAAGCTCGTGGACATCAGAGGTGATGCACTATTTAATAGTTAAGTTAGGTATCTTTTATTATCTACTTGAATATTTTGCCAACAAGCACAATGACAAAAAAAAGATTATCTTTAAAACCTTTTTTTAATCACCTTGTTCATTACATGGCACAATTATCCTCCTAATGTCCTCGGGTTATAACACTGGAATCATCTTTAATTATTTTACTTATTTATTTTTTGAGACAAAGTCTCACTCTGTCACCCAGGCTGGAGTGCAGTGGCATGATCTGGGCTCATTGCAACTGCTGTCTCCCAGGTTCAAGTGATTCTTGTGCCTCAGCCTCCCGAGTAGCTGGGACTACAGGCGCATGCCACCACAGCGGGCTAATTTTTTGTATTTTTAGTAGAGATGGGGTTTTACCATGTTGGCCAGGCTGGTATTGAATTCCTGACCTCAGGTGATCTGCCCGCCTCAGCCTCCCAAAGTGCTAGGATTACAGGCGTAAGCCACCGCACCCAGCCGGTATGAATGTTTTTAAATGTATTGCTCTTGAAATGTATTGCCAAATTGCTTTCCAAAAAGTTTATTATTAATGATTTATATTCCCACTAGCAATATACAAAAGTGCCTGTCTTAGCACACCCTTGACGGTAAATTTAAATTTTAATAAGTAGTGAACAAAAAGCTGATCAATACTTTCTATGATGTATTCATGTCAAGATCTTTCTGGCCTTGCCTGCAGGTGTTCCTACAGTCTCTAGCCCGTGAACTCGCCTACTTGGGCACCTTAATTTCTCCCAAATCATGTCATTCAGACCAACTCCCACTTAGTTACTCTGTAGCATAGGCAATTACTTCAATCAGTCGCCCAGCAAACAGCAGTTCAGGCCCTTGCCTGACAGCACAATCTCAAAATGCCTGCTCTACTGGACCAGTCAAAAGGCCAGGAGCTCTGTCTATTATTCTTGAATTTAAGCTAAACAACAGAAGGCCACACAGATGGGCATTATCTTAACTCTGAACAGAACTAGCAACTCAAGTTAGACTTATCATTATTATCGGGTGGATTTCATAAGAAACTGTCAAAAAATTATTAATATTGCCTTATTTGCCAAAGGAACAGTATACAGTATAGTGTCCACCCTATCACTCAAAGCCTCTCATACAAAACCTCAGGTGGGAAATTTGTTTTAGAGCTCAATGTTAAGAAATGTTTGCTCCTTTCCAATAATGAGAATTATATAACTCAGTCACCCTCTTCAACTCGATAGCCAGAAAACTTCACGCCAGATCTGAAGCATACTATAGTGTGATAATTTTGTGTATGAGCTACCACAAATCCTTGTAGAATGTGGAGTATGGATATACAAGACAGACTAGATTCTCTCCTTTTTTTGGTTAGACAGGATTTCACTCTGTTGCCCAGACTGGAGTACAGTGGTACAATCATGGCTCACTGCAGCCTCACCTCCTAAGCTCAGGCAATTCCCCTGCCTTCAGACTCCCAAGTAAGCTGGGACTACAGGCAAGTGCCACCATGCCCATCTAATCTTTGTCTTTTTAGTAGAGACAGGGTTTCATCCATGATACCCACGCTGGTCTTGAACTCCTGAGCTCAACTGATCCGCCTGCCTCAGCATCCCAAATTACTGGAATGACAGGTGTGTGCCTGGCAGGTAGGTCCTCTTTCTTTCTGGCATTTCTTGCAGTCAATCCCACTGTTTTTGCATTTATATGCCATTACTTCTTATTTGAACACAACGGCATAGCATGTTAAAACCCAAACTAGAAATTTTTTTTGTTATTGGCTACTTAAATTGGCTGTTTACAGATGACAGAGAGATTCTGCAATCTTACTAGTAAACTCTCACCAGATTAAACTTTATTCAAAAAAGATGTACCAGATATCTACTATTTGTTAATATTTGTGGAGTGCCTACTCTGTGCCAGGTACTGCTCTCCACACTGGGGATGCAAAGGGAAGACAGTGACCCTGGTAGGCTCACACTCCCTATGACTGATATGCTTTGGCACAACTCTTAAAAATAAGATTTTTTCCTGAAGGTGATGAGGGGTGACCAAACACTTGTAAACAGGAGGACGGCATGATTACATCTTGGTTTCAAAAAGATATCTCTGTCAGCAGTGCAAATCTTTGGTAAAGCAAGGTTATAATTTGAGAAATAATTGTGGGAATTTATGCTAAAAGGGCAAGGAACTTTTGAAGCAAAAACAATGGCAGATAAAAAGACACACAGTTGTGTATGTGTTAAGCAAAAGCTGTATTAAAGTGGATCCGGCAATTGGTTGCTTGCTTCCCCAGAATGAGGGTGCCCTAAGGACTCCCTAAACCACTGAGCCCTGCAAAGCTGGAAAGCACTAGAAATCCTCCCTGGCTGGTTCAACCTTCAGATGGAGCAGGTTAGTGAAGTTGGGAGGCTGGCTATACCGGACAAAGACAAGGTTGACAGTTGAGTACAATCATGCACCACATAATGGCATTTTGGATAATGACAGACTGCATATATGATAATGGTCCCATAAGATTATAAAGGAGCTGAAAAATTCCTGTTGCCTAGTAATGTCTATTGTTAACAATATAACGCAACTCATTACTCATGTTTCTGATGGTGCTGGCATAAACAAATCTATTGTGCTGTTAATCACATAAAAACATAACACATCATATAAAAATATAGCACAGTACATTATATATGGTACATAATACTTGATAGTAAACAAGTATATAACTGGATTATGTATTTACTATACTATTCTATCGTTACTTTAGAGTGTAATCCTACTTACTCAAAAAAAAAAAAAAAAAAAAAAAGTTAAGTGTAAAACAGATTCAGGCAAGTCCCTCAGGAGGTATTCTAGAAGAAAGCATTGTTGCAGGAGATGACAGCGCCATATGTGTTATTGCCCCTGAAGACCTTTCCAGTGGGACAAGATGTGGAAGTTGAAGACAGTGATACTGATGATCTGACCCTGTGTAGATGTGCCATGTGTGTGTGTCTTACTTTTTAACAAAAAAGTTTTAAANTTAAAAAAAAAATATATATATATATAAGCACATTTTCAAAAATTACAGACAAGTAAAAGGTCTTGGAAGCTGAAAGATAAAAGTAATGTGTCATTCACAAACACAGGTTCAATATTTACCGGCAAAGGACTAGATGTCTTGAATTACATTTCTAAACTGTATAAGCACTTGTAAAAGTGAAAAATTAAAAAAAAAAAAAAAAAAGAAAGAAAGAAAGAAAAGAAAAATAGGAAAAAGCTTATAGAATAAGGATGTAAAGTATTTCTGTTCAGCTATACAATGTGTTTTAAGCTAAGAGTTTTACAAAAAGTTAAAAAAAATTAAGCTTATAAAGTAAGAATGTTACAGTAATCTAGGGTTAAATTATTATTGCAGGAAGAAAAATATTTTTTATAAATTTAGTAGCCTACGTGTACAGGGTTCAGAAAGTCAACAGCAGGGCACGGCAATGTCCTAGGCCTTCATATTCCCTCACCACTCAATGACACATCCAAAGCAACTTTCAGTCCTGCAAGCTCCATTCATGGTAAGTGTCATTTTAAATATTGTAGACCATACTTTTACTGTGCCTTTTCTATGTTTAGATACACACACACCATTCTGCTACAACTGCTTTACAGTCCAGTAACCTGCTGTAGAGGTTTATAGCCTAGATGCAGCAAGCTAGACCATATAGCCTAGGTGTAGTAGGCTAACATGGTAACACGTGAAATCAGATCACAGAATCTCCCTAACCAAATACAAAATATACTGAATCAAAAGTAACAACATTAAATCACAACAACAAAAATTGCCACCAGCAACCAAAAAGGAATAGGTATAACTTAATGCCATGTATTTTAAAACATGCTAGTCAGGAAAAGAAAGAGATTATGGCATAGTCTCTTCCCCCAAAATTAATATTGGTGAATAAACAAAATCCTGAATGTTCATTAATGAGTCAGATTTGGAGGGAAACACAAATTTCTGGCTAGAGTGTGACAGAAATGGAGGCTGAACAGCAAAGGTGAAGTGGGGGAAGTGACTAACCAGGAGCCACCTCATTCATGCTGAGCCTTCCAGGCCCCACACTGAGTTGGAGACTGATAAAAAATTCCCTATGGGAACCAAGGACACTTCCTGCAGAGTTGAGGAATCCTACATGGCAATTAAAATCTCAGAACAGAAAGCAGTGTCCACATAATTAATACATAGCTCATTCATGTTGCTTAAGAGTCAAGAAATACAAAAAGATACACAGAGAAAATTCTCTCTCCTACTCCCGTCACTAGCCAGGTCCCTTTTCCAAAAGTAACCAATTATTAATTCCTTGTCTAGCATTCAGAGATAAAGTATATAAAGCAAATATGTAGGTGAATGTATAAAGACATACTTATATGCATTATTTTTTCAATTTTTTATATAAAAGAAGCATTTTATACATATTCTCCTATACCCTGCTTTTCTTCCCTTAAAATCTAACCGGAAGGTCTTCCTATATCAATACGTAAATTTTAATTACTGAGGCTTTATAATGTTTTCATAACTATACACTCTCCTAACCTCTACCCATGTCCTCAGGGTGTCGAAAAATGTGTAAAACAGAAAAACTCAAATCCTTAAATCATAGCTCAGAGGGGAAAAAAACTGAATCTTTAATACTGTTAAAATACAGGCAAGGAGAATGTGGTAATACCCCTATCAGAGCAAATAAAATTGCTAGACAGAACTGCTAACATGTCAGCAAGATGAAGAGACATAGCAACAACACAAAAATAATACGAGAAAACAAGGAGACAAAAGGAAGCCACCCACTGCATCTGGCGGAAAGTCGAAGATTAAGGCAACTGAAAGACAGTATGGAAGACAAAGACAACCCAACATAAAGATAATTGTCATCCCCAATGTCGAGGATGCAACATGGAACAGAAACCTGAACTGAAAAAACTAAATCTGCACTGAAAGAATATCCTGTGTTCCATACAACTGATAGTGAATGACTAAAACTGAGAAATTTCCTGGTTATAAAAACAATACTTCAGAGATCCAGACCAAAAAAATTACCTACAAAGTGGTAAGAAAATCAGCCTGAGTTTAGACTTCTTCATAGCAACATCCAAAGTCAGAAGGCAGTGAAGCAACACTATAAAGGTCTGAGACAAAAAGAGTACATTCAAGGATATCATACCCACCCAAGAAATCGTTCCAATGTTATTATAAGGCAAAAGGCAGACATCACCAAATGTGAAAGAACTTCACATATAATGCTTATGTGACCTTGAGAAACACCAGCTGTCAGAAACTCAGACAAACGAAATAAATAAAAAAAAAAAGAACTGAGGAAAGGAGAAGTCATAATAAAAATGCCCATGGTGGGCACTAAATCTATTCAAATATAATACTAAGATTAAATAGTTATGGTAATTATGGTCAAAGACTATATTATAAATGCTATGAATAATAATAAATTAATAACTTAAAAATGTGAGTCAGGGAAGAGATACTAATTTCCTTAATAGAATGAAAAGATATTGTCTAGATAGCCTTAACAGAGTTAAGAAATGTTACATAAAATGAAAATATAGGTAAGCATAATTTGAATCTAGAATTTTCATAACTTTTTTCTTAGAGAGATTCTTTTAGTAAATAGCATTGCCAGCCATGGCAATCCCAGCACTTTGCGAAGCTGAGATGAGACAATCATTTGAGGCCAGGCATTTGAGACCAGCCTGGACAACACAGTGAGAGACCACATCTACAGAAAAAAATTTTTAAAAATAGCTGGGCATGGCAGCATTTGTCCGTAACCCCTGCTATAAGACTGAGGTGGGAGGAACGCTTGAACCCAGGAATTTGAGGCTGCATTGAGCTACGATGGTACCAACTGCACTCCTGCTTGGATGCAGAGCAAGACCCCATCTCAAAACACCACCACCACCACCACACACACACACACACACACACACACACACACACACACACAGTTAAAAAAAAAAAAGTCATAATTTATTTTTGACGAACAATGTTTTTAATGAAAAATGTCTTTTTCATAATATAAGCTATCTTGATTTCTCTGTCTGCCTACTTTTCTTTCTCATATTAATAAATATGTGAAGACAATGTTCTTTGGAATGACATTTACCTAATACTAATGAAGATTAGCTCTACTGATAGAATTCAGAATAATTTTAAACTCTACTCTTTGTACTTTTCCACATTGCCTAAACTTTTAAAGAACACAAATTAAATTTTCAAAATTAAAAAAATCATCATTCTTAACAATAAATTAAACTTTTGGCACTAGCAAAAAGATAATTCTAAAAGTGAATCACTTCTAATCTTGAACAGGAATTTTCTTTTTTTTTTTTTTTTTTTTTTTTTTTTTGAGACAGAGTCTCACTCTGTCACCCAGGCTGGAGTGCAATTGCGTGATCTCAGCTCACTGCAACCTCTGCCTCCCAGGTTCAAGCGATTCTCCTGCCTCAGCCTATTGAGTAGCTGGGGTTACAGGTGCGTGCCACTGTGCCCAGCTAATTTTTGTATTTTTTTTTTTTTTAGTAGAGACGGGGTTTCAACATTTTGGCCAGGCTGGTCTCGAACTCCTGACCTTGTGATCCACCCGCCTCAGCCTCCCAAAGTGCTGGGATTACAGGCATGAGCCACCACGCCCAGCCTAGGAATTGTCTTAAATACTTTCTCTTAGGGTACAAGTTAATTTCGGGGTAACAGAAAATATTTCTGACCAAAATGGAAAAGGAAGGGATATAAAACAGGTGCTGGAGCAGATTCAAACACCACAGGACTCAGGGAAGAGAATGGCTGGCGTTTTCAAAGAACTGACAGAGGCCAATTCTCTCTCTTTTTTTTTTTTCCCAGAACATAGAAAACTGGCCATGTCTCTTGGGGTTACATCTCCTGACCACCCCCAGAAAGCAATTTCAATACATTTCACATAACCACACTTAGGTTATTGGGTTCTGACAAAAGAAATTTGTCTTAGACTGAAGTCAATAGCAAAACTATGGTATTTATGATAAGCTCTGTGGATTTACTTGAGGTTGGCATTTCTGAAATATGTACTAAACTTTAAAAGGGCATTATATTTTCTTTGGGCTAAAAGGATAGTGTTAATAAATATATTCATGCTTAATTGTAATGAAACTGAAATGAATTTTAAAGAAGAAACATAAGAAATCAAGCGTATTGATACTTCATGTGTCATCACTGGTATATATGCACCAAGTTATACGAATAATCCCTAAGTACCCTGAATGCTGGATAAAAAACCATTTTATTAGTATTTCTATTTTAAAAATTTATTAAATTCTGTTTCAATATACTTTTGAAAGTTTTTTTTATGCAAAGCTTTTTCAAAAAGCTAAACCTGGCTGGGCATGATAGCTCACACCTGTAATCCCAGCTGTCAGAGTTGGAAAGGATCTAAGGGATCAAGTTCAACACTTGATAGATATGAGGTTGGGAGAAGGTAAAGTGACTTGCCAAGCTTACATAGATAATTCAAGACAACAAACTGGTATTTGGGGTTATGCTTAATGTTTAGTGGTCACTCTCTAAGAAGGTAAATTAATGGTCTTTATATAACGAGGACAAAATCAAATATTTGCAACCAATGTTTGAAATGTTCACAATGTAAAATGCTTGCAACCAGTATGACAACAGATTAACATTTAAACTATATAAAGAATACGAATTGTTTTTATCTTAAAAAAAATCAAGATCCTAATGGCAAATGAGCAAAGGGCACAGACAAGTCACATAAAAATGGTCACAACTAATTAACAAACATATGGATTACAATCAACTCCGCAATTAGCAATAAAGCAAATCAATGAAACTATTAATACCTATGATTTTTATATGATTAACTTAGTGAATATTAAAAAGGAATCATAATATCCAAATGCTGATATTATGTTGAAACAACTATACTAACGTTTTGCAAATGGGCACAATCCTTTGGGAATTGAATCTGGTCATGTTATTCAAGAGTTAAAAGAATATTTGCATGTTTTGAAGTAGTAATTACACATAAAGATGTATGCTAAAGGCATAAACCAAAGACTAAAACATCTACCTATCAACAGAGACCCTAAGGGCATAAGCCAAAGAGTAAAGAGTGTATACATAGACAGAGATAGTGGTTGAAAAAATATTTCTAATATTTAAAAAATGAGAACAATTTGTTCTCCGCTAAGAGAGACATGGTGATACATCTCATTATCAGATATTTTGTAGTAATTTAGAAGTATTAGTGAATACAAAATGAGTTGAAACATTCTGTCATACCAGAAAGCAGAAAATTATTAAACATCACTGGGGTCCTTTCAAAAGGGACTCAGAAGATGATCTGAAGATGCTCCAACTGGCCAAAGATGGGCTAATGTGAGCATTAGAAAGAATCATTAAAATGGATGGAATCACATAAAATACATAAAATCTATGAGATTATGATGACAAAATAATAAAATGAAAACATTCATTGCCCTTTGACATACTTGGATGATTCTTGCTGTTTGGGGTGGGGGTGTGTGTGTGTGTGTGTGTGTGTGCATTAGTGCCTACCTGAGTTGGGAATATGACATAATGAAAACATTCATTGCCCTTTGACATACTCTGATTCTTGCTCTGTGTGTGTGTGTGTGTGTGTGTGTGTGTGTGTGNTGTGTGTGTGTGTGTGTGTGTGTGTGTGTGTGTGTGTGTGAGTATTAGTGCCTACCTGAGTTGGGAATATGACACTCCAGGTACTGAAGCAACAGGAAACACTAGCCCTCATTCTATTTTAAATTATAGACCAATGTAAAACTTACTTAAACTGGATTATCCTCCCTCAAAATTGAAATAGTTTTTCTTTTAGAGTTAATGAAGTATTGGTAGCTGAAGCCAATTTCAGTCAATGAATGAGAGGTATTGCTGTCTGATTTCAAACTAAACCCGGAACCTTTTAAAAATAAAATAAAACACATTTTACATGGAAAAAGAAACCCTACACACTTTTTCACTGGTCTTCTTTAGAGGGTTCTGGGAAACCAACACATTATCCCGAAAACTGGTAAATCAAGGGGAAGAATCAAAGTAAAAAAAAAAAAAGAATACTGTTATATCACAAGAAATGAAGAAAAATCGTTACCTCTAGGGAAGGACACTGGATGGCTGGGGGACTGGGATGGGAGAGAGACTCACTTTCCACTGCATACCCTTTTATAGCTTTTGTATTCTACACCACGTGAATGTATTACTTATTGAAAAAATAAACTCATTTAAGTGTCACTATAGAGGATCATGTAACAAAATGGAGAAATGAGAATGAGTACATTAAAGGAAAAAAACCAGTGAGAATCCAAATGATAGCCACTTCAATTATAACAGTGCAGGCAGTGCATATGCATACAGAACAGGTCTAAAAGGAAACACAGAAAAATAAAAACTGTTGACTAGAATTGCAGAATATAGGGGCATTTTTTTTCTTTTTATTAAAACGAATTCCACTGCTATATTTATAATGTTATTTGTCTAATAAATAATGTTAAAGTGGCATTTAAATGGAAAAATACAGTCTTTTTTCCTTTTCTGTCATCCACACTTCTAGAAAATCCTGGCTTTTTGAATCTTGAGCCCATAACCAAGGCATGAAGAACTGTTTGGGGGTAACAACTCTGACTGAGGGCAAAAGATAAAAGAAAGGGCCTCTTGAGGGCTGTTCATACAGATGTTTAAAGTACAAATGACTTTGCCCAGCTCTGCTTTTCCATCCCTGTACTAATACGGGGTTGGTGGCGGTGGTGGCGCTCCTCGAGTAGGAGGCCCACAGAACATGGAAAGAGCCTGTCGACGGCACATAAAAGACACACACTGAAAACACTGCTTGCAGGAGGAGTGAAGCTTGTCAAAGTACTGCAGAGGCTGGGAAAGTGAAGAGAAGAGAAAGAGCAATTATAGCCCGCACCTAACAATTCCTCAGCTAAATTTAACTGGAGAGGTGGAATATATCTGCAGCTTGAAAATGATAAGCAAATGAATGTTCAGGTACAAAAAGACCCGACCCACACAGAACATTAAATGGTCATTGTAAAAAAAGATATTTTTTCTTATCAATCATCTGCTATTATTCTGATATTTCCATTGTCATGCCCCAAAATAAATAAATGGCCTCAAGAAGGAATAAGGAGATCCTAGGCTCAGAGTAAAAGCTTTTATTTCTTGTTAGAAGATAAATCAAAATCAATAAGAATTTATCAATGTCAAGCTTTTTCAGAAATGCTACTTTAAAAATTTCTAGCTATAAATAATGAAAATCAAATGTTAACTATTTATTTTTTGAAGGTTTAAATGGATTTTTCCAAAGTTTTCCAAATTTTTATGTCAAGATATCTCAGCTAATATACTTATTCATGCTGAACTACGTTCACAAATAATTCCAAAGGCAAGTTTTTTTTTTTAATGCACAGAAATGTATTTCATGATGGTCAGAGGCAGGAGGAATGCTTGAGCTCAGGGGTTCAAGATCAGACTGGGCAACATGGCAAAATCCTAGTTTTTGTATTTTTTTTGTCTCTACAAAAAAATACAAAAATTAGCACGTGTGGTGGTGCATGCTTTGATCCCAGCTACTTGAGGTGGGAGGGTTGCTTGAGCCCAGGAGGTCAAAGCTGCAGTGAGTGAAGACCCCGCCTCAAAAAAAAAAAAAAAAAAAACCAGTATAATTATTTCTGGGTAATGGCATCAAGGATGTTTTTTACCCTCTTCTTTAGTCCTTTGGTGCTGGTTGATTTTATTTTCTAACAATGTGCATGTGTTACTTTATATTAAAAATAAAATCTTTTGGCCGGGTGCAGTGGCTCACTCCTGTAATCCCAGCATTTTAGGAGGCTGAGGCAGGTGGATCACTTGAGGTCAGGAGTTCAGGACCGGCTTGGCCAACATGGTGAAACCCCATCTCTACTAAAAATATAAAAATTAGCTGGGCATGGTGGCATGTGCTTGTAATCCCAGTTACTTGGGAGGCTGAGGGGGAAGAATTGCTTGAACCCAGGAGGCAGAGGTTGCAGTAAGCTGAGACCACACCACTGCACTCCAGCATGGGTGACAGAGTGAGACTCTATTAAAAAAAAAAAAAAAAAAAAAGAAAGAAAGAAGGTCTTTTTCCTTCTAAAAAAGACCACAACTTGATTTAATAGCCACCACACTACCAATTCTGTCAAAAATAAAAATGGATACAATTTCCATTGAAACAACATACAATGATCATTTTCATATACAACTAATTTATAATCATTTTAGCAAAAAATATATATATATAATAACAAAAAGATCTTTTTTTTTTTTTCCTTTTTAAGACAGTCTCCCTCTGTCACCCAGGCTGGAGTGCAGTGGCACAATCTTAGCTCACTGCAAACTCCACCTCTAATTTCAAGTGATTCTCCTGCCTCAGTCTCCTGAGTAACTGGGATTACAGGAATGTACCACCACGCCCAGCTAATTTTTGTATTTTAGTAGAGATGGGGTGTCACCATGTTGCCCAGGCTGGTCTTGAACTCCTAACCTCAAGTGATCTGCATGCCTCAGCCTCCCAAAGTAATGGGATTACAGGCATAAACCACCATTCCTGGCTCAAATATAATTAAAAAAAATCTAAATGGAAACAGCTTTTGGAAGAATTTATTTATTCAAGTACCCCTTATTATTAATGAGGACTTTGATGGGAGGAAAACAACATCACGTACAAGATCATTACTTAGCTTGATGACCACGTATATTACCTAGGGGTAAACTACTCTGCTTTTGCTTCTGGATTCCAACACTAAAGATATAGAGCTGACTCATTACTTACACTGAGTACTGTACTATCACTATGTACTATTGCCCACTGGATGGACTCATGGTTTGCTCTATTGGCTCAGAACTTGAGCAACCATCCAAACCCTTGTGGCAGACAATATTGGCTGTTATCCACTATACAGTGTCCCTTTCTGCCTCACTAACAGAATACTGATTACCCTGCTAAAACACTAGCTTTCTTGGGATCCCTTGCAACTTGAGGAAGCCACCTAGCACAGTTCTGACCAAGGAAGCATAAATCAAGTTTCTGGAAAGCCTTCCACTTTCTGCGTGGAATGTAAATATGACACGATATTAACTCATCATAGATGTCTTATAACTATGGGGCTACAAGTACAAAGACAGAAGTCACATACTAACGATAGTAGAGTAGAAAGACAGACTTCTTGTTATACAGGAAAAATAAATCCCTATTTCATTAAAGCCACGGGAGTTAGAATTCTGGTGTGCATAACCAAATGCAATCTTACTTATATCTGAAGAGAATCTGGGTAGACTTAAGAAATCAAACTACCACAGAGTGCAGGACTAGGCAACACTTTTGAAAGAAACCATTTCAATTATACTTTCCAGTCATGGAAACTAATGACATCAATAAGAAAAAACATGGTGGAAATTTGGTGTAAAAATTTTTCTGGTAAACAATCTTCTGAATCATCTATAAAACAAAGTTCATATCTAAAAAAATCGCTAGTCTATTATATCCAAAAATTTTAAAAATCTGCTTTCTCTTACAACTTTGAGATGTGGAATTCATCAACATCTTTTAAAAACATCTTTCTGGAGCCAAGAATGTGGCATCTCAATGCCAGGTTAAGATCTACCAGATATAAATGCAGTATTTAATGAACATACTTAACTATTATAAATAGTTGATTGCCCTTTAATAAATCATTTTCCTTTAAAAGTGTTGGAATTCTGATTACCGCCTTCTTCCAAACAGATTATTTTAAGGAAACATTTTCTACCCATAAGCATTATACCCTAATCAACTAAGCAAATCGGCCCCAGATCTAAGATGAAAATGTTATATGAATAAACTCTAAAGAGCTGGGAAATAAGTATATCCCTTGATTCTTCACAGTAAAGTACTCTGAAAAATTACTTTGCTTTGAATTCCAAGGAAGTTTCATAAATATTTATGGACTGAAAGTGTGATTGAACCTGAAGAACACTGAACACAGCTCACAGTTCCCAGAGAAGGTTCCTGTTAAGTTTAGGAGAAAGCCCTTTCCAAGTGAGAGTTCTGAAGTGGAAAGAGATACTCCTTACCATGTATCAACAAGAAGCTAAGAGCCCTCACATGCTATACCACTACAGGTGGAGTCTGGACTGACAGTCATCAGCCCCCTTGGCTCCCACCATGTATGACCTACTGAGATGACCAGAGCCTGTAGGAGGTGGTATATGTTAGACCAAGCATTGCGTTAGATTATACAGAAATAAAGGGAGAAACAAACTGAGCTATACTGCTGTTCAAACGACAATAAAAATACTAAAAGCTAACATCTATTAAGAGCATTCTATTCATCAGGCCCAGATCTACATCCTTTACTTACATTAATTAATTTACTTCTCAAACACCTCTATGAGGAAGGTGCTATTTTCCTCAATGCACACACGAGGGAAATGAGGTCCAGAGAAGGCAACTCACACTTACTAAATCACACAGTAAGCAAGCGGAAGAACCAGAATCAAAGCCAGGCAGTTTGACTTCAGAACCATGCTCTTAACTACTAAGCTATAACAACTTCAACCTAGGAAGAAAAAAGTCAGGAAAAACAAGCCTGTGGTGGGTGGTGCTGACCATATGTCCATGAATTCTTTGATACTCCTCCCTTCACAAGGCAGAGCCTAATTCTCCTCCACTAGAGTGAGGTGTGGGCTTAGTAACTTAATTCTAACAAATAGAAAACAAGCCGAAGTAATGGTATGCGACTTAAAGACAGGATCATAAAAGGCCCTGCAGCTTCCTCCTTGCCCTCTCTTGGACCTCTTCGCTTCCCTGAGGAAAACCTGCTGCTATGTCACAAGAGACACTCTAGGACGTGGTGAGGAGCCGGGACCCCTTGTCAACAGCCGATCCCCAGTTCTAGTCCAGTCTGCAGATGACTACAGCCTTAGCCAACACTTTGACCACAACTGCATGAGACACTGAGCCAGAACTACTCAACTAAGCTGCTCCAAATTACTGACCCACAGAAACTAAGAGATTGTAAACATTTTGTTTTAAGCAATTAAGTTGTAAGATAATTTTTAATGTACCAATAGAAAACTATTACTACTACTATCCAAAAATAGATTACTACAGGCAGAACCTTTTATCAGAGCCAGACTTTCCTTTTTTTCTTTTTGAGATGAGGTCTCGCTGTGTCACTTAGGCTAGAGTAAAATGATACAATCACAGCTCACTGTAGCTTCCACCTCCTGCGCTCAAGCAATCCTCCCGACTCAGCCTCTCTGAGGAGCTGGAACTACAGGTGTGTATCACCATGCCTGGCTAACTTTTTTGATTTTTTGTAGAGATAGGGCCCCACTATATTGTCCAGGCTGGTCTTGAACTCCTAGGTTCAAGTGATCCTCCTGCTTTGGCCTCCCAAAGTGCTGGGGTTACAGGCATGAGCTATCGTGCCAAGCTCAATATTTTCAACATCAAATCATATTTAGATAAGCTATAAATTGTGCAATTACTTAATGATCTTGTATGTTTATTCATTCTCTGGAAGCAATGCCATTTTGACCATTGCAGAAGGGTGAAACAACACATCCTTTAGGTCCCTTCAAAAGCATAATGAATAGAACTTATTAATATCTGAAATTCTACCCTACTTTATTAAAATTAAACAAGACATATATTAACGTTAAAAAATTATTCCTGCCTTCAACTATCACATCAATAAAAAAAAAATATATTCCACCTCCAAAAATCTATAAGAACAAGCTGTCTATTTGCTTCTCAAAAGTCTATTTGAGGTGCTAATCTGCCATTATTTATATCCCCTTGACTCCTTTCTGAGCAGCCGTCATTAATAGAACAATTTAGGAGTTTAAAACACTCTTTCCTGAACTCAACTGCCTCTTGAAGTTATTAGTCATACTTCTCAAGGCTACAGTATGGTAAGTGCTAAAGATGAAAGGCATCTGAAGAAGGCTGTGAAGAAGAGCCACCATCAAAAGCACCAAGATTAGGGCTGGGAGCAGTGGCTCATGTCTGTAATCCCAGCACTTTGGAAAGTGAAGGCAGGCACATTTCTTGAGCTCAGGAGTTCAAGATCAGTCTGGGCAACATAACGAAACCCTGTCCTACCAAAAATACAAAAATTAGCTAGGCATGGTGGCACACACTTGTGGTCACATCTACTCCAGAGGCTGAGGTGGGAAGACTGGTCACATCTACTCAGGAGGCTGAGGTGGGAAGATTGCTTGAGCCTGGGAAGTGGACGCTGCAGTGAGCTGTGATCACACCACTACACTCAAGCCTGGGTGACAGAGCAAGACCCTGTCTCCAAAAACAACAACAAAATCACCACCAAGACCAGCTGCTGCTTGCAGACTGACAATCCAAAAGCCCTCCTTCCTGATCATTCAGGTATCTTTCATCAGGTTTGAGGCTTTCTGGGGGTGTTTTCTGCCCCAAAATTATAACTGCAGTCTTCACGATGCCCCAGAGTTGTCATTTGAGAATCCAGGTATGCTCAGAGGACAAATACTGGCCTACCTCTTGGTGTAGAAGGGAAAGAGAAAACAGTGAATTGGATTTCAGTCTAGAAGTATTTAAGGCTGGGTGTGGTAGTGCATATCTATAATCCCAACACTTTTAGGAGGCTGAGGCAGGAAAATTAATCGAGGCCAGGAGTTCGCGACCAATCTGGGCAACACAGTGAAACCCTGTCTCTACTCAGAAAAAAGGAAGTATTTGATACTTTGCTTACCCCATTCTCCCATGTCCCGGCTTTAGAAATGGCCAGCCTCAGGCTGTCCCATCCAAACTCAAATCCCCTAAAGGAAAAAGAACAGAGGCAAGATCAAGACTGGTATTTCGGCAGTGAGGACTGAGGAGAGTATGAACAGGGAATGAAAAGGAACCACTGGAGAAGCAAGAGGAAAAAGTGCAATGGAGTAAATGAGCAACAATGAAGAGGCCAGAAAAATACAGAGAAAGAAAAGGCAAGAAAAGGAAAAGGGGGAGATTTAGAGTAGGAGATGAAGGCAGAGGGGGGTTTGTTTGTTTTAAAGAATAGAAACACAAAGTGGCAGAGAAATGATGTTCCCTAAAAGGAAAAGAGGCAGAGGGAAGCAAAGGGCAGATGGTGAAAACGACAAAGGTTGACACTCCAAGTTCCTGATTAGGAACTAGGTGGAAACTGGTGGTGCCACTGGCAGATCCAGAGTGCAGGGAAGGTCAAGGGTAAAATGATGAGGTGGCTTCTGCACATGTTGAGTTTGTTCCTTCTGCACATGTTGAGTTTGTTCCTCTGCAGAGAAACCATGTGGAGATGTTCAGGTGGGCAGTTGGGATGGAGACTCAGGAGAAGGATATGGCTCAAAAGTGGTATGAGGGAGCCACTGAAGCCATGGGAAGGTATAGTACCACACAGGGAGACTGTAGAGGGGAAGAGAAAGGTTAAGGGCCAGAGCCCAGAGAGTACCATTTGTGCAATGCAGGGAGAAAGAAGAGCCCGTGAAGGAATCTCAGGACAGAGGCAGGTCGATCTAAGGCACAGGCTGAGAGCTGGGAGAGACTGGTGGAGTGGCAGAGTGAACGGCCTCACCTTGAGAGGCAGCAAGGGTAGCACTGTCCTCAGGAGAGTCAGGTTTCCAGTAAGGTAAGAAGCTGAGGATGTTTGTACTCTGTGAGGACAGAGTGACCTTGCTTATAAGGGAAAAGGGTTCCAAAAGACCCTGCGACCTTCCTTCTGTGTTCTTATGCCTCTTTGAACTTATCCTTTGGGTGAAATATTTGTCACACTGTTCCTCTGTGTTTCATGTTTATCTCCTGGGCTTAGGGCAGACGTGGGTCAGAGTGAGTTTTATATTCTCAGTGCTTTGTCAGCGCTGTGCCTGCCACCCAGCAGAAACCCAATAAATCATAAACATAAGCTTCGTGCAGTGGCTCACTCTTGTAACCCCAGCACTTTGGGAGGCCAAGGCAGGCGGATCACTTAGGGTCAGGAGTTCAAGACCAGCCTGCCCAACATGGCAAATCCTCATCTCTACTAAAAAAAAAAATATACACACACACACACACACACACACACACACACACACACACACACATAAATTAGCCAGGCATGGTGGCAGGGCCTGTAATCTCAGCTACTCAAAAGGCTGAGGCAGCAGAATCGCTTGAACCTGGGAGGTGGAGGTTGCAGTGAGCTGACATCACACTATCATGCTCCAGCCTGGGCAACAGAGTAAGACTACATCTAAAAATAATAATAATAATAATAATAATAATAATAATAAATACTTGTGGGTTTTCTGGAGAGACACTGGGAAGTCTATATGAGTAAAAGCCTTGAAATATATTACTTTTGACCTATTTCTGGAAATTCATCCATAGAGATTAATCACAGCTGTATAAACATTAAGCTACAGGTATAGCTATAATTTGCTCACTTTAAAGCCACCAACATATTTAACAATTAGAACACTGGTTAAAAATCAATATATCTATATAGATGAATATTAGAAATCCTCCAAAAATCTATACAGATCAACATTAACAAATACAAGCATATAAAACCCACACCTTCAGCACAATTAAATAACACAGACTACAGGCTCAATACACCTGTAAGTAAAAACAATAAACAGCAAATTCCAAGCACATCTATCTCCTGAGGTCCCACTGCAAATCTCTGTGGAAAGCGAGGAGAATTTGGGAAAATGGCATGAAGAGAGAAGAGCAGAGCAGAAGGCCTACATCTGAGCCAAAATCACCCCAGAAAGAGACAGTCTATCCTAATTATAAAAACACTGAAAAACATCTTATATAGAGCACTAACCACAGGGAAGAGACACAGTCTGTGGGATGCTGTGGCAATCTGAAAAAAGCACTGCTTCTAAGGAAGAAATGAGTAAAAAAGAAGGGAGAGGAGGTGCCCTCTAGTGACTGGATGGGGAAGGAGTAAGAAGCCGGAGGACATTTAGATTCCTGTAACACAAAGACGAGGTAAAACAATCACAGGCATATAATTCCTCCCCCACCGACCTCTTCAAGCAAAAAGCCTTCCACTAAAGAGACTACACTTCACTGCATTTAAGGATCGCAATATTTGCAAACTAGGGATCTCATAAACCAACCCAAACTTCCAATCCTGTCTACAAAAGGAACAGATGCCAGTAGTTTACAACTATACATAACCATTTTCAGGAGCAAATAGAAAAAGATCAAAACATTTTAGCTAATGAAAATGCCCTCCCCAAAAAAAAAAAAAAAAAAAAAAAAAGGAAACTTTAACAAAACAATCCAAACTGAACTAAATATCCTTAAATAGGCATTTGGGCTATGAAAAAATATATGTTTAATCAGTTCAAATCTGAGAATAGAAATGGACTGAAAATGGCTGAAAGAAAAATTGATTGAATTCAGTAAAAAAAAAGAAAGAAAAAGATAAAATTATATCTGAAATGAAGACTAAATTTCTAAGTGCCCCAAGGAGAACAGATAAAATAAAAATGAAATAAAGAAAACTGAAGAATGAAAGCAAAATAACCATGAGAATGAAAACAGGATAAGCAAGGAAGTAAGAGTGATCACAGAGAAAATAGTTGAAAGGGCAGGAGGCAAAGAAGACCAACAAACGTTTGGAATCCCTAAATTAAAAGAGAAACAAAATAACAAAACAGAACTAAAATTTAAAACTATAATCTAATAACACTTTCAGAAATAAAAGAAGGCCTAAATCTACAAATTGAAAGGGCCTACTGGGTACCTGGGAAAATCACCCTGTAAAGGTCAACTGAGGCATATCCTAGTAAAACTATTAGACTTTTAAAAGCATGTATATATACACAGAGAGAGAGAAAGACCTCAGAGTTTTATGATAAAAAAAAAAATCTCAAAAGGGCAAGATAATTAGGTTGGCATCAGACTCCCCAAGAGGAACATAAAATGGAGCAGCGTTTTCAAGAAATTTAAGGGAAGAAAAAGTCAACTAAGGATTTTGTATCTAGCAAATCAGTCCTTCAAATATGAAGGCTACCAAAAAAGTCTGAAACAGGGATGAACTCAGAGAATACTATGCCCACAGCCCTTCTGGGGATCTTCTTTTGGGGAGAGGCATTCTGCCATGGGCCCTGGGCATTCCTACTAATTCCTGCTAGGTATGCCAAAAAGGCAAGATCCTGACTGCTCTTTTCCCAGGTCATTTCTTAGGCTTGTGTTTTCAAGGAGCAACCTTGAGGGATAAGGTAGCATTGATTCCCAGAGCTTCTGTTTACTATACAAACACTACATTCCTCAAGTGCTCTAATACAAACCACTGCATATCTAGATTCCATGTCCCCTAAGTCCCATGGGGATGGCACATGTGTGTCTAGTCTAGACATATGTATAAGTCCCATGGGACTTAGGGGACATGGAGAACTGATGCAAATGAAGAGGGCATTCTGGCTATTGTTCCTGCCATGAGTAATAAAGTCCTTTGTATCTGACCCAAGAGTCTCATGTTTTCTGCCAGGATCCATGAAACACTAATGAGCTAACTTATTAGCTTGTAAGTAAGGTAACATCTCCAATGTGTCACAGTTCCTGACACTACTAGAGAATGAGCTTCATCTCACCACCATTAAAAGGTGGTGAGAAATTTGGGCAAAAAAAATCTGACAGTGAACATTTAATATATTTAAATGTGGTCTTAAGACTAAAACAGGCTGGGCATGGTAGCTCACACCTGTAATCCCAGCACTTTGGGAGGCTGAGGCAGGTGGATCATCTGAGGCCAGGAGTTTGAGACCAGCCTGACCAATATGGTGAAACCTCGTCTCTACTAAAATTACAAAAATCATCCCGGCATGGTTGCGTGTACCTGTAATCCCAGCTACTTAGGGGGCTGAGGCAGAATTGCTTGAATCCGGAGGCAGAAGTTGCAGTGAGCCGAAATTGTGCCACTGCACTCCAGCCTGGGTGACAGAGCAAGCCTCCACTTCAAAAAAAAAAGAGCTCAGGGGGAGGACAAGCCAGAAGCCCCCTAGAGGAGCAGATTTGGAGAAGTCGTCNAAAAAAAAAAAAAAAAAAAGAAAGACTAAAACAAAGGTTGGGACAGAGCAGAATAATATATAAATGTTCTATGTTCTAATAAGGTAAAAATAACATACGTTTAAAAATGAGAGAAGGGAAAGAGGAAAGTAGAATAAGCTCACTGTTGTATTGGCAATAGGTGGGAGCTAAAAGACAACCTTTAAAAATAGACAAGCTAGAAAATAAAAAATTAAATAAGAAAACAGAGGACTAACGGCATTTTAAAAAGTATCAAATCAGGGTAATCCAGTTATCTATAGAAACAAGGTTTTAGATACAATACCAAAGCACAATCCATGAAGGGAAAACTGGCTAAGTTATACATTATTACATTTAAAAATTTGTGCTTTCTCAAAGACACTATTCAGAGAATCAAAAGACAAGCTCCAGAGCAAGAGAAAGTATTTGCTGAACACCTGTCTGATGAAGAATTTGTGTCCAAAATATAGAAAGAATTCTTAAATCTCAACAATAAAACAACTACAAAAATGAGTGAAAGAACTGAACAGACATCTTGCCGCAAAAGATAACAGATAAGCATATGAAAAGATGTGCCATAGCACTTGTCATGGGGGAAATAAAAATGAAAACAACAACTACCACTACATACCTATGAGAATGTCTGAAGTCCAACAAACTGGCAAGCTGGACTTGGCTAAAATTAAAAATCTCTGCTCTGCAAAAGATACTGTCAAGAGAATCAAAAGACAAGCCTCAGACCAGGAGAAAATATTTGCAAAAAATATATCTGACAAAGGACTGTTATTGTAAATTTAAAAAGACCTGAAAACAGGGTTCCCAATCCCCGGGCTGCACAGCAGGAGACTGGCAGGTGAGTGAGCATCACGGCCTGAACTCCACCTCCTGTCAGATCAGCAGTAGTGTTTGACTCTCATAGGAGCACGAACCCTACTGTGAACTGTGCATTCAAGGGATCTAGGTTGAGTGCTCCTTATGAGAATCTAATGCCTGATGATCTGAGGTGAAACAATTTTATCCCTTACCCTTACCCCGAGTCCATGGAAAAAATGTCTTCCACGAAACCAGTCCCTGGTGCCAAAGAGGTTGGGGACTGCTGCCTTAAAAGGTACTTTACCAGGCTAAGGTGGGAGGATCACCTGAGGCCAAGAGTTCAAGACCAGCCAGAGAAACATAGCAAGACTTCATCTCTACAAAACATTTAAAAAATTAGCTGGGCATGGTGGCTCACACCTGTAGTCCCAGCTACTCAGGAGGCTGGGGTGGGAGGATCACTTGTGCCCAGGAATGCAAGGCTGCAGTGAGCTATGATTGTTCCAGCCTGGGTGACAGAGTAAAACTGTCTCAAAACAAAACAAAACAAAACAAAACTCCTCACTAAAGAAGACCCACAGATGCAAATAAGCATATTAAAAGATGCTCTATGTCATGCATCATCAATACAACACTATGCACCTGTAAGAAATTCGGGCAAGGATGTGGAATAAGAAACTCTCATTCACTCCTCTTGGGAAAGCAAAATGGTAGAGACACTTTGGAAGACTGTTTGGCAGATTCTTACAAAACTAAACAGACCCTTACCATATAATCCAGCAATCATGTTCCTTGGAATTTATCCAAAGGAGTTGAAAACTTGCATCTGCACAAAAACCTACACACAAATGTTCATAGCAGCTTTATTCATAATTGCCAAAACCTGGTAGCAGCCAACATGTCTTTTGCTAGGAGAATGAGTAAACTGTGGTACATCTAGACAACAAAGTATTATTCAGTGCTAAAATGAAATGGGCTATCAAGCCATGAGAAGACATGGAGGAAACTTGAATGCATATTTCAAAGAAGTCAAAGAAGTCAAAGAAAGAAGTCAGTCTGAAAAGGCTACAAACTATGACATTCTAGAAAAGGCAAAACTATGGAGACAGTGAAAAGATCAATGGCTTCCAGGGGGATAAACAGGTAGAGGGGATAAACAGGTAGAGCACAGAAGATTTCTAAGAGAGTGAAAACACTCTGTATGATAGCATAATGCTAGATATACATCATTATAAATTTGTCCAAACCCAACGATTGTGCAATGCTAAGAGTGAAGTCTAACGTAAACTATGGGCTTTGGGCAATAATCATGCGTCAATGTATGTGAATCAACTGTAACAAATGTACTACTCTGGTGGAGGATGTTGATAATGGGGGACTATGCATGTGCAGGGGAAGGGGGCTCATGGGACATGTCTGTACCTTCCTTTCAATTTTGCTGTGAACCCACAACTGCTCTAAAAAAATAATGTCTTAAAAAAAATTAATGGAAAGATGTTTACAGTGAATGAAAGAAAATCATCTCCCAAGAAAAAGATACAGAATTATAAAAAAGACGTATCACAGTCACACAAATTTTCTGAAGCTTTCTTGCTCCCTTTTAATCCTTTTAATACATATGTAACCATTCAACTCCTGCCATAGAAGCATAAAAAAATCAAATCATTCTTTGGCAAAAAGATGACTCAAGCTGTCACTTTTTGGTTCAACAGGATTTACTCAACTTGGTCACTACTTGGTGTTTCAAACTTTGCAGGACTAACCTTGCTTTTGAAGCTAAGAATAGGTGGAGGATTTATTGACTTCAGACGATCACAAACCATAGCACCAACGAACTGCCAAAATATGGCACCCTGTTTCATCAAACAAATCAAACTCATTTTAGGTTTTAAAGATATCTTATGCTTTACAATTAAGAAATATTTATAAAATAATCTCTCCCTCAGGGCAATGTAGAAATCTCCAGCTTTTCCGTACTTCGAATATTAAGAATCAAGTCATCAGACAGTGATAGAAAAATATCCATTTCTATTTTCTCTGGTTACCCTGCTTATTCTTCAGTTTCAGCTACTGATTCATTACTATTTTTATTAGAAGTCATCCCAAAGCCCTGTAATTTCTAAAAGAAAAATCTTACCATACAAGGGTGCCATCTAGTGGTAACTATAGTAAACGTCTGTTATAGAAAACGTATTATGTGTGCATCCTCTCAATTCTGCATTCTGATGGGACTTTCAAAATTTATCTAGAAGGAAAAACGTAGTAAAACTACTGTACTTGAAATGAATTTCCAAACACTCATACTTCAGCACATTTAAGCATCTAGCATACCCTGCTTTTACATCACTACTCAGATCACTGATGTTCATCTCTTAAGCGACATCCCATTTACAGGTTCACAGAACTTCAGAACCAGCAGCTGTAAGCAATGACAGAGATAACCATATATTCAGTCCAACACCCTCATTTTTCACATGTGGAAACTAGTCTCAGAGGGAGGATGCTTGACTTGTCACATGACTAGTAATGTTTCCAACAGGGTGTGCCCTGCGTTGACTTCCAACGGACTGGACAGCAAGCTAATATTCTCTTATAGAGAAGATGCCTTAATATCTCAATAATAGGTTTCCATTTAAAAGAAACAGTTGCTCCTGCAGGGACAGCAAAGGGTAAAATTCCCTGACCTGGCTCTCTTCATAGCTTTCCCTTCTGAACTCCAACTGGGCACAGAAATCCTTGGGGATGTTTTTCGCCTCATACTTGGGTGCTGCTCACTGAGTGCTTTCAAAGTGCAAGATACCAGCTGGTGTATACCTGGGTAAGTCTTCCACCCTCCCTGCTTAGGCACTTTAGACTCCAAAAGAGCACGCTCTATTTATCTCTTCCTTTCCTTCATCTCAGTTATTCACACAGAGCAGGGAACAACTAACAGAGCTTGGTGTTCCAGGCCAAGGAAACCATATGTACAAAATTATGGAGGTGTGAACAAGCAGAGTTTATTCAGAGAACAGGGGCTGAAGCTCTGCAGGTGCATCTTCTCTCTTTGTCTGGAGGGAAGCGGGGAACATTTGATCAGGAGGCAATAGAATGAACCAGAGCCAAGGCAGAGGGAGGCTAAGCTGGTCCAGTCTGAAGGGCTTAACTGAGTTGGGAAAGGTTTAAGTTTGAATATGGCCACTATAGTCTTGACATAGAGTTCTGTTGTCAGGATGCTGGAAATCTACTGTATTTGAATAAATGACAAAGGCAGAACTAACTGCAAAGGAGGGGAAGGTTGGTTTTGGCAACCTCCTACCCAGGCCTCCAGTCTCCCCAGGCAGCTCTCCAGGGGTGAGCCTTAGAAGCCTCTAAGCAGGGGAGACAGGCTAGCCTGCCTGGCTAGGTTCCATCCCTCTCTCTCCCACCCCTCCTGCCATCATCACCACTAAACATGCTCCCAGGCAGAAAGCAGTATTTAAATCTGAGTAAGAAATGTTTGTTATCCATATTTGTGAGAGGGGTGCCACCAAGAACAAGACTTTCAGAGAGCCAGTAAGGCACGTGAAGCTGCGCCAGCCCCCAGAAACTAAAGGGGAGTTAGATCTTTGGATCAGAAACTTTGGGGATGGTGGCTTTTATGCTGTACGGTCTGTATTTTAGATAATTATTCCCTTTTGTCTCTTTCTTACAATTTGGTAAGGTTCATTTTTAAAATGTCTGCTAAGTGGAAACAAAGAACGCGGTAATGTTTTTGTGCCCAGATATGCTGTTGGAGGCTGGGTCCAGGTGTGAAAGCAGGATTCTGGGTGAGAGAAATTGGAAGAATTCACCTTTCCCTCCAGGATGCTCTCCCTCCAGAGTTCTCTTCTGCTAAAATTTGGTGGGTTCTGTGTCTGGTTTTAAAATAAGTGATGGCAGCTCCTTTACCATATTGCATTGTGAATGACTGATAAACGCTTGACCCTCTCAGGGGCAGAGGAGAGGGTGTTACAGTTCGAGAGGATTTAGTTAGCCCTAATTAGTGGGCTGGAAAGTATTTTTTGGTAGGAATAGACATGGGTCGCCCCAGCAGCTGCTCTGCTTCCTACCTGACAATCTCTGTTACCTAATAAAATCAGTCTGGAGCCATATGCTACCAATGAATATTAAGGTGATTGTGAATTTTTTGAAACTCACTTAAAAATTTTTAATAACGTATCTTCAGTTTGAGGGAGGAGTGCAAGCTGGCACACACAGCAAATATCTGAGACCACAAATCCAGGATATCCTTTGTCTCTGCCTGTTGATGAAATTAAAGTGCTAATACTAAACTTTAGATGTAACTCTCTGGACTGTGACTGAGCTACAATTTTCTATCAAAAGAAAACTTCTAGAATTATTTATGTTGGCAGTAAAATTTCTGACATGAAAGTTCACCAAATGTACAGTGTCACATCTTACCAAGAGTATCTTTAGTTTCACTACCTCCACCTCTAATTCCCATCCACAAAGAGGGGAACCATATTGCAGAGTCAGCTGAGAACCATAGCCCCCATGCCTCTTCTACAATCTAATCTTGCAGATGACACAGAAAAGAGATAATACTTCTTAATACTTCTTTCAATACAAATCACATCACATGAACAAAAAAAAACCCCACAACTCTTCTTTGCAGTATTATGGGAAAAAGTATATATCTCAAGGTGGGTTTTGGTGTCTGCTTGTTTATTTCTTTATTTTTTGGGGCAGGGTCTCACTCTGTTGCCTAGGCTGGAAGTGCAGAGGCACAATCTCAGCTCACTGCAACCTCTGCCTCCTGGGTTCAAGTAATTCTCATTCCTCAGCCTCCAGAGTAGCTTGGACTATTAGGCACCTGCCACCATGTCCAGCTAATTTTTGTATTTTTTGTAGAGACGGTGTTTCACCATGTTGGCTAGGCTAGTCTCAAATTCCTGACCTCAGGTGATCCGCTTGCCTTGGCCTCCCAAAGTGCTGTGATTACAGATATGAGAACCACGCTTGGCCTACTTTTTAAAATTCTCATTTCTAAAAGGAAAAACACTGAGTAAATATAAAAGCATTACATATCTTAGGTTGAGGGCTGAAGTCACAGCATTTGAGAAATCCCATCCTTCCATTATCAATAAAAAACAAACCACCTACTTTGAAAAAGTTGAGGTGTGGAAACTCATTTACAGCAACAAAGGGCTTGGCTTCCTTACAGAGATGAGCCCCTCACATGGATTTTAGCTGATTGCTTCTGGAGGCCGTATTTGCCAACAGCCGTGAACAAACATGCAACCCCAACCCAAGGTAAGAATGAAGGGCCCTGAGGTGCTCATTTGCAAAGAAATTACAATTGAAGAAAATTAAGAATACGAGTTACACTTACACAGATTTAAATATTGAACAGTAGAGGAACAATAAAGCTTTTAATACTCTATGACATTATGTTGCTTAAGTAATAATAGCAGCTACCATTTTATTGGGCAATTTTCGATATAGCCATATTTCAGATGTGCTGAGTGTTTTTCATGCATTTTCCCATTTAATTTTCACAGCTACCTATGAGGTAGGTATTCTTATCCCCCTTTTACTGATGAAGAATTAGATAAGCACAAAAGTTGAGTTACTTCCTGGAATCACACACTAGTGAGAAACCTAAGTCTTACTAAAGTTTACACTTTTAATCAACAATATTTAAACTAAAGATATTTCAAGACTTTAAAACAAGTTTCTGACAGATTAAGTTGCTATGGTGAAAACTTGAAGAATGTGATCTGAGTAAAAATGAAGCACTGCCTTTAGGCTAAAGCTAGTGCTAGAAACAGCTTATTAATTATTGTTATCTCTAATTCTTTTAAGGAACGAAACAATTTTGAAATAAGTGTTAGAAATTCCCGCCAGAATTTGGTAAGATGATGATCAAATGTTCACCAAACTCTCACTAGGTACTATGTACTTACTGTTAGGTACCAGGATATGGAGATCAATAAGAAACAGTTCTCTCTCTAAAAACATTCAGCGGTACTGGTGGGGACATGGGTGTGGTACCAGACCACACATAACACAATGTGGAAGGTACAATACCGAGTGAGATGCTGGGTATTATGGAAGAGTGGGGAAGGATCCCTACTCTAGCTGTGGGTGGTAGGAAGGTTTACTGGAGGAGACACACAGAGCTGGCCAGCTGAAGGGGCTGGCTGCTCATTCCAGGTGGAGAGCGGAGCTCTGGGCACAGTGCAGACGAGCATGGAGTGGGAGGCAGGGAGTGGGCACTGGTAAAACTAGTGAAGTAGACAGGGCCCAGATTATGAAGAAATTTAAACCAGCAAAGGGTTTTAAGTAGGCAAATGACATGCTCAGAATGGTCCTATAACTAAACTCACAAGAGCAGTGCGGAGTATGGACTTGAAGCCACACAGCCATAGGTTCAACTCCTGGCCCTACCTGGCTCTAGAGCTTAGCACTGTGTGAACTTTGGCAAGACATGATACATTTCTTCTTCTTTTTTAAATTGACAAAATATATATACACACACATACTCTTATGGTATACAACGTGATGTTATGAAATGTGAATACACTGTGGAATGACTAAATCAAGCTAATTAACATATGCATCACCTCACACATTTATTTGTGGTAAGAACAAAGACAGGAAACCCTCTAAGCCTCAGTCTCAGCTGGAAAATGGGAAGTAAATGAAATAATGAACGTGAAGCACTAGAATTATTATTATTGCTATGAGCCTAGAAGTTCAGGAAGACACATGGGAGTCCAGATGAGACATACTGAGGTCCCAAGTAGGGAAGAAGAAACAAGACAACCTGAAAGACATTTAGGAAACCAAACTGACAAAACCTGACAACTGCCTGGCTACAGGAATGCCGGTGAGAAAGGAGGAGACACCATCGACAAGCTCTCGTCTAGGATGACTGACTGAATGGCTGGTGGCTGGCGGCAGCCATGACAGACAGAATAGGGAGGCAGAACGAGTCTGAGAGTGTGAGTCATGCTGAGGAGGTACCTGTGCGCACCCAGGAGTGGATGTCCAGAAAGTCAGTGGACAGGGCTGGAGTCTGGGATGCAGGTGTGGCTTGGAATTGGACAAGTGTGCGTATCTCATGCCATGGGAAGAGATCACCCATAGAAGGTACGCTCAGTCAGAAGGGCAATGAGCTAAGACAGAACTCCAGAAACACCCACGATTAAGGGACAAAGAAATAAAGAAAGGCACCCAAAGAAAGAAAAGGACTGCAGCGGACAGGGAAGACCAGGAAGGCTCAGTACAATGAAGGCTGAAAGGGCAGGATCTCCAGGAGGGAGTCATCAGCGGTGCCCCATGCAGCTAAGTCCAGAAACTTCCAACAGTGTCCTCAGAATCCAGCAGACATTATGGCAGACTTTAGACCAGAGGGTGATTTTTGTAGAACAAGGGGAACAGAAGCCCGACTGCAGGGTTCTGGTATCAATGGGCATAAGGAAGTAGAAAGAGCCTACCATAAATCTGGGAAAAGGAATGGAGAACAATTATATAGTAATATAAGGGAAATACAGGGCCAAAGGTCAGGTTAAAAGATTTTTAAGATGGACCTCTGAGCATTTTGTGAGGTGAGAAGGAAAAGACAGACAGCACAGGGAGATGAGGCAGGAGCGAGAGAAGCACCGACAGAACAAGGTCCTTGAGGATGTAAGAAGGATCTCACTGCTGGGCCCTGGGGATGCAGAGCCGATTTAAACAGAATCTGCCCTTAAGGAGCTCGAAGTCTGAGGGGGAAGCAAGCCTACCAACCCTCTGAGCAGAGTGAGATGTGCAAACCAGTCCTCAGGATGCACTATACCAGAGGAACTCAGGGGGTGCCCATCTGACTGTGGGTTTCCTGGACCTAAGTCTGAGCCTCCTCACCTCTCTACTCCAGCACCCAACAGCATCTGATACACACACATGCTAGACATTCAGTAATTTTCTTTGTGTGGATGAAAAAATACACTTGTCAGAAACTTTATTTCCAGAGTTAGAGAAATTTTCTAGACATATAAGCATATATTTTAAGACAGATAAAGTCATTTAGGGTATTAAAATAAAACTAACATTAACTAAAATCACAGTACATATGCACGGTACTGTGGCCTGAAGGTCTGTGTCCCTCCAAAATTCCTATGTTGAAACCTAATCCCCAGTGCAACAGTATTAAGTGGTGTGGTCTTCAGGAGGCGATTAGATCACAAGGGGTCTCATGAATGGGTTAGTACCCTTATAAAAGGCCCAGGGGAGCTCACTTGCCCCTTCCACCGTGTAAGGACACAGCAAGAAGCTACTGTCTATGAAGAACAGGACCTCACCAGACACAGAATCTGTCAGCGTCATCTTGATCTTGGAATTCCCAGCCTCTCGAAGTGTGAAAAATAAATGTTTGTTATAAAATTTATAAGCTACCCAATGTATGGTATTTTGTTACAGCAGCCAGAACCAGCTAAGATACTTCAAAAAGATGCATCCGAGAGCTTTATTCAGAGGCAGCTGAAGGTTAAGAGAGTGGGGAAGAATGAGGCAGGATTCAGTCATGTGAGAAGGCCTAAGTGGTTTCAGAACTCTCTCTGGCCAAATATATCCACCAGTCTGCTAGGTTGTGCTTAAGATTTATTTAACCATTTATGAAAGGATAAAATTTTTCGTTTCAAAATTATAAAGGACCAAAAAGAAAATGTGTGTAAGACTGAACAAAAGTTAAAATCTTTTCATCATAAAATGAAATCAGGCAGGTGTCAGACTGATACCTGGGTGAATGGGTAAATGAGCTTCCCCATTTACCAGCTGTATTGACTTGGGCCATGGCACCTACTATTCTCTGGGAAAGCAGATCGTGGGACAGATGAGCCCCTAATACCCTTTCAAATCTATTATTCAAAGGTTCTAAAGCAGTGTTTCTTAGCCTTTTGGGAATCACAAACTCCTCAAAGGATCTAAATGAAACTATGAATTCTCTCCCTACCCACCCACCAATAAACATAGAGTCATACATATAAAATTTTGCACATCATTTGAGGGGTTCCCTGAACTCCCATGATCCCAGGTAAGAAGTGAGAAACTAGCAGAGATGCAATTCTTTCTTTCTTTTTCTTTTAAACACAGACTCACTCTGTTGCTCAGGCTAAAATGCAATTGTGTGACCATGGCTCACTGAAGCCTCAACCTCCCAGGCTGAAGCCATCCTTCCACCTCAACCTCCTGAGTCACTGGGAGCACAGGCATGCACCATCACACCTGGCTCGTTTTTTATTTTTTGTAGAGATGGGTTCAACCTGGGTTGCCTAGGCTGGTCTTGAACTCCTGGCCCTAAATGATCCTCCTGCCTCAGCATCCCAAGGTGCCGGTATTACAGGCATAAGCTACTACGCCCAGCCCAAGGCACAATTCTTTATAATAAAATTCTTGGCTAGGCGTGATGACTCATGTGTGTAATCCCAGCACTTTGGAAGGCCAAGGTGGGTGGATCACTTAGGGCCCGGAGTTCGAGACCAGTCTGGTCAACATGGTAAAACCCCATCTCTACTAAAAATTCAAAAATTAGTCAGGCATAGTGGTGCAGGCCTGTAATCCTGGCTACTCAGGAAACTGAGCTATGATCACACCAATGCACTCCAGCATGGGACCCTGTCACTAAAACAACACAAAAAGAAGGTAATAGAGCCAGATACCATAGTGACCTCTGCTAGAACCACAGTGGATAGTTTGCTGTTTTCTACCTGCATGCCCATCTGAATGGTAAGACCCCCTGAATATAGCAAGTACCCACTTTAGTTGTGGATTAAATTGATGGGGCTACAACGGTGTGAATTTATAGTTCTCAAGTCTTTAGACCTTCAGGGCTTCTGAGAAAGTATTAACTTCAAATCCTCCTGGTGACAGACAAACTTGGAGTGCACAGCAATCACTATGGGCTTGCTCTATGGGGTCTATCAACTTTCCAACACTGGTTTTTATTCAATTAGAGGGGTCTAGCCCCCCCAAACTAGACATTATGCCTCTATTCCACGGCAACATTTGATGACTCATCCCTCCCCACAAAAAGAAAACATACTGTATCTGCTTTTAGTAGAAATCCCCTATATTTGTATAACCCTTTATACTTAGTGCTTTTCTAATCCCTCTCACATACACGTAATATACACCTGGGAGGTAGGCAATACATATAGTCTTCCAATTTTAAAGATAAGGAGAGAGAATTATACCATTGAAGTGATTACAGAGAGGGCTTTTCAACATAGCCCAGCACCAGAACTCCAGCCACAATTTTATAAATGTGCTAATGTTTCTATTACCCTCGTACTGAGAAGGTGGGAGACATCTCTTTTAAATTAACAGAATAATAGCTGTGACCTTTAATAAAGTGTTCAGTCGTAACACTTAAATAATACCTATGATTTCAGAAACGGAAAGCCACTCTAATTTCAGAAGTTTCACACACGATGATCAAATCATTTAGTTTTTTCAATATTCAATAGAAATTAATTGAGCCTCTCATCTATGACTTTTTAAACAAGCAGAATCCAGCCTACATAGTGGGGGGGGGGCGAATCCATACTTACCTATAGCACAATGTAAAACCTAGAGGAAAGCGGGGAAAAAAGAGGAGAATTAGTAAAAATCAATAGCATTAAAGTTTTATTTCATATAAACTAATATTTCAGTTAAGAATAGAGCAGGATCTGCCAGCAGTATTAAATATGAAAAGGAACATTCCACTTTTAAACTTGGCTATAGGCTACTCAACAAAATGTAAATTCTTGCTCCGTTTTGTTTGTTTGTTCATTTTTAGTTTGTGTATTTTTGAAGGATTTTCTGAGGAAGATTTAATCTTCCCACTCAGTGGCTTATCAGACAACAAGGGCTCTTTTATAATGCACAAACGTGTAAGAGCAGTAAGTGTACAGCATCTCCATGTCCCATACGCTACAGAACAGAACCGCCACGGACTCCGGAACACGGGGTGAGAGAGCCTTTGTTGGCTCTCCTTGCCTGGCAGGCCCTTCAACACAGACATTCATTCTACTAAGTTCCACCCTCAGTCCCCATCTTGCCTCATTCAATGATCTCACTGCAGGGGTGCTCCCTAGTCCAATCCAACCCTCTCTCCTGGGGATCTGGGCCCACATCCCAAGCTGCCTCTGGACAGCTCCATCTGAGAGTCGCAGCAGTGGCTCAAACACAGCCTCAATGGGAAGCACACACTTTTGCAATGCCTCTTGATAACCAACCTCCCAGTCTTTGGGGTTCAACAGTCCTTCCTTCTCCTTATCCTCAAATAAAACCAGTTTCGAAGTCCTGCTGATGATTCTGGGGTCTGTCTTCTCCATTTTTATTTCCAGTGCCCTGAGTGAGACTGCCACCTCCAATTCATCTCGATGGCCATCCAACTGGCAAATCAGGTCCTTCTAAATCACCTTTCAACTCATCCTTTATGTAGCAGTGCTTTCACTCTGGTGGTGGTGGCGGTGACAAAAAGTAATTTGAAGCCATTTATAAGATTGATTTAATGACCAAAGCTTTTCTAGATGATATAACCTAATAGCTACTGTAGGGCATTTCAGAATTTTTACATTTCTGTAGCAGTCTTTATATTGTTTGATCCTAACGAGTACCTAGCAGATAGGCAGGACAGAAAATCTCTACTTGCAGACAAGAAAACCAAGGCTCAGAGACGCCACACAACTTGCCCAGGGCAGTAAATGATGGCCTGGATCAAGAACTTAGGTTTTATTTCTATTCTACCGTATTCTTTTGTTGTTCATTAGTTATGAGAGCTCTACAGAGACCAGAACTTGACAAGACTTAGCTTATCTAAAACATGCCTGAGCCTGATAAGACTGTGCTCAAAAACTACTATTTCACTCAGTTTTGAGGGGAGGGAAGTGGGAGGGTTGGATTAAAAAAACAAACCAAGCTGCACAATGTTGCTGGTAACTGACAGGAGAACAAAATTAACACATTGCAAATCTTACAATATTTTTCAAAAGAAAACACTGCTAAGTAAATACTAAATTGTAAATATGATAAGCTACACTTCCTGCTGCAAAGTTGAGGAAATCTAAAAGACAGATCTAGATTAAAATGGGGAATGAAAAACATTCTTTGAAACAAGAAGACAGATGACAGTGCCTAAACAGAAAGACTTTTTTTTTTTGGACACGGGGTCTTGCTGTCACTCAGGCTGGAGTGCAGTGGTACAATTACAGCTCCCTGCAGCCTCAACCTCCTCAGACTCAAGTGATCCTCCCACCTCAGCCTCCTGAGTAGCTGGGACTATAGGCACGTGCCACTATGCCTGGCTAATATTTGTATTTTTTGTACAGACAGGTTTCGCCATATTGCTCAGGCAGGTCTTGAACTCCTGGGCTCAAGTGATCCACCAGCCTTGGCCTTCCAAAATGCTGTGATTACAGGCATGAGACACTGCATCTGGCCCAGAAAACCTATTCTATCCACGTATGCAGCAAGACACCCAGGCTGGCTGGGTATGGTGACTCACGCCTATAATCCCAGCACTTTGGGAGGCCAAGGATGGCAGATCACCTGAGGTCAGAAGTTTGAGACCAGCCTGGCCAACATGGTGAAACCCTGTCTCTACTAAAAATATAAAAAATGAGCTGGGCGTGGTGGCACATGCCTGTAGTCCCAGCCACTTGGGAGGCTGAGGCAGGGGAATTGCTTGAACCCAGGAGACAGGGGTTGCAGTAAGTAACTCATGGCACTCCAGCATGGGTGACAGAGCAAGACTCCATCTCAAAAAAAAAAAAAAAAAAAGACATCCAGGCTGCTGATTAGCAATGGGATGCTGCAGGGGAGTACACGCAGCAATGAATGGCTAGCATGCCTTCTTTGCATGACAGAGCAGTAGGTCTCAGTCCTCAGATGCACTCTCCCCTTTTTAATCACACACATTTTATAATGCCTCCTCTACCATTCTGAAAAGAAATTCATACATCAAATGACCTACCTACACAAAATTTTCAAAAGCAAATAAATACAATGTCCCAATTGATATGAAAAAGAAGAAATAAAAGTAATTTATTTTTCAAAATATGCATTTCAACTTGTAAATGCAGACATAATGATGCAGTCAGATGTACACAGTAACTTATGATAAATAATTTTGGATTTAAAAATAAGAATATCAGAAACCACTGCGGACAAATATATGAAAATAAAAGGGCAGATGTAGAGGTACAGACTAATACTTGGGAAAAAAAGAATATTAAGATAATAATGGAAATAAAGAAGTAACCTTATCTGAAGTTGGAATAATATGCTAAAGTAATTAACAATCAAAGTAGAGAAATTAAAGAAGTACATTATTATCTCAAATGATCTAGGTCTTATTTATTTATAAAGTGTGATGTCAAAATCTCCTAAGCTATGTCATGGGATGAAGTCGGAAGAGAGTATCTGAAAATCCATCATTCCCAGAAGGCAAAAGATCCAACCTTCTGCCTTGAAATCCTGTTGAGACATACAATCAGTGCCAATTTGTAAAAAGACCTTGAAAATGTATTCTTTAAATGGTGCAATAAGGAATAGAGGAGGAATTAGATGTAAAAAACTCTAATGCAAGAAGCAATAAAGCCATTGTGTAATAGAGGATACTTTCAGGACAAAACAGAAGACGAGCTACCCCAAAGCAAAATTTTCATTTCACAAGCTACATTTCATATCATCACACACAGGCAATAATATGAAATATTAGTCTATGTTAAAGAAATCCACTGCATTTCATGTGTCTCCATTAATTTAATAATTGAAGTTTAAACAGGAATCTCAAAACTGATTTTCAATGATTTTCACTACTGTGCTGAAATCCTTTTCAAGTAAATATGCAAGCTATTAATGTTGTAATACTTACAGAACAGGATGTGCAGAGATAACAAATTACTTAATTATTTTGAGACAATACTTTCATTTCACTTAAGCTTCTCTCTTCTTAACAACAATGGTGGTAGGACAGCATTCTCAAGATGATCCTCCACAATTACTGTTCCTTGGCTATTCAATCAAACACTAATCTAGGTACTGCAGTACAGGGATTTTGCAAGAGTAATTAAAATCTCAAATCAATTGATTTGAAGATACAGGTATTTTGTGGGTGGACATGACCCAACCGGATGAGCCCTTTAAGAGCAGTCTCCTCTGGGTGGTGGCAGAAGGGGAAGTCAGATATTCAAAGAACAAGAAGGATTCAGCAGGCCACTCTGGCTTTGAAGCCGCGGGGGTGGGGGGCGGGGTCATGTGCAAAGCCTGGAGAGCAGCCTCTAGAGTTGAGGAGTGACCTCCTGCTGACAGATAGCAAGGAAGTGTGGATCTCACACCTACAACTAGAGTCAGCCAATAACCTGCATGAGCTTGAAAGTGGATTCTTCCCCTGGAGCCTCCAAACAAGAAATGAGCAAGCCTGGCTGACACCTTGATTTCAATCTTATGAGACACCTGAGCAAAGAACCCAGTCAAGCCCAGCTTCTGAATTAAGAGAACTGTGAGCTAATCGATGAGTGTTGTTTTCAGCTGCCAGGTTCATGGTATTTTTTTTTTAAGCAGCAACAAAAAACTAAGACCACAAGCTTCTTCTAACCTAATAAGCTTCTTGATTTCTCACGAAGGTTTTTCAGCATTAATATGTACTACAAAATGGTCCATTTATATTTGTAGAGGGTCTGGCCTGGGGAGATGTGCAGAAGCCAAGGAGGATGCTGAACAAATCCGCATTAAGTTGGACTGGCTGGATGTCGTAGATGTCCTACGACATGCAGCCAGTAGCATCTCCAGTCATTGTGGCAAATGAAATATCCTCACAGTTTTCCAAAATGCACTCTAAGGTTGTGGCACTGCTTTGTTGAGGTCCACTATGAATCGATGGACAAGAATAAGCACACCTCATTAAAAAGAAAAAAATGGCAAGAGAACTTGCCATATTCAAAATCTCCCTTGAAAATGCATGTTGGATCAGGCACAGTGGCTCACGCCTATAATTTCAACACTTTGGGAGGCCAAAGCAGGAGGATCACTTGAGGTCAGGACTTCAAGACCAGCCTGTGCAACACAGTGAGACCCCCATCTCTACAGAAAATGTTAAAAACTAGCCGGGCGTGGTGATGTGACTGGAGTCCCAGCTACTTGGAAGGCTGAGGCAGAAGGATCACTTGAGCCCAAGAGGTTGAGGCTGCAATGAGCTAAAATCATACCATTGCATTCCATCCTGGGCAACAGAGCAAGACCCTATCTCAAAAAAAGAAAAGAAAATATGCACCATAAACTCCTCTCTCCTGTGCCCTTTCCATTTCCACTGGCAATAAACCAATTTTAGTTTTAAAATTTAACCTCAATGTCAAAATGCCATTTGCACAATAGGTTACTTGGAAACACCTTTTCAAAGTTTCTAAAATTTGAACTAGGGGAATTATTTTTGTAAGTTACCAACAATTCTGTTCAATTTCATTTTTAATCCAAGGTAAAACAGTAACAACGAAGCTCCAAAAAGTTTAACAAGTATCAAAAGGAATAGAAACCCAAGCAGCTTTCAAGACCTCAGCTGCAGCCCATGGACTTAATGTGATTCAGCTATAGTGATTTCCCATCTCTGTCTTTCAATTAAAAATTCCAAATTCTTGGGAGGGAAAAAAAAACCTCACCAGCCCACTTTGGGTCAGTTATGCACCCCTGGATCAGCCAGCTATGGCATAAGAGGCAGAGTGAGGGAATAGAGATGTAGCTGCTAAGGGTAGAGCCTTGAGAACCAGAAAAATTCCAGAGAGGTCATGCTGGGCTGCGCAGTTCCATGGACATGTCCACCACACTCATTTTACTAGGCAGAGGTCCATCACCAGTTTGAGTTACATTTACCAGTATTTGATTTATTTTAGAAATTATCATATTCTACACACAAATGATTCTATTCTTGCTTAAAATTTACCTATAATAACAATATATAGTCTTTAAGGATAGACACCAAAATTTAAAAGTGCTTATCTTTAGATTATGACTGCTATACATTCTTCTGCATCTGGGTTTTTTCTACCATAAATAAATAGTACTTATTACTCAGGGAAACACCTTTCCCTTCTCTCTGGTTTCTATGAGGACGGATTTCCACCACATAGTACTAGTCTCCTTTAATTACTTTACCCCTGGAAAGGACGACTCATTTAAGCATAAATTTAAGAATAAATGGGATGTGCTCAATTCAGCTCCATACGAGAGGTTTCACAAAGAGCCCCAAGTTCTCATGGTTTCTTCTAAGGCAGCCTGTCTGCTGCTGCTTGGGACAGGGTGGGTGGTGAGTCTAACTGTGGAGTTCAGTTAGCAAACCCATTTGACTCACACACTAAAGCATGTCCTCAGCCTTTATCACTAGTAAAGGTGATTTTCAGGATCCTTATGCAACTCCTCCGAGTTATTGCTCAATGTTCAGAACGTAAGCAAGCAAAAGGGTGTTGGTTATTCATTGGGCTCCCTCAGACTCCAAATATGTTTTCAAAATCCTTTTACATCCAATTTTTAAGGAAGAAATACTGAAAAAATTCCTCAATTACCATTATTTTTCCTTTGTCACTTAATTTCATCTTTCTTGCTATCTCCAGCCCTATAATTTACTAATTTGTTGTTTGCTTAATTTTCATATTCTGATAGTGAAATGTTGAAGTCTCACAGAACTTAAAAGTGGGGATACATGTAAGGTCATCTAATCCAGTGTATTCACTGCACATAATGAATTGAGGGAGAGGTTAAGACCAATGCCACAGGGCTAATTAATGGCAAAACCAAGCCTTCACACCAAAATTTATTATCTCTAGTGTTTTTACATATACCGTGACACCCTCTTAAGAACAATTCTATTTTTTAACTTCTATAGCATTTCTGCCAGCTTTTTACATATTTTGTTCCTCGGTTCTGATAATCATTCATTCATCATATGATTTCACTAACGTGTGTCTCCCATGTTCTTGCTACTGACAAATTGTGAACTCAGTTTCTCTTCAGCTTCTCCTCTGAAATCATTTATCTTATGCTGTAACTGGGTAGTCCTGCTTTTCTTGACACTTGGCCATGACAGGCTGGTTTGTCCCTTAGTCTCATAAGCAGCAATCGTTATACTTTAGTTTTCAACCAGCAATCATCATTTCATCTTTTTATTTTGATAAATTTAATCAGTCTATTTGCATAAACATAAAAAATGGTGCATGTTTGCTATATTCCATTATCCTATAGGTTTATTATTAAAAAAAATTAACAGGGCCGGGCGCGGTGGCTCAAGCCTGTAATCCCAGCACTTTGGGAGGCCGAGGCGGGTGGATCACAAGGTCAAGAGATCGAGACCATCCTGGTCAACATGGTGAAACCCCGTCTCTACTAAAGCTACAAAAAATTAGCTGGGCATGGTGGTGCGTGCCTGTAATCCCAGCTACTCAGGAGGCTGAGGCAGGAGAATTGCCTGAACCCAGGAGGCGGAGGTTGCGGTGAGCCGAGATCGCGCCATTGCACTCCAGCCTGGGTAACAAGAGCGAAACTCCGTCTCAAAAAAAAAAAAAAAAAAAAAAATTAACAGGATTTGTAGTAGATGTAAAACTCTTATTTCTCTTTAAATAAAAAAATAAACTAAGCTGCCTATTGTCTTCCTTTTTCAAAAAACTTTAAAATCTTATTTTCCTCATTCATCTTATTTTTAATTACATATAATACAGAATTTCTAAAAACTACATGATTCATGTGATATATACATACTAAAGTATATTAAAAGTGGTAATCTTTTACTCCCCCCTTGCCCCAAAACATCACTCCCCTCCACAGAGGTAAGCTATAACAACAGTGTGATATATCCTCTTCCATACCTTTTTCAATATCTGCAATTTTGCTTTTTTTCCTATTAATTTTCCTAATCTGAAAACATCACCATAACTATTCTCATATTTATCAATTAAAAAACGTATAAACTCTGGAGTGATACAAAACTTATATCGTTGTATTTGTCCTCCTTCCCGCTTCATTCTATCCTGGCAAAATCTGAAATTTCTTATGGGATTCCACATGATCACACTGCAATCTGTACCGTGGTCTAAAGGCTTATGCTGTGCACTGGCCACTAGCCGTATTTGCCTATTTAAACTTAAATAAAAGTAAAGAATATTTATTTTTATTTCTTTGAAAAACAGGGTCTTGCTCTGTCCCCCAGAATGGAGTGCAGCGGAGTAACTATAACTTCAGCCTGAAACTCCTGGTCTCAAGAGATTCTCCTGCCTCAGCTTCCCGAGTAGCTAGGACTAATGTGTGCCACTATATCCGGCTAATTTTTTAAAATTTTTTTGCAGAGAAGAGGTCTTGCTATATTGCCCAAACTGGTCTTGGAACTCCTGGCCTCAAGCGACTCTTCCACCTTGGCCTTCCGAAGTGCTGGGATTACAGGTGTGAACCACCATTCCTGATCAAAAGTAAATAAAACTCAGTTTCTCAGACCCACTAGCCATGTTTTAAGTGACTAGCGGCTACTGTTTTGGACGGTGTTCCAATATTATCACTGCAGAAAGTTCTATTGGACATTGCTAGTCTGAAAACTTGACTAATTTTATTTATTTATATAACAGTTAAATTAATACTCTTTGATAACAGCTAAATACTCTTGATTAAAGTTAAATACTCTTTGATAAGGTGCTTTCAAAGTTCCATTACTTTTTGTAGGTGTTTTCAAAATGTTTCCAACTGTAGAAAATTGCATGGTCTATTATCCAGGAAGCTATTGTTTCCTACTAGCTTCATGTGGATTTTTTTCTTCTTTCAAGTTTAAGGTTTCAAGCTGTTTTTAACTATCACATTTTAAAATCTTCTCTTTTCTGCTGGAAATGGTTTAAGTATCCAGGAAGGGAAGAAATTTTTTTGTTGTGGAATATCATAAATTCTCAATAACCATACTGAGGTGGACTTTCATTTCAGAAAAGTAATAACTTTTCTCCCTGATTATTTATAAGTTGTATATTCCAATCTTTTCTACTTCTTCTGGTAGTCTTACTTTTTGAAAGCTTATATACCCTCATCAGGTTTTCTACCTACATTGGTTCTACACATACTGTTTTTCTGTTGTGATGTTTTATAATGTTTCTTTTGAATAGTGAACTTTGAAATTTTCCCTATGACTTCTGTTCTGGTATTGATTTTATGTGAGAATGTGATTGGAAACTCCCGCCTTTCTTGCATCTTCAGTATCACCTATTTCTTGCACTGTGGCTCCTTCCTGTCCTATATTGCCACCACTGATATTTTTAGTTCTTTTATTTATTTTTTTTAATTTCAGCACATTTCTTTCTACAGATGTTAGCTATTGCACCTCTTTGAATACCACATCAATTTGCTTCTATTTGCTTGAGTCATCAAGCAGCGAGGCCTGTGTGGGTGGGTTCCTGTTTCTTTCGGGCTCCCTCTTCCCTTCTAATGTTGTGACACTTACTAATTTTAATCAAGTTAAAGCTTTCCTCTGGTTTTCACATTGTTTGAGAAGCTGGCTTTTCTGGGTTTTGTTGTCATTTGTATTTGTGTTGGATATCTCCACTATGACTTGCTCTTACCAGCTTTTCTAAAGTCTCTTTTAGAGAGGTGTTTTCGCAAAATGGGTCCAGAATAAAAGTAGCCTAACATGTGCATGTAGCCTGCATTTCAGAAGTTCCTTTTTGAGACAATTACTGGGAAATCAGAATGTCTGCAAAGAAGGAAAAATATATTACAGATAATGGTTATGTCCTCAGACCAGTTCACAAAAGCAGTCTGAAGTGCAATTCCTCCATGGCAAAAATTAGTGTTTGAGCCATAAAGACAGAAAAACTGGCAGGGAGATAAGAAGGGATCTTTCTTCTTAAGGACACTGCAAGTTCCTAAGACTTTGCTATATTTTAGAGAAATGTCCAAAATCAGTTTTCTATTTCATTAAAGAACCAAAGAGCACCATGAGGTGAGGTCTGAAGAGTGAGGCTGGGAAACACAGATGGGGTTGAGAAAGTGGTGGTGGGCTTAGAAGACTAACAAAAGCTGTCTGATGTCTCTCACCACTTCTCCAGACCCTGCCCTAGATCAATTCTAGGACATGATCAGAAATGAGACTGGGTTATTTATTTTTGTAAATGAGGGGTTTTAAGGCGCAGAAAGATCTGGAAGACAATGGGAAGGAAAGGGAAATTCTGTGGTTCATTAAGCAGTCTCAGATGCACAACGGTAAGTAAATGACATATTATCAATGTACATATGTTGAAGATAGTCTATCAATCTCAACAGTTAACCTCTTTGCAGAGCAATCTTTAATCCATTTGAAATCTCATTATCAATTACAGAGGAATACCCAATCATGAGTATTTGAAAGTGTCTTTGCTATAATTACATTCTTATATCAACCAAAGATATCTAGATATCCAAATTCTCTCAGACATAATTTTAAACTGCCATAACTACATCAATCTACTAATTTTTAAACTAACTATACTCAACAAATATGCAAAGATAAAATCTGCCTTATCAATGAATATCATGGACTCCAAGAAATGAATAATGTAGAAAACATCCACAGCTCATCACAGAGGAACTCATTTTTTTTAAAAAACTGGCATATAATTCACATATCACAAAATTCACAATTTTAAACTGTACAATTCGGTGGTTTTTAGTATGTTCACAGAGTTGCGCACCCACCACCACTATTTCAAGAACAATATTATCACCTTAAAAGGAAATCCTGTACCATTAGCAGTCACTCCCCATTCTCTCTCCCCACCGGCCCCTAACAATTCCTTTACTTCCTGTCTCTACGGATTTGCCTATTCTGGATGTTTCATATAAACAATAATATTTGGGACTTTTTGTACCTGCCTCCTTTCACATGCATTTTTTCAAGATTTGTCCAGGCATAACATATATCAGGAATTCATTTGTTTTTATTAATTTTATGAATTTTTATATCCATAGACCACATTTTATCCATGAATAGCATTTTATTTGTATATACTTTTTTTTTTTTTTTTTATTTTTTTTTTTTTTTTTTTTTTTTTTTTTTTTTTTTTTTTTTTTCCTGAGACAGGCGCTCTGCAGTCTCAACCTTCCTGGGTCAACCAATTCAAGTGACCCACCTTCCTGAGTAGCTGGGACTACAGGCATGGGTTACCACGCCCGGCTAATTTTTTAACTTTTTATAGAGATGGGGGTCTCGCTATGTTTCCCAGGCTGGTCTTGAATTCCTGGCCTCAAGCAATCCCTCCATGTCAGCCTCCCAAAGAGCTGGGATTACAGGTGTAAGCCCCGGCACTCGGCCAAGCTTCCTTTTGTACTTCACTACTACATGCTCCTTTGTACTTGCTTGGTAAATGTGTTTATGTCTTTTAAAAAGCTAAGTGTTATTATTTTCCCAAGAAGATTTGAAATTGGAGAACAAGTAATTTCTATTTCATTTTTAAGTAAACTCCCACAGAACCTAATAAAGAATAACATCTAGCATGAAGAGATATAAATGAGTAGCTGCCTTCCCTGGATTCATTTTCTCCTCCTGTAAACAGGATATACTGTCAACACTAATAATTCCCATCAGGATAACTTATGTGTAATTAAACAATACCACACACATCTAATTGTTATACAGCATAGACAGAGTAGGCAATGAAACACTCCTCAACTGATGGCACAGGAAATGTGGTTTTAGCAAGCCCGCTTTATCGCCCAGTCCAATGGATTTCTTCCATCACTGACCTCTGTTATGTTAATTGCCTGCATGTTCCTGGGAATCTTTACTTCCTTATGCATAGTCCTTTTCCCAAAATCAAATCCAGGATTTGTCACTTAATTGGTTCTTAGTGGGGATAACAGAGATAAAACCGAAAAGTCCAAAATATTTTCCTAAATCCCTATTAAAAATTCTATAAGCATAAACAGGCTAATCCTTCAAAGTCTAAGACTTGGTTCCTGAGTGGATTTTGATGACACTGTTTAACGTCCCTACCTTCCCAAAGACATAATTACATTTTAAAAATTATACTTCTAACATTACTAAGTCTTTTTTTTTTTTTTTTT
>NW_016107702.1:1932241-1976008 GCF_001604975.1 Cebus imitator
AGATTTCATTTCATGAGATAAATGATTTTTTGTTAAGTATCATTTCACAGTTCAGGTTTTAAAAGCTGCCAGTAAAGTATAAATGTCATGATGGTCTTGCCTGGAGGCTAAGCAAAATGAACTAGATCATCCCTGCAATCTGAAGGTTTTTCACCATACTGAACTATGGCGGATATTGATTTTGTGTGCCCAAAGCTATCACCAATCCCTCTTTTCCACAAGCAAAGTCTGTAGTCCCTTGGACAGAAGAATGGGCATGTGTCCTAAGACTGGCTCATCAAGCACCTCACGTCACTGGCAGGAGTCTGAGTAGGGCCAACCAGAATCCTCACTGGGAACGTCTGACACAGATGCTGAGAAAAATAAACACCCACTTCGTTTCCTACCATGTGGAGAGCCCAAGACCAACATTCAAAGAGAAATAGACAAGCTGAGATGGGAGACAGCAAGAGAATCTGGCAGTGTCAAATCCTTGGTTCTCATTCCTGAGCTGGTCTCTTTGTAAATTAATCTTATATCTGTATTAATTACAGAGGTCAGAAAAGTCCTTTTTTGCTTAAAGTAGTTTGGGTTTCCATAACTTGCAAATCCAAAATCCTAATCTATACTTACCTCTAGAGAGAGGACTGAATATACATTGCCCTTAATTCAAGGAAATCAATTTGGACGCCTTTAGTCACAGGCTATTATGTCTTACATCTATCACTCCCAATATCCTACACCCACCAACTTCGCTATTTTTATTACATAAACCCTGAAAGCATCTGATTTTGCCAGTGCTTCCCCAAGATGTCCCTGGAATTTAAAAAAATCCTAATACAAGCTTGTTTCAGTTGATTTCCAAAAAAAGTTGAACATAAAATACATTCAAGGTAACACAAGTTAAATGAGATTTTACCCTATCTAGAACTTCAAAAAGCCTCGATATCAACACTTTAGTCCGTGAGGAGGCAAAATTTCAAAATTTAACTTGAATCCAAAGGAGGTCTGCTACTTCAATATAATTTAGTTGCATCTTTTTCTTTATACCAATGGAAATCAACAACAATAATAAATCTCAGGACCTACCTCCAATAAGGCTCCAGTTTGAAAGAATTTCAAAGGCTTTTCAATTGAATAATAAAGGCTATGGTAGCTACCCTTAGCCAGGTATGCTCGGACCAGACCAACCGCTATAACCAGCCACCTAGTAAAAGAGAAAAGAACAATCAGGAAAAAAATAAAAATTTGAAAAGTAGGATTTAGGTTAATAGGCAGCTGTGGCAATAAAAAATGTTGCTAAAGGTGACCTCAAGCATCAGTATCCTGGATTTATGAATGGTAGCTCTCAAATGCCAAGCTGTAATGCATTGAAATGTTGTACCACCAACAGCACCTTATCAAGAGGGCTCAGTGAAAGCACAGTGTGGCACCTCACCCATCTGGAGCTCATTTTTTTGGCAACTTTGCTGTTGAGAACAAAACCAAAAGGAAAGGAATAAGCTAAAATGGTCCTTGTGCCACTAAATTAGGTGCCAAGAAAATCTAAGACAAGAAAAAAAAGTTAAAGGAAAATTTTAAACAGCCTGTGCAGTTAAACGGTTTTTAATAATTACAGGGTAGAAAGAAGATGCTTTAAACTATTTTTATATTGTCTTACTGGGAACAATTACCCATACCTTAAAATCTATCCTTTTAAAATTAGGAATTATAGGCTTTTGTTAAAAAAAAGTTTTTACCCCAGTTTTCCAAAATCAACTCAGAAATGAAAGCCGGATCAATACAAACCACAAAACAGGAAACACTTAAGCATACAGCTGTGAATGTTATATTTTTGTTCCACTGTCCTCAAAAATAAACATAATTTTTTGTCAAGTTCCATAATAAAACAAATGGACCTTTTTATTAAGATATGTCTCCTGGAAGGATTTAGGTAAATGTACAAAATCAACTAGGCAATGGGGTGTGTGGTCTCTGCTATTTCCAAAAACTATCATATAAGGACATAAAATAAGATTATTTAATGGTGTAACTGGTACAACTATTAACAGCCTTTAAAAAAGCTTACTTTGCTCTCACAATCCCAATTTCTCTTCCTGGTTTAAGACTCCTTACCCTCCACCCCATTCTCTTTGTGCATTGCTCAGGAATAGACTTCTTTCTTCTTACCAATGTACCTTAAAAATCCCTTTCCAGTCCAATGCCCTCACCAGCCCTTGCTAAGACACAAGAATTTTATATATAAATATTAATACACACAGAGAGAATCCAGGATGTTTTTTAAAAAGTCAATCTATGTGACCACTGATGTGATAAAAGCCTGAATCTGTACTAGTTCTTCATTGACCTATGAGTCAAGAGAAATGATTTCTAGATCTGGAACTTCTATTAACAAGTTCTATGATCTCATGCAAGTCACAACTTCTCTGACCCTGTTTCCACACCTACCATTTCTAATACTAGCAATAAATCTACGATCCTCCCATGATATTATTTTCTTTTTCGTGAAAAAAAAACAAGGTGCTGAATTGTAAAAATATTAAAAATATTGCTATTTGTCTTATTTTAAAAAGGGGTAGAGGATGTATAAACATATTTGCTTGCATCAGTATATTAAGGATACATAAAATTAACTGCCTCAAGAGAGGGGATCTGGGGAGAAGGGAAAGGTGGGAGAGAGGAAAGATTTTCACTGTATGCCCTGGCTTATATTTTGAATTTTGAATCCTGCCCATGTATTACCTACTTTAAAACTAAATAAAGATGGATGTTCACTATACAATTCTTTCAACTCTTCTGCACGTTCGAAATTTTTCATAATAAAATGTTAGGACTTTTTAAAAAATTACAAATGAAGACTGTAGAAAAATATATAATATATACTATATATATATATATATATATATATATATATATATATAACGAATTGATCCTGTGATCCTCCTCACCAAAATGATGAGATACAGAATTGCAGAGCTGAAGGAACCTGCCTCACCCAGCCCAACCCTTTAGTTTACAGATGAAAAAACAGAGGCTAGAGAAATTAGGTGATTTATCTAAAGTCACACAGCTATTTAGTGGCAGAGCTTTAACTAAAAACCCCCCGGGATAAGGGACAGACTAAAATGAGGGAGACAGAGGTGGGTAAAACCGTTTCGAGGGTCTATTCTCCCCGTCCCCAGTAAATCTGCCTTCTACCCCGCTGTTTCTTCCCCACCCCAACCCATCCTAAAAGTCTAAACTCATCTAAAGCCCAGCTCTGCTCAAGTCGCTGGCCAAAAACTTTGAACACTTTCCCAATATCTTCCGGATTAAAGCGCAGCCCGGATTTTGAAAACAGCCGCCCAAATGAATGGTCACTCTGCAGCCACAGCTCCTCCTCTCCCCAGGCTGGCGCCGTTCACTATCTGAGCCTGGCCGCCCAGGCTAGGCTCCGCGCCGCCAGGTCTTCCGACCGCCGCCCCCGGCCCAGCATCTGTGGCCAGTCCACCCTTCCTCCCGCGGCCCTCGCGAGACAGCGCCCGGCAGCGGTCCCCGCGCCCCCGTGCCTGGGAACTTGGCTCGACCCCCAGCGCAGGCGGGAACTCGCGGGCAGGCACAGGGGTCAATTCAGCGCTCGGCCACCCTCAGCGCCCAGGTACTGGGTCCCGGAAACCGCCCGCCGGGGCTGCACTGCGTGCGGTGGGCCGCGCCGATCCGCTCCGCTCCGCCGGCCGCAGAGCTCCCTCCCCGACCGCGCTTGGCTCCCCGCCTCCCCGAGCCGAGCCCCAGCCTCACCCCGCTGTCATCACCACATTGTAGATGACCAGGTACGCCGTGGCCAGAGGCCCCGGGCCCTTCTTCTTCCGCGTGCCGCTGGCGTCCCCGGCCCGGCCACCGCCGCCCCCATTCCCCTTCGCAACTGCAGTAGCCGATGCTGCCGCCATGTCAAATGCCCGGAACCCGCTCTCCCAGCGCGAGCGCCTCGGGCCGGACTCGGCAAGGCAAGGGGGCGGAGGGAGGGACGAGGGGGAGGCGGGGCTGGGGCCGCGGGGCGGAGCCGGGGACAGCGCCCACCGCGGCCGCCATCTTGGCTGAGGGCAAAGATGCTCCTGGCGCTCGCGTCCCTCGGCTTGCGTCAATTGCCACTGCCATCTTGGATCAGGGTAGGTCCCGCCTTTTGCGCGCTCCCGGTTACAACCTCGACACCGTCTTGGATTGGGTCAATGTGGCCATCCTCGTCAGGCCAGCTGCTTCTGCCAGTTGGATGTTGCGTTGTCCTTCGCTATTCGCCTTCCTGTAATCGCCGCCTCCTTGTTGAATCAAAACAAGTATGCTGTCGTTCTCCCTTCTTCAATGGCCCTACCTTCACACCTAAACACACTCACTCCTGTATCCTGCCATTTTGGATTCGGGGGATTGACGGTGGATTCACTTACCATCAACCCTTGAGGCTGCAGGGACCAGCCCTTTGCTAGGTGCGCTTTGCTTCCTAACCCGTAGCCGGGTTGGAGATTCCACCTCCGAAGGTTTTTTCCTGACTTTTGTTTTTTCATAACTAATACAGTGGAGAAGCCCAGATGGCCTAGAATCCAGTGTCATCCCTGAAGGCTTGTCAGGTGTTCAAGTGTATCTTCCACCTTAGACCTTGTGGGGCTCGCTCATCGTGAGGGCGAGAGGAGGAAAAGCCCATTAGGCTCTCAGCTGAGGGTGAGGTGCCGGGTAAGGGAGCAGGTTGATAGCTACGGTGACCAAAAATAGAAGAATGCTGGCTTAGGTGGAAAACCTGCCTTTGAGAAGCTGGAGCAGCTCGTGGGCACTGCTTCAACCAGCTCACTCATTGCTTTGATTCGGGAGATTCTTTATTTGTAAACGTCCCCTGCAATTTTTACATACCCAAGCACCTCCTCAAAAGTATTACTGTATATGCAGTAGTATTAAATATTTATGGGTTCATTCCAGCCAAGTATTTATGGAGCATCCACAAAGTTGCACTGGAGTTCATGGCACTAAGTGAAAGAGACAAGTCATCAGTCTTCCAGGGATTATATGGAACAGCGGCCCCCCAACCTTCTGGGCATCAGGGACCAGTTTCGTGGTGGGGGGTGGATGATGGTTTCAGGATGCGATTCAAAGGCATTACATTTATCATTAGATTCTCATAAGGAGCACACAACTTAGAAGATCCCACCAACGCGCAGTTCACAATAGGGTTCCTGATCCTATGAGAATCTGAGGCCATCGCTAATCTGAGGAATCGGGAGCTCAGGAAGTAATGCTCCCTTGCTTGCTGCTCACCTCCTACTGTGCCTCCTGGTTCCTAACAGGCCATGGACTGGTACTATCTGCAGCCTGGGGGTTAAGGATACCTGAGGGAACCAGATGAAAATGCTTGTATTAGTTGGTGAAAAGTGATATCAGGAAGTTATTACAATAATCCAGCCATGGTGATAGTGGTGTGGGCCAGAGTGGTGGTGATCGAGGTAATGAAAACAACAATGAATTTGGGGTAAATTTTAGAAGTGGAATCATAAGATTTGTGGATATATTAGTTTTGGAGTGTGAGGTAAAAGGCAATATGAGCAACTTGTAAGAACTGAGTTGTGTAAGAAGCCATTTTTAAGGTGGAAGTCAGGAATTTTGTTTTTTGTATGTTGAATTTGAAATCCTTATTAAACATCCAAGTGGAGAGGCTGGGTAGACAGATTTAGACACTGAGGTTCAAGGAAGAAGTCCAATGGGCCAGAGATATAAATTTGAGAGTTGTCAACCTAAAATAATAAAAAAGATAAGACTCTAGTTTAAAGGAAGTTTATTCAAGCATAAAGGTTGAAGATGGCCACCTGGAAGCATAGATTCAAGTTACCCTATTTCCTCCACTCTCCCCTGATGTGAAAATTGTATATTGAGAAGGATGCAACTGTTCTTTTTATCTACTGACACATTTTTAAAATATTTCTCAGCCCCCAATATCCACCCTTTCCTCTTTAAATACTGAAACCCTCGAAATCATCTTTGGAGAAAGACATATACCTGCCTCCCTGGCACACATCCTTTAATTTGGAAAATAAACCTCCTAAAATAATTGAGACTTGCCTTGGTCACGTTCTTTGATTTACAAAGGCAAGATGGGGGATGGTTAGATCAGGTCTCTTTCAGTTATACTTTTCTCAGTTACAGTTTTTTCAAAGGCAATTCCAAGACCTCAGGAGATGAAATTGAGAGGTATTAATTGACAATTGTCAGGGTGCCATCCTTTCCCACCTTTGTAGACTGTTTAGATATTCTATTGCCACGTTTTCCGGAATTTTTTTAAAGAGCAAGTTGGTGAGCCCAAATTGCACACTGTGATCAGAGAGCAAAAAAAATTTTTTGGAAAAGAAATAAAGAAGTGAACCATTTTACAAAATCAGATAATCATTCATCTAAAATCTTTCATTCATTTAACTGATTTATTTTTTCAATATAATCTACCTAATGGGAAAGTAGGAGGAGGCAGGAATGCATAAAGTTCTGTCAGTTGGAAATTAATTTAAAACTCAAAGTATCTTCTTGCAGTCACTTAGACCCAACTCCAATCTGTTATTTACAGCAGCGACCCCCAACATTTTTGGCACCAGGGACTGGTTTCATGGAAGACAATTTTTCCGCAGACCAGGGAGGGGATGGTTTCAAGATGAAACTGTTTCACCTCAGATCAGCAGGCATTAGATGGAGCACGCAACCTAGATCGCTCACATGTACAATTCACAATAGGGTTCGTGCTCCCAGGAGAATCAAATGCCACTACTGATCTGATAGGAGGTGGAGCTCAGGTGGTAATACTCACTTGCCTGCTGCTCACCTTCTGCTGTGTGGCCTGGTTCCTAACAGGCCATGGACCTGTACCAGTCTGTGGCCCAGGAGTTGGGGACCCCTGCTGTACAGTGCAGTCAGAGTGATCTTTTCCAAATACAACCTTGTTCATGTCTACTACCTTCCTCTATCCCACCCCCTTAAGATATTTAAATGGCTTGTGATTAGACTTAGGATAAAGCATAAAATATTTAATGTGGTATACAAAAATCTGCCTAGGCTAGACCCACCTGCTTCCTCAGTTTCACCATGCCCCTCCTAGTCATACTGGCCTCATCTTAGGTCTTCCAGTGAGCATACTCCTTTTTGCCTCAGGGAATTTGCACGTGCTATTCCAATCATGCCTTCCCAACAGTTCCCCAAAGTCTTAACTCATTCCAGCATTAACTCAAAAGTCCAAGTCCAAAGTCTGATCTGAGATAAGGCAAGTCCCTTCCACCGGCAAGCCTGTAAAATCAAAAACAAGTTAATTATTCCCAAGATACAATGGGGGTACCGGCATTGGGTAAATGTTTCTATTCCACATGGGAGAAATTGGCCAAAACAAAGGAGCCGCAGGCCCCATGCAAGTCTGAAACCTGACTGGGCAGTCATTAAATATTAAACTTCCAAAATAATTTCCTTTGACTCCATGTCTCACATCCCGTGCACACTGATGCAAGAGGGGCGCTCCTAGGGCTTTGGGCCACTCTGCCCCTGTGGCTCTGCAGGGTACAGCCCCTGAGGGTGCTTTCATGGGCTGCAGTTGAGTGCCTGAAGCTTTTCCAGGTCCAGGGTATAAGCTGTTGGTGGATCTACCATTCTGGGGTCTGGAGGACAGTGGCCCTCTTCTCAGAGCTTCACTAGGTAGTGCCCCAGAGGGGACTCTGTGTGGGGTCTCCAACCCCACATTTCCCTTTTGCACTGCCCTTCTAGTAGAGGTTTTCCATGAGGGCTCTGCCCCTGATGCAGACTTCTGTCTGGACAGCCAGTCATTTCCATATATCCTCAGAAATCTATACCTAGGTTTCTAAACCTCAACTCTTGGCTTCTGCATACTTGCAGGCCCAAGACCATATAAAAGCTGCTAGCGCTTGGAGCTTGCACCCTCTGAAGCAATGGCCCAAACTGTACCTTGGCCCATTTTAGCTACGAGCTGAAGTGGCTGGGACACAGGGCACCATGTCTTGAGGCTGCACAGAGCAATAGAGCCCTGGGCCTAGCCCATGAAACCATTTTTCCCTCGTAGGCCTCTAGGCCTGTGATGCGAGGGGCTGTCCTGAAGATCTCTGAAATGCCCTGGAGACATTTTCCCTATTGTCTCAGCTATTAACATTCAGCTCCTTGTTACTTACGCAAATTTGTGCAGCCAGCTCAAATTTTTCCCTGGAAAATGGGGTTTTCTTTTCTACTGCATGGTCAAGCTGCAAATTTTCCAAACTTTTATGCTCTGCTTCCCTTTTAAGCATATCATCTCTTTGTGAACACATATGACCGCTTGCTTTCAGAAAAAGTCATATGACATCTTGAAGGCTTTGCTGCTTAGAAATTTCTTCTGCCAGGATACCCTAAATCATCTCTCTCAAGTTTAAAGTTCCACAGATCTCTAGGGCAGGGGCAAAATGCTGCCAGTCTCTTTGCTAAAGCATAGCAAGAGTGACCTTTGTTCCAGTTCCGAATAAGTTCTTCATCTCCATCTAAGACCACCACAGCATGGACTTCATTGTCCATATCACTATCAGCATTTTGGTCAAAACCATTCAACAATTCTCTAGGAAGTTCCAAACTTTCCCATATCAATATGTCTTCTTCTGAGCCTTCCAAACTATTCTGACCTCTGCCTGTTACCCAATTCCACACTTGCTTCAACATTTTCAGGTATCTATATAGCAGTGCCCCACTCCCAGTACCAAACTTCTGTATTAGTCCATTTTTACACTGCTATAAAGAACTACCTGAGACTGGATAATTTATCAAGAAAAGATGTTTAATTGACTCACTGTTCTGTATGGCTTGGGAGGCATCAGGAAATTTACAATCATGGTTAATACAGTTTGGCTGTGTCTCCACCCAAATCTTATCTTAAATTGTAGTTCCCATAATCCCCATATGTTGTGGGAGGGATTCCGTGGGAGGTAATTGAATCGTGTACCCAGTTACCCCCATGTTGTTCTTATCATAGTGAGTGAGATTCACAAGCTCTGATGGTTTTATAAGCATCTACCATTTCTCCTGCTTGCATTTCTCTCTCCTGCTGCCATATGAATAAGGACGTGTTAGCTTCCCCTTCCACCATGATTGTAAGTTTCCTGAAGCCTCCCCAGCCATGCAGAACTGTGAGTCAATTAAACAAACCTCTTTCCTTTATAAATTACCAATGTTTCAGGTATTTATTACAGTGTGAGAAAGGACTAATACAATGGTGGATGGTGAAGGAGAAGCAAACACCTTCTCTGCAAGACAGCAGGAAAGAGAGACAGACAGCAAAGAGGGAACTGCCAAGCACTTGTAAACATCAGACCTCATGAGAACTCACTGTCATGAGAATAGCATGAGAGAAACCACCCCCATTATCCAATAACCTCCCACCAGTCCCTCCCTTAACACATGATGATTATGATTTGGGTGGAGACACAGAGCTAAACCATATCACCCCTTTTATGCATTTATAATTTTTAAAGTATCACTAATTCTTCCCCCTCTACTCATTGGAATTTGTACATCTTGCTTCTCTTCTTTCATTGGTTACCATAGAAATTACAGCATGTGTCATTAATTCATTAAAGTCTAATATTAATCAGTATCTTTATCATCTTCCTAAACAATACATGAACCTTTCAAATCTGCCCGGTCATTTTTAATAATCCCTTGTTCCTTGCCTGTATGGGTTTTGATGAATACATAATACCACCTATCTGTCACTACACATTGTACACAATAGTTTCACTGCTCTAAAAATCTGTGCTTCACCTATTCATTCCAACTCAGCCTCCTCCCACACCCATAGTAACCATTGATTTTTTACTGTCTACAGTGTTGCTTTTTCCAGAATGTCATATATTTGGAATTACACAGGATTTTGCCTTTCTGTTGTTGTTTTTTTTCCGTAGCAACATGCACTTGAGGTTTGTCTGTGTCTTTTCATGGCTTGATAGCTCACTTCTTTTAATCACTGAATAATATCTCATTGTCTGGATACACCTTTTTTTTTTTTTTTAACCTATTCACCAATTGAAGGACATCTTAGTTGCTTCCAAAATTTGGCACTTATGAATAAAGTTGCTATGAACATTCATGTGCAGGTTTTTATGTGGACATAAACTATGTTTTTAATTTCATCTTTTGTTTTCTTAAGTATTTTATATAGGTTTATTTTATTTTCCCTATTTAATAATTCCAATATTTGAAGTTTCTGGGGGACTAAATCTTTTTTTGTTGTTGTTTTTGCTGACTGACTTGTGGTGGCTTATCTCCCTGTAATTTTTTATTATAAATTTATTTTATTGAATTTAAATCAATGGAAATTTCAAGGTCCTACATTTGGTATGCTTTCCTTCAGAAAGACTTTTATATAACTCTACTAAAAGCCAGATGGCATCTGGACCACTGTAGTGCCCCCTTCAAGGATCCTGGAGGTCCAGCTTCCTCATGTTGCCATAGCTCCAGGTTTAGCTTCTCAGTTGCAGAACTGGTGTTGGCATTTGCAACATAATGAAAACTCCCATATCTATCTTTTTTTAAAATAGAAATTAATACAGAAGAACATCTTTATGACCTTGAAGGTAGAGAATTTTAAAACTATCTATTGAGATCACCAACCATAAATGAGAAGATTCGTACATTTGACTTTATTAAAATAAATAGCTTTTGTTTGCCAAAAGATAGCATGCAAAAAAGCAAGGTACAGAGTTGAAGATATTTGCCACATGTATAATTGATAAAGAGTTAGCATCCAGGATATGTGAAACTCTTTCAAATCAATAATATACTATCACATTGAAAAAAATGAGCAAAGACTTAAACAGAAGAAAATATAAATGATCAATAAACATACACAAATATTCTCAGTCTCATTATTAATTAGGGAAATGCAAGTATAAACACAGTGACATACCATTAGCTATCCTCGAGATTGGCTAAAGTCAACAGTTTGATAATGCCAATTGTTGGCAAGGATATGATGCAGCAGAAACTCTGCAGACTGCTGTTGGTTAATTGGTGCATTCAGTTTGGCATTATCTAGTAAAGTTGAAGATACATATATCCTGTGATGGTTATTCTACTGCCAGGTAGAAGACCTTAAAGATCTCCTAGGATACATGCATCAGGATATTCAAAGCAGCATTGTTCATCACACCCCACACTAAATATAACACAACGTCTATCCACAGTAAAATAAATAAAGACATCATGGTACAGTCCTATGATGGAATACTTTACAGCAATGCAAATGAACAAACTACGGTTGTACTCAACAACATGGATAAATCTCATAAACATAATATTGAATGACAGAATTAAGGCACAAAAGAATATATATAGTATGATCCATTCATCTGAAGTTCTGAATCAGGCCAAATGAAATGATGTTGTTTAGGGATACAGACACAGGGGGTAATACTATATAGAAAGGCAAAGAAAACGATTATCACAAAAGTCAGAATAGTAGATAACTCTGATAGAGAGAGAGGAGTTTATGACTAAGAGGGGACAAATAGCAGGGACTGGGAGAGGGCATAAGGAGGGGTTCTGGGAGTAGGAAATGTTTTCTTTGCTCATGTGGGTATGATTCTGTAGGTTTTCTTTTCATGATGATTCATCAACATAAACATATATTTATGTTTATGATAGTTATATTTCATAATTGTTTTAAACAAAGGAATAATCAGCACAAGGAGAGGCAGAGGTATGACATCCAGGAAAAGTACACAGGTAGCTTCACCATTGTTGGTGATGTTCTTAAGTTAGGTGTGGGTTCATGAGTGTTCATTTCATTTTTATGCTGATAACTTACATATACTTTATACGTTAGATAAACCTCATGTGGTAAATATGCATAAGCATTGAGGAATCCTGATATTAGGAGATAGGATGATTTGGATCAGGCTTGTCATCTGTGAAGCTATCGTATAGTTAATCTGGACATAATAAGAATGTTAGAGACTGGAGTCACTGCTATCTCTTTCAGGGAAGCCCTATTGACAGACAGAGGCCATATTTTTGTACCATATTATCCTCATTTTCCTGACTACGCACATAGATGCTAAGACTATAAAGCAAAACCATGAAATGTTTATCACAAAAGTCAGGATAGTGGATATTACTGAACTGGAAGTGGGCACCCCTCTTTCTTTTTGTCTTCATAGAAAAGGCACAAAAAGATGTATGTACTAACCGAATTTCCAGTTTCCTAAATAATGGAGACTAACTCTGGTTAGTTAGAGAGAAAAGGAATTTTTTGAAAGGACATTGGATAGCTCACAAAATTGATGAAAAGCTGAAGAATGAGGCTTGGAACATGGAAAGGAGCCATGGGAAATTAGGCAGCCAGAAATAGAGACCAAATCAATACACAGGAAGCATCTGGTTAGTATCCAACTGCTTCTGTCATTGGCACAGCCACCACTGGACATTGGACGGTACCCTTATAGCTTCCACTTCCACCTTTGCAAAGATTCTAAATGCTATTTTCTCCCTCTGTTACTCCACAATCAAGGTCTTAGGTAGGAGCATCTGATTGGAAGGTCCTGTACCCAACCTCTAGAGACAAGGGATCTGGGAAATGGGCTCTTTGAGCTTCTTTATTGGAATTATTTCAAATAGAAAGTGTGTTTAGATACTGGGAGGCCAAAAATGAAAAACTCCTATCACAGCGAATGTTAGAAATAAACATATCTGGCCTCTGCCTGTTCACAGGGAGGAGAAAAGATTAATAGGATCAGTTAAGATCTGCAAAATTCACGGGGCCACGTGTTTACTTGGAGACAAGGGATTCTGCACAGTCACTGACCTGAAAGCCAGCCAGACTTTCTCTTCCTTCTGCTTTGCAGTGTATCACTCTTTGTCTTTTCTAGTTTTTCTGCCTGTGATTGGCAGTGGGAACTGGGGTGGAATTCTGATCAGGCCTGCCAGGCTAGGAAGCTGTCTTCAATTCAGGAAGGTGAGGCATGACCCTGTTGCCATCCCTAAACTGGCCAGCATCAGAGAACTCTAAAGGATATGTTTTTGGGTACCTGACCAACCATGAAGACAACTGACATTTGGGCCTGGCATGGTGTAATCCCAGCACTTTGGGAGTGTGAAGCAGGAGGATCACATGAGCTCAGAAGTTCGAGGCCAGCGTGGGCAACATAGTAAGACCTTGTCTCTACAAAAAATAAAAATATTAGCTGGGTATAGTGGCGCATGTCTATATTCCCAGCTACTTTAGAGGCTGAGGCAGGAGGATAGCTTGAGCTGGGGAGACTGAAGTTGCAGTGAGTGGTGATGGCACCACAGCACTCCAGCCTGGGCAGGCAACAGAGCGAGATCCCATCTCAAAACAAAACAAAACAAAAACAAAAACAAAAAAACACTGACATTTGGATTCTTGTTTGGCTGATGATCTAGTTTTTCCATCATGCAAAACCCTGGAGGAAAAGAGGGACAAGTGATAGGATTCAGACTCTGAATTCCACCCTAAACTTCCAGTTACCTGTCTCGTGATACAACCTAACATAAAATGACTATATCAGATTCTTCTCTTTGGAAGCTATACACCAGTTATTAATAACATTTATTTTTGGGCGAGAGACAGCATCATTTGTTTTAAAATATAGTAGTTTTGTGATTAAAATATTTTTTCTTTTTTTTTGTTTTGTTTTTTCTTTTTGTTTTTTTGGTATGATCACAGCTCACTGCAACCTTAACCTCCTGGGCTCAAGTGATCTTTCTACTTCAGCCTCCCAAGTAGTTGGAACTACAGGCACACACCACCACATCTGGCTAATTTTTTTTTTTTTTTTTTTTTTTTTGTAGAGATGGGTTTCACTATGTTGCCCAGGCTGGTCTTGAAATATTGGGCTCAATTGATCTGCCTGCCTCGGCCTCCCAAAGTGCTGGGATTATAGGTGTCAGCCACTGTGTCTGGCCTCTTTTTGTTTTTCTTCTTGGAAGATTTCTATAATTATATTTTCCAACCTAATTTTTTGAATGCTTAATTTTTCATTTTTTGTATATTGCATCCTGTTTTTTTTTTTTTTTTTTTCTTGTTTTTTTTTTTTTTTTTTTTTTTTTTTTTTTTTTTGTATGTAGCGTCTTGTTTGGTTCTGGGTAGAATATTTTCTTATGTCTCTTTGAGGATATTAATTATTGTTTTCCTCTCCTCCCTATATGGTCTCTATTTCTTCTAAGTTCTTTTTAATATTTGTTGTCCTCTTTGTCTTTTGTGTTAGAAAATTTTCCTCAAATAACTGATGGTATTTAGTTGTTTGCCTGTATTTAAGAGTGAGGCACTAAAAACTGAAGCTCTGTGTCTAGCTGGGGGCTGTTGACTGTGGGCCTTCCTGTAGAATGCTCAGTCATTAGAAAGACCTTAGCACTATCTGAAAAATTCATGATCATGCAGAATTCAGTTGGATGTCATTTAATGTCCATAGGGGTGTTGCCCTACCATAAAGAAGGATATGAAAACATGTTGGGATTCTACTAACTCCAAATCAGTTTTAACAGTTGGTGATGGTTAATATTGAGTGTCAACTTGACTGGACTGAAGGATGCAAAGTATTGTTCCTGGGGGTGTCTGTGAGGGTGTTGCCAGAGGAGATTAACATTTGAGTCAGTGGACTGGGAGAGGCAGACTTACGTTCATTCAGCTGCCAACATCATCTAATCAACTGCCAGGGTAGCTAGGATAAAAGCAGAAGGAGGAACTTGGAAGGACTAGACTTGCTGAGTCTCCTGGCCTCCATCTTTCTCCCATGCTGGATGCTTCCTGTCCTGGAATATCAGACTCCAAGGTCTTCAGTTTTTGGACTCTTGGACTTACAACAGTGGTTTGCGAGGTGCCCTTGGGCCTTTGTCCACAGACTGAAGGCTGCACTGTCAGCTTCCTTGCTTTTGAGGTTTTGGGACTCGGACTGGCTTCCTTGCTCCTCAGCTTGCAGAGGGTCTATTGCGGGACTTCACCTTGTGATCACGTGAGCCAATACTCCATAATAAACTCCCATTCATATACACATCTATCCTATTAGTTCTGTCCCTCTAGAGAACCTTGACTAATACACAGACTTAAGTAAGAATCCTGAGGATCCAATGGAATGGCCATAAGCATCTTTACAGGGAAAACATTACATATTTAAGGAGAACTGAAGAAATGCAAAACCAATTAGTGATGAAAGATGTTAGCTACAATCTTTTTCTTTTTTTTTTTTTTTTTTTTTGAAACAGGTTTTCACTCTGTCACTCAGGCTGGATGCAGTGGCATGATCACAGCTCACTGCCGTGTCAACCTCCTGGGCTCAGGTAATTCTCCTACCTTAGCCTCCCGAGTAGCTGAGACTACAGGCACACACCATGACACCAGCAGATTTTTTGTATTTTTAGTAGAGGCAGGGTTTCACCATGTTGCCCAGGCTGGTCTCGAACTCCTGGATTCAAATGATTCACCTGCCTTGGCCTCCCAAAGTGCTGGTATTAGTGTGCCTGTCCTAGCTACAATCTTATTTGGGGTTGCAAACTCCAGGAATAAAGGAATGTTTAGGACTGAAACCCAAGGACCAGATTTTAGAGTCCAGAATGTAGTGACTACAGAAAGAAACTTTGCTTGGCAATTAGAGTCGCAAGAAATATTTCCGGGATGTCTTATAATTCCAAGTCTCATGCTCAGCTGAAGTTGTTAGAGTAAACTCAGCCATCTGAGAAGGTGATGTTCCCCTAAGTGGAAAGGTAATGTTTCTTCAAATGAACAACTTTCTTTAATTTTATGAAATTTAGAATTTAGAAAAGTTATGAAGTAAACCTATGGTATTAAATATTAGTTAACATCCTTATTGTAGGTATTTCTTTTTATTCTTATTTTAGAGATGGGGTCTTGGTCTGTCTTGTCAAGGAGGAGGTGTCCCTGAGAACCCAAACATTCCAGAGAGTATCTGAGAACCTACATGGGAAAAAAGTCTCATCACACACATACACAGTAAGCAAAGAGCCAGAAAATTAGCTTAAAAGCAGCATAGGGATGGGAAGCAGCATGGGTCTCTAAAGCTGTCCTACCTCTGCCTTGGGAGTACTTCCTATGTGAGCCCTAGTAAGCTCATCTACTTGCCAAACTGGACTTGTCTGAGTCATTTTTTTGGTCTCCTGGCTCCCTCCCAGTTTGGGGGAAGGCTTTTCTCATTACAGGTGTGGTAGTTCATGCCTGAGCTACTTGGGAGGCTGGGGCAGGAGGATTGCTTGAGCCTAGCAGTTTGAGGCTGCAGTGAGCGGTGACAGCACCACTGTATTCCAGCCTGGATGGTACCTTGTCTCAAAAAAAAAAAAAAAATAGCCATATTAGAGAAACAGGTTAGCCTGTGACTCCAATTTAACATATAAATTGTGTAATTGACTTAGATATGGGATTCAAGATTTAACTCTTACTAAATTTATAACAGTATTGAACCATTTAAGAGAAATCAAGTCCCACTGTATTTATAAATTTAATTATTGTAAGACTTATTTTATTTGAGAAGTTATTTGTAGGAGCTTTTCTTGGGAAATTTTGTTATAAGCCAATGCAAGAATTTAAAATGAAAATGGAATTATTATATGCTGGCAATAATTTTCATTTTTTTGTTTGTTTTGAGACAGGGTCTCACTCTGTCACCCTGGCTGGAATGCAGTGAGGCCATATCGGCTCACTATAACCTCTGCCTCCCAGGTTCAAGAGATTCTCCTGCTTTAGCTTCCTGAGTAGCTGGGATTATAGGCACATGCTATCACACTTGGCTAATTTTTTGTAGAGTGGGGTTTTACCATGTTGGCCAGACTGGTCTTGAACTTCTGACCTCAAGTGATCTGTCCATGTTGGCCTCCCAAAGTGCTGGGATTACAGGTGTGCACCACTGCACCCAGCCATGTTTGTTTGTTTTTTGAGACAGGGTCTCACTCTGTTGCCCAGGCTGGAGTGCAGTGGCACAATCAGCTCACTACACTCCTGGGCTCAAGCAGTCCTTCCACCTCAGCCTCCCAAGTAGCTAGGATTATAGGTGTTTATTGCATTTATGAGCTTGAATTAAAAATGATTAAGGGAATTAATTAATTAGATGCTAAAAGTCCCCTTAAAAGTTAATATTGCATTTTGGTAGATTTTATAAACCTACCAAATCAGATCTGGAAATAAAATTTAAAAGTTTAAGGAAAAGCTAGGCTTTAAAATTTTCAATAGGTAAAATATGAATTAAAAAGAACACAATGGTCTCTGAATAATATTTTTTTGTCTGAATAATATTTTTGTGTGCCAAAATTGCCGTTAAGTGCATAAAGTACCCACACTGACAATTTGATGAGAATTGGACATTTTTACTGAGAAATTCTCACATGACACCATATATGGATCATTTCTTTGAATTGCCCAGTTTCCAAGAACAATACTGCAGTCCCTTGCCTGTTGAGGAATAACCTGCAGCAGGGCTGGCTTCATGGGCTGGCATCCCATGCAGTATCACAGGGCCCTGCTCTTAGAAGGACCTCACGCTTGTTTTAATACTCTGCTGTTGCCATCTTGAAAATTTTATTCTAAACAAGGAGCCTTACATTTTTATTTTGCACTGGGCCCTGCAAATTCTGTAGCCAGTCTTGTCCTGTGGTCAGAGTTCTGGTGGCCAACCAGTGGGAGCGGGCTAGAGTTTCAAAGGTCAGTATGCAGACTCCCTCCAATCCCTGAGTTTTCTGAATTGCCTCCCTCCGACCTGCCAAGTTGTGTCTGTTGTCCACCAGTCCATGGTCTCTCCAGCCCAACTTTAAAAGATCCACTTTCTGCCAGGGTTGGGGGAGGGACTGTCAGCTAGCCATATGGGCTAGAGGAGGTGGAGATGAAGGGGATATCTAGGTTCCCTGCTTTTGCTAATTCTGTGATAGGAATTACCTTACCTTTTTTGTTTTCTTTTTGAGACAGGGTCTCCCTCTGTTGCCCAGGCTGAAGTGCAGTGGCACGATCATAGCTCACTGAAGTCTTGAACTCCTGGGCTCAAGTGATCTCACCTCAGCCTCCTGAGTAGCTAGGATTACAGTTGTGCGCCACCACACCCGGCCTGAATCACCTTGTTTTCCAGGCTTTCTCCCCTGTAGACACTTGCAGAATGGAAAAATTGAAACTTAAAATTAATTATCAATTAGCCTATTCCCAAATTTTGCTGACATCTCAACTCTAATATATGTCCTCTGTCATTCTTTGCCCTTATGGGTTTATGCCTTTTGTTCCTTTACTAAGGTTTTGGAAGAAACAGAAAATGCAGGTGTTCAATCTGCCAGGCATGACCAGTAGTCTCAATTTAGCTTCCATAGAAACAACTACTTTTCTCCTTAGTACTCGATTTTTGTTACTTTAATACTTAATCAAATTATATAATTACAATAACAAGTACAACTGGCATAAGTAAGTTTAAGAACAAACCCGTTTTGACTCTTGGTAAATATGCAGCTTAGTGGGGACAGAAGTATGTGGGCATTAGCCATTTTACAGAAGGAATGAGAATTGTGGTTAAGTTGGGCAAGCTGGATTATTTGGAAATTAGTCAACTGAGCTTCTATTTTAAATAAATGAATATAAGGATTCATTGAGAGGGTGCATTATCGAAAGTCTAAATGATTTGGCTTCTTGGACAACCAATTTAACTTTAAAGAAACTAATCTGTTTTTTTGTTTTTTGGGTTTTTTTGGAAAAAAAAAAAAACAGAGTTTAATTCTTTATGCCCAGGCTGGAGTGTAGTGGTGTGATCACAGCTCACTGTAGCCTCAATCTCTCAGGCCCAAGTGATCCTCCCAATTCATTCTCCCGAGGAGCTGGGACTACAGGCACATGTTACCACACCCGGCTAATTTAAAACAATTTTTTTTTTTTTTTTTTTTTTTTGGTAGAGACAGGATCTCCCTATGTTGCCCCTGCTGGTCTTTGACTCTTGGTCTTTGACTCTTGGGCTCAAAGAATACTCCCGCCTTGGCCTCTCAAAGTGCTAGGATTACAATCGTGAACCGCCATGCTGGCCTAATCGATCTTTCAAAAAGCCTTAAGCAAACAAATGCCTTTCTGGGATCAGGCTCTTTTCTGCACTTTGACATGGGTAGTATTGAAGAGTCCAGAGTAACCTCCTGGCTCCTGGCCCCTGGCCCCTGGCCCCTGCTCTGTCCTAACTCCCAAGAATCCCTGGCTCTGCCTTGATCTCCTAGTGGACTTTTGAGCTGCTTTGACTTCAAAGACCTTGGTTTGCATGTATGAATCCCTTGAGCCTACCTTTCATAGGTACCTGGCTCTCCAGCCTCAAGCCTTTGGGAATTTCTGGGCAGACGAACTTACCTTCCTATTGGCTTCCTCCTCTGCAGGACATTAGCTTCAGCTTCTCTGCTCTATGTCAGTTATCCATTCTTTGCTCTGCATCTTCCAGAATTCTGACATTTTCCATCTGTCATCACCTGCATTTGTCTTTATTTTGAAGAGTTTATAGCTCTTTTAAAAACATTACTATCCCTTTTCTATCAGTTTAATGAAAGTTCTGGGGAGTAGAGAAGCACTGCTTCTCTTAAGTAATTCATGTTTGGCTTTCTCTCTACTATGGTAGGTTCCTATTTCCTAAGTTGATATTTCCTTGTTCTCCTGATTCTTCTGAAAACAGGAGCCTCAGTTTTCAGCTTTCTGGACAATTTGAAAAAGACATCTACTCAGCCTTCAGAGCCCTGTTTGTTCTGTGGTTAATATGCAGTCAGAAACAAGTCAATGTAAGTCAGCTTTTGCAAATATCAGTTAAAACTTAGGAGATGTGTCAGGATAAAAGTTAAGTGTAATTAGTTTAAAGTCAAGCTAACTCTGGGAAATTTCTTCTTGATGGAAAAATAATACAAGGTCAAATAAGCTTTTCTCCATTGACAATGAAGAAGGGAATATTTAGGGACTGGAAGTTGAAACTTTTCCTTAGAACAAGATTAGGAGTTGTAACATTTCCTAAACTCACCGCAATTGTTTTTTTTATACAATTGCATGGCACTTTCAGTTTCAAAGATCCTTTTTTTGGGAGGTGGATAGAACTTAAAATAATACCTTCCATCTTTAGTATAGTTGTTGGTGGGGTATTGGTTCCAGGACACCCCCACAGATACCAAAATCTGTGGTTGCTCAAGTCCCTTATATAAAATGGCGTATGTAGTAAGTATTTGCATGTAACCTACGCACATCCTCCCGTGTGCTTTAAATCATCTCTAGATTACTTATAATACCTAATACAATGCCTATACATCACTTCTTTTACAAAGATCCAGTGTAGTACTAGGTGAGCAGCAAATTCAAGTTTTGCTTTTTGGAATTTTATAAAATATCCCCCTAATCTTTTTTTTTTTTTTTTTTTTTTTTGAGACTGAGTCTCACTCCTCCCAGGCTGGAGTGCAGTGGCATGATCTCAGCTCACTGCATTCACCATATCCTGGGTTCAAGTGATTCTCCCATCTCAGCCTCCTGAGTAGCTGGGATTACAGGCACTCACTATCATGCCCAGCTAATTTTGTATTTTAGTAGAGACGGGGTTTCACCATGTTGGCCAGGCTGGTCTTGAACTCCTGACCTTAGGTGATCCACCCGCCTCAGCTTCCCAAAGTGCTAGGATTACAGGCATGAGCCACTGTACCCATCCCCCACACCCCAAATATTTTCCATCTCCAATTGATTGAATCCATGGATTTGGAACCCATGGATACAGAGGGCTGACTGAATAGAACTTTTTCACATATTTGAGTTTTTTTCTGCAGAAGTGTAATCAGTTCTTTTAGGTAGGGATTGTTTCTGATACATCTTAGCATCCCTGAGTGCCAGAATGAGGGCCTACCATAAGGTCAGGCACATAGAGCTCGTTTAATCTTTCTGTCAACCCATGAATGAGGAACTACTATTACTCTAATTTTAAAGCTGTGGAAACTGAGGCACAAGCTACACAGCTGTAGTAAGGGGTACAGGTAAGAGGTAGTATTTTACAGAGGGAATTAAAATTGTGGGTAAGTCAGACAAGTTGGTTCCTAGGAACCAACTCCACCAAGAGGAGCTGCCTCCTACCCAAGTACACAGCAGCGTTTGCCTTCAGTGACAACATGTGAGGTGCTTTCTGGAGAGACAGGCCTGGGACTTCACGGAGCTTGGAGAATCAGTTGTACAACTGCTGGCTAATAGATATTTGACAAGTTTGGCCTAAGACTACCTCTGAAACATACCACCTGAAGCGAGGTTGTGGAGAAGCCCTATAGCTCAATCTCTATCTTAACTATTAGAGGCTACTGATACCTGCCTTGAAGATGTTATTAGTAATAAAAGTGATTGACCAAATTGACTTAGGTTAATTTGTAACCGCCTTCTCCCTTAGTTATCTCCAGCCAAAAGAAACCTAGTCTAAGAGATTCACAACATGTCTTATAAAAATTTACCACAGGCCTCAAGCAGACTCGGGGGGGTGGGGCTGAAGTCTCTGATGTGAAGCCCTTCCTGCAGGGTGTGAGCATTTGGAACACAAGTAAGGCCTGTGGGCTAAGATCTCCAACCAGCAGCAGTTAGAGATTTAATGTTGTCCCCAAGCACTATAGAATTCCAGTGGGAAGGGAGTTCAAAGGCAGCTGAGGTTAGAAGGATGGTAGCCTCAGGATCACTCCTCTCCCTTTTGGCCCATGATTGAGGAAATTCTGCCTCAGCAGCCACTCTCTCTCTCCCTTTCTGCATCTATCTCATACATTCCCACTGATGTTCCCCCCTCCCAAGTAGCTGCAAGTTCCAAATACATTGGAGAATGTTGCCCTTGTTAGTTATCTCATATCACAAATAATCTGAGAGTTGCTTGTGAATTGCAGAACTATTTAGATTTTGAGGTCAGAGGCACAGAATTGGTACTTTAAAAATGTATTTTTATTTTTTAATTGTTATATTATTTTTTAAGAAATAGAGATGAGGTCTTGCTATGTTGTGTAGGCTGGTCTTGAACTTCTGGCCTCAAGCGATTCTCCTGCCTTGGCCTCCCAAAGTGCTGGGACTAGAGGCATGCACCACTGTACCCAGCCTTTAAAATGTCTTAAAAAGTGAAAAACTATATCTGAATATAAATAATTAAGAAGAACACTAGAGTATTGAGACTATATTATCCAATACAATTGATAAAACTATAGACCACACTCTCTGGACTTTCACACAAGCTTTTCAGTTTTAATTTCACATAAATTGAAAAGTGATGTACATTTGACTACAGATGATTTGAAATGTGACTCATACAACTGAGGAACTGAATTTTTGATTTTGTTTATTTTAAGTAACTTGAACAGCCACTTGTGAGTAGTGGCTACCATCTTGGTCACCACACATCCAGAATATGGTGATAAGCTTGTATCAGGATAGTCTGGGTTATGTTGCAGCCACAGAGAACCCTAAAATCTTGGTGATTTATAAGAACAAATGTTGATTTCTTGCTTGTGTTATGTCCCCATTTTGGGATGGCTAGAGACCCAGATGGCTGCAGCAGCCACCATCTCACACATTGCCAGTCATTATGGAGAGGCTTGTACCAGCACATAAATGCTCTGGCCCCGAGGGTACATATATCACTTCTGGTCACAGCTCACTGACCAGGACTAGTAACATGGCCCCACCTAACCAGGAAGCCAAGAGTGAAGCCCTAACTGTGTGCAGAGATCCTTAACAACAACTGCCAATGATAGCCTCCCCCTGCCCTTTCAAAATACAGAGAAGTTGTCCCAAGGGATAAAGAGAATAGTGCTACTTGTGTTTTCTTGACAAATGGAGAATTGGGTTTCTCAGAACTCAATTATTTATTACTTCCTATGTACTAATTAGCACAGATTTATCAAAAACAGGTGAGGTGTGGAGCAAAAAGCAAATTTCAAACATTTTATCAAAAATAAAAAGTCTTTACATAAATTTAGAGCTGACAGCAGTCAGCATGTCTTATTAGTTGCATGTAAGAAATATTTTTTAATAAGAATATATGCAATGTAAGGAACAATCAATGGATTTTTAAAATATGTTGGGATGAAAATGAATGGAAGAAAGTGTATCTGTTAATTTTCTTGGTGCAGAATATAAATTGTACATTTTTCATTAGTAAGGAATAAAAAGTCATTTTCTTTAAAAATAATAAATTACTCACTAGGGACATTGTAGACTGTGATTGTCTTAAAAATGAAATATTAAATATTTATTAACAGGACAATGGATTCTTTCTAAACTGCATCAAAGAATCACAGAATTATCTAGCCCTACATTTAACAGCTTGTCTTAAATTATTTCTGGACCATCTACAATATTGTTTGAATATCTGAAGACATGGGGAACTCGCCATCTGATATCTGATAAGACTTCCTACAAAGCAGGACTGGTAGTTTCCTGATAACAAATTTTTCAGTATGAATATATGGATAAAGCATTTGGCTGCCAGTAATGAATTGCACCAAAGTCACCAATTCAAACCATGCCCTGGTTAGTAATATCGATGATGATGATGATGTCACATGTTAAAAATGTCATGTAGATTTTAGCATTTTGAGGACCTGATACTCTTTTGGCACCAGGGACGAGTTTCATGGAAGACAGTTTTTCCATGGACCAGGAGAGGGGGTGGTTTTGGGATGATTCAAAGGCATTACATTTATTGTGCATTTTATATCTATTATTATTACATTGCAATATATGATGAAATAATTATACAACTCACCATAATGTAGAACCAGTGGAAGCCCTGAGCTTGTTTTCCTGCAACTGGACCGTCCCATCTAGGAGTGATGGGGAGACAGTGACAGATCATCAGGTGTTAGATTCTCATAAGGAGCGTGAAACCTAGATCCCTCACATGAGCAGTTCACAATAGGGTTCATGCTCCTGTGAAAACCTAATGCCACCACTGTTATGACAGGAGGCAGAGCTCAGGCGGTAATTTGAGCAATGGGGATCAGCTGTAAATATAGATGAAGCTTTGCTAACTCGCCCACTACTTACCTCCTTATGCATGACCTGGTTCCTCACAGGCCATATACCCGGGGGTTGGGGACCCCTGCTCTGTAAGATATCCTTCTAGAATGATATAGTACTGAACTGATGCTCAAGAGAAATATTGAACTAAATGTGTAAATTAGGCTATCTATATAAACAAGAACCCTCTAAATCATTCTGTTCTATGGTAAAACACAAACACATAAGCCAGTTCTTCACCACATTTATGTTTGTTTTTATGCACCACAGTGTTTGTTTTTCGTTTCCAAGATGTATCTGTGTCCTTTACAACTGGTAGCATGGAAAGAAAGAGAAGTCTGCAAAGATTGAACAAACAGCATGCACTGTGGTATCCTTTATTTAAAAATTGTGAGCTGACTACAGTTGTAGTGTTCTCATTTACCATTCTGATGGCATAATAAACCGAGAGAACATTAACACAATTCCAAGAAGGCATTAACCTGTAACACACATATACACCACACATGCACACACAAAACATACACGCACACAAAGGTTATATTCTGAACACAATTAAAAGTGATGGAGAAAAGCTTTGAATGCTCTAAATCAAATAAAACCCCTTTATAAACTGTGACAATACTGTGGCTATTATGAAAAATATTGTAACTATTTTAAAAGCAAAAGGAAAAATACTGGCAATTTGAAACTAGCAGCAAAAAGCAGATAAAAATAGAATGGAAGATAATGTAAGACTAATATCAAAATTCTAATGTCGATACTATGTAGGATTGCACTGAAGTAATTTTAAATTGATTCTTAAGGAACTCTTTAAAAAGTCCCTTAAAATATTAAATGGCTGCACCTTACAAACAGTGGGGGGAAAAAGTATTTGGAATGTTACACATACACACACACACACACACACACACACACACACACACGGGAAATGTATCAGGTCTATCAGTTATGGTCTTTGTTTATGACCTTCAAAAAGTTTTATAAAGAAAAAATTTAAGTGCCAATGTAGTGAAAGAAAGCTAAAAATTCCTAAAGATGCAAGTCTGAGTGCATTTACCAGGTCTAAGAATATATTTAAAGGTTGAGGGCAAGGCATGATTGATGCACATTTAAGAAGAAAGATATGGAACCCATAAGGTAGGTCGAGTTCTTTGGAGAGTGTTGAGAATGAAGATGAATTAAACTCTGGCTGTCTTGGAGAAGATTCCAAAGTACATGGAGTTCTCCAGCTCTTTATCAGTTGAAATCTGTTTCATAGTGGCCAATAGATAATTAAGACTAACATTTCAGCAAACTGGTTTTTCCTACATTCAAACACAAAAATCTTTACCACACATGCAGAACTGATACTCTGTAACAACATAAATGTGAATCCTGGTTACAAAGAAAACCACATTAGCAAGGATTTGTTTCCCCCATGGGTTCTTAACCAAATGTCTAAAGCTGCTAGACATTTGCAAAGAGGGGGTAAGTTTAGATTTCCTACTGATTTTGGAAGAAAAATATTTTCCTAAGGAAGCCAGAGTCATCCATGAGCAGGGGACCTGTCTTCAGAATTTAAGAAGCATAATGTTGCTAATGCTTAAACTCATGACAAGTTCAGATCTAGAAAAACTGGCAGGTGGAAGGGGAAAGAGAAATAGAGAGTTTGAATGTCTGCAGTGTACTTTGGAATCAAGTGTGCCTGATAAGTTAGAATGGCTCAACTGCTTTCAGAAGGAGGTGCTGCAGTACTGGGAGAAAACCCAGACTTCTCTGGAGTCAGGGGGTGGGGAGAGAAAGGCCTCCTGTCTCCAGGGACCCTCTGGGCTGAGCTGTGGCCCAGAACCCTCCTTTTGGCCTTATTTTTCATGAGCGCATTCAAGTGGAGAATTTATGACTTTGCCCAGATAAATATTTTGTTTGGTTACTTTCTCTCTAAAATCAATTGGTCAGGCAAGTTACTGGTGATTTCCCTAAATGAAATCTAGCGGCACTAGTATCTTAAGTGCCCGCTAAGGTAGATTAATGCCCATCAATAACGCTGCCAGGTACCAACTGCTGTTGCTGAAGAATCAACCCAAAAATGACCTAACTAGATAATCTATCACAACTAGGTGCTTTTGCTATCTTGAGTTTTTTTGAGTTTTAGAGAAACAGTCCTTTTAATATGACTTAGAAACTGCTTTTGTCTGGCTTTGATTCACTCTTCTTCCTCTTCCCCTTCCCCTTCGCCTTCCTCCATTGTTTCCACAATGAGCTCTGCTGTGCAGGTGGCTTCTCCAAGACTGTTGACAGCCTTGCAGGTGTACTTGGCATCATCATCCCCGCAAACATCACTAATAATTAAAGAGCAGTTCCCGTCCTCATCGTAGTCTATCTGGAAATGGCGGGACTCCCTGATTGACTGGTCATCTTTGAACCAGACAACCTCGGGGTCCGGGTATCCTGCATCACAGGGAGAGAACACAAGTTTCAGGAACTGTTATTCAAAATTTCTTATCAACTCATGAAAGCAACTCCTAAGCTACCACTATTGATTAAGGTGGTTAAGGGAAAAATTTTGATATTGGCCTTTATCAACTGTTTTGATATCTATATTAGAATATGGGCATGTCCTGTAAATACCAATATCTGAAACCCCAAATAGATATTTTAAAGTTGTTCCATTTCCTGCACATGTTGAACTAGCACCACATCCCACCTATTAAATTTTATTTTTATTTTTATTTTTTTTAAGCACTGAGTCTCACTCTGTTGCCTAGGCTGGAGTGCAGTGGCATGATCATAGCTCACTGTTGCTCTAATTCCGGGTTCCAAATGTTACTCCCTTCTCAGCCTGCTGAGTAGTGGGACTATAGGAACAAGCAACTATACTCAGTTAAACATCCCACCTTTCACTTTTTGGGGGGTAGGGAGGCAGGGTCTTATTCTGTCACCCAGGCTGGAGTACAGTGGCATGAACATGGCTCACTGCTGCCTCAACCTCCTGGTCTTAAGCAATCCTCCTGTCTCAGCCACCCAAGTAGCTGGGGCGACAGGTGCACATCACCATGCCGGGCTAATTAAAAAAATTTTTTTTGTGGAGACAGGGTCTCCTTATGTTGCCCAGGCTGGTCTTGAACTCCTGGGCTCAAGTGGTACTCCGACCTTGGCCTCCCAAAGTGCTGGGATTACAGGTGTGAGCCACCATACCTACCCACCTTTAATCAGACACAGAGTACTACCTGAAGCTAGGCATGGTGGTTCACACCTGTACTCCCAGCACTTTCGGAGGCCAAGGCAGGCAGAGATTCAGGACCAGCCTGGCCAACATGGCAAAAAAATAAAATAAAAAATAGAGTACTACCTGAAATACTGCTCCAACTCCAACTCTATATGCCTAGAGCCGAATACCTTCTTAGATTAAAAATACAATTTTCTTTTTTCTTTTCTTTTTTTTTCCTGAGACAAAGTCTCACTCTGTCACTCAGGCTGGAGCGCAGTGGCACTATCTCAGCTCACTGTAACCTCCACTTCCTAGGTTCAAGAGATTCTTGTGCCTCAGTCTTCTAAGTAGCTGAGATTACAGGCATGCACCACCACATCTGGCTAATTTTATTTTTAGTAGAGACAGGGTTTCACCATGTTGACCAGGCTGGTCTCTAACTCCTGACCTCAGGTGATCTACCTGCCTCGGCCTCCCAAAGTGCTGGGATTACAGGAGTGACCCACTGCCCCTGGCTGAAAATACACCTTTTTTTTTTTTTTTATTTTTTTTTTTTTTTTGAGGCAGGGTTTTGCTCTGTCACCTAGGCAGGAGTTCAGTGGCATGATCTTGGGTCACTGCAACCTCCACTATCCGGGCTCAAGTGATCCTCCCACCTCGGCCTCCTGAGTAGCTCAGACTACAGGTACATACCACCACACCAAGCTAATTTCCATATTTTTTGTAGAGATGGGGTTTTACCATGTTGCCCAAGCTGGTTTTGAACTCCTGGACTCAAGCGATCTCTCTGCCTTGGCCTCCCAAAGTGTTGGGATTACAGGCATGAGCCACTATGTCCAGCCTAAGTTTTTGATTTTGTATAATAGTTTAAGTTAAATAATTTAAATGAGAAATAAGAGTCAAAACAAATGGGAACACGGCATCTTTTTGGAGTGATGAAAATGTTCTAAAACTGGATTGTGGTGGTTGCATGACTATAAATTCATTAAAAATAACTGAATTATGCACTTAAAATAGGTAAGTTTTATGGTTACATAAATTATAACTCAATGAAGCTAATAACACTATATAAAACAATTTAAGGGAGCTGACAATATTGCTAAGAAGAAGAAAGCAGTATTTGTCTTATTGTGATCGAAGGCAGGTAATTTGCCTATGGACAATTGGAAATGGACTTCACTAATTAGCCTTTATGGATTAGTCATGCGTCTGCAAAGTTCAGCGTTAAAAAATAAAATATACAGGCATATAAATTACATATATATCATATATGTTTAAAGTATATGTGTACATATATATGTCCACATGCATTACCAACATTGTACATTTTGGTTGCATGCATATGGTATATACATGTATCCCCCTTTTAAAGTCATATATATACACATACCTTTAAAAATATACAATATATTCCACCTGACTTTCTCTTAAACGTTGGAGAAGTATTTTTATAGGAAAAAAGTTGTAGCCCTGATACAGTTTGGATATTTGTGCCCCTTGAATCTCATGTTGAAATGTGATCCCCAGTGTTGGAGGTGGGGCCTGGTGGGAGGTGCTTGGGTCATGGGGGCGGATCCCTCTTGAATGTCTTGGTGCCCTCTGTGAGGTAATGAGTGAGTCTTTCCTTGCTCTGTTCGTTCAGGCAGATCTGGTTGTTAAAAAGTGGCACATCCTTTTTTCTCACTCTCTCTCTTACCATATGACATGGCTACTTCTGCTATGATTGAAAGCATCCTGAGGCCTCTCTGGATGCAGATGCTGGCACCAAGCCAAATAGGCTTCTTTTCTTTATAAATTACCCAGCCTCAGATATTCCTTGATAGCAATTCAAATGGGCTTATACAAGCCCTAACCAGAATAAAAATTATACCTAAGAAATCAAGAATTCTAATGTTCTTTTCAACTTTGTTTTTTTCAAAACAATTTTGGAAACTGTTTTTTCAAAGCAATTAGGAACAGCCAGACCATGAGGAAAACTGAGTCAGAAAGAACTGGTCATAGAAGACCCTGCACTCCCACACCCTGCACTCTCAGTGCAATAGTTTCCATTTTGTTTTTATCAAAACAGCATCCATATGCTTTAATTTCTCATCAGAGTTCCAGCCAAAAGTTATATAAATACCAACAAAAGAATTCCAAAGAGAAAATTAAGTGTGAAACAATCCCAAAGAGAAAACTAAGTACAAAATGATAATCATTATGTTATTTTAAAACATTCAAAAAGGAAAAAGGAAAAAACTTTCAGAAGATCCAAATGCAATCGTAATGGTGAGAATTGCAAGCAGTGGCTCCAGAGCCTTCAGCAGAATCCCCAGTCCGAGAATTTTTACAATATCAAAGGCAGCATATCTACTTTCTTTTAATTGAATGAAGAAAGGAAAATGATTATGGTAGGTGAAGCATTCACAAAGCACTTTGATAATATAAAGATGCAGAAGAAAAACTATTTTTTTCCATTCCTAACTTTGGGTTATTTTACTCAAAAGGCATTGTCTAGTCACATTGCTGGAGAATCACAGAAAGTGGGAGGCACAGTTTGTTCTGACTGCTGTACTGTGCTATGCAGCCTTGGGAAAGTTGCCTAATAAACTGTGCTTTATTTGGTCAGATCAAAATAGGCAATAACCCACCACCCTGGTTGGCAGGTGAAAGTCACAGACTTGAGGCATAGGGCCCTGCCTTATCTTGTCCCTTCTCTTTCTAGACGGTTGCAATCTATGGAAATGGAAACACTTTGTGTCATCAACTTTGCTCATTTCTCAGGTGGTATGCCATGACCCCTTAAGATCCCTTGAGCTCTGACCACTGACAGTTCCATGACTGCATTATACCCAGCAGGCAGATAAGCAACCTGGGGAAGATGGCACCAACTGAGTGCTTCGTCCCTGGTTCCTGGCTCCCAACTGGCCTCAGTCTGAAGTCACATTGCATGCTCTCTCTCTCTACCTGCCAGTCCCACAACTTTTCCCTTTACTCCATGACACCTTTACAATATCTAAAAGGTTCCCCCTTCTCACATATGTCCCCTCACAGATTCTCAGAGGCAATCTGTGACTTAGCTATCATCTTACAGCTGAGGGATCTTAACCCAGGGGATTTGGACCACCATCCAAGGTCACAGCCTGCAGACGAGTAGCAGAGCCTGCGGACTCCACATCCTATGCCTTTGCGCCAGCCTTCCTTTGAGGGCCTCCTATGGGCAAGTCACATGCTTTTCAGCAGTTTGCAAAGCCCGTTTCACTAAGCATGTTCCAAAGCCAGGTTAAGTCCATGCAAGACCATTTCTAAACTTAGTTCTAAGTGGCTGGTGTAAGTAGGTGAAATTTCAAATGTGCCCCCTGGGGAAGTGACCGAAGGACACGCCTTTAGGAGGTGGTAGTAGAGGGAATTGCCCTTTATGACCAGCTCCTGCTGACCCAATTTCCCTCAAAGCTTGGTGGTTTCTCATTGCCCCCAGTGGCACAGAACTGACATCTTGCCCAGGGTGCATGGTGTGGGCCCTGCCATCCAGCCACACCCTATTCATGGTGAGGAAAAGCACAGCTACAACTTACCTTCAATCTTGCAGTCAAATCTAGCAGCACTTCCCTCCACAACTTCTAAATCACGAATGGTCTTAGAGAAATAGGGTTTTACATGGGGCTTTTCCTCAGCAACGGCCTCCAGGAAAGCTTGGGACACATCTTCTAGAAGACAGAGATGAAGACCAGGCCATTTCTTCATTCCTTGTTCTCTCCTCTCCTCTAGTTCCAAGAAACTAACTTTTTAAAAAGTCGCTGTGATTTAGCAAGAAGGCAGCTTTGAGAACTGAATCATAAGTACGCCTTTCTCCTGGGGACAGGTTGGCCTGCTGCCAAATGGTTTTTGGCAGCAGAGAGAACTGTGCCCAAACTGAGGAAATGTTCAGCCTCCTCCTTTCCCTTATGCTGACATATTGAAAAGGGAAATCATCTTTAAAAAGGATTTCTGGCTGCATTTCATGCTGCTTCAGGATTCAGCTGAGGGTATCTGAGCAGGGCAGGACTTCACCAGCCTTCCTGTTCTTGGTATCCCTCTGTCCTCCTTCTGTAGCAGGTGTTTCACCTGCTTTTTAGAAAGGAGGAGCCAGGTCCTAGCAGCATCTTCAGCTTGCCAGTGGCTCTTTGTCCATGCTTACACTGCCTTCATGCTGTGTGACTGTGGACCAGGATGTGGGATTGATTCAGGGAAAAGCTGTAACTTGGAGGGACATCTGTATGTCCTTCCTTCCCTTCAGGCTATGTCTGGGTCATCTGAGGAGGGGCAGGAGTGTCTGAGGAGGGACCAGGCCTGTGTGCTGCAGACTCTGTCCCTGGCTGCAAGGAAGCTCCAGAGCAGGCAGCTACTGGCCTCACCAATAACCCTACCTTTGCTCATCAAACGGATCTAAACTCAGCTTCTCACCTGTGGATACAAAAAGTACCAGACAAGGAGAGACAGAAGGTGTCTCTGGCCAAATGAGGCACCTCCAGAAGATAAAGACCAGGCCCTCTGTGCACCTGAAGGAAAGGCTGGGGCTTTCACTGAGGAGATCGACGGGACAGCATCTCAAAGGCAATGGACAAGTAACTGACCCTACTGGTCTCCAGGAGGGGCCCTGCCAATCCCACTCTGCCCAGTTCAAATGACATGATTCAGCAGCATGAAAAATGGCAAAAAAAGTGGACCATATGAATTAATTTTTATTTAAAACAAAACCACAAAGATGATAGAATATTTTATAAATCTTATGCAACTACATGTAATTTTAATTTTATTTTTACCTATTAAAATAGAAGTATAACTTTTGTAATGAGAACAAAGGAAGCTTTTAATAAAGTCTGTGTTAATTTTAACACAAAATATGTGAAAAAGCATAGCTGAGGTCATCTAGTTCTGTTAGACAAATAACAACTTTCCCTCTAAAAATGGTTCAGCCTAAGGTTAAACAATTAAGAATAATTATTAGACTTAGTACTTGCCAGAGCAACTCAAAATTACTTCTGAATTTATACTTGTAGGGCATATTAAAAAAAAAAAGAACAACAACAACAAAACCAACCAAAACCTCAAAATGCCCCTTTGCTCCCCAACCCTCTCTTTCTCACCAGCTGGCTAGAGAAACCTCTCCTTACCTTCAGATTCTAGTTTTTCTGCATTGAGTGGGCTGGTTGGTGACCCTGTTGAGGCTTTCCTGCCACTGAGCCCCGAGATCATTGCCATAGAGGACAGCCTTCCAATGGCTCTCACAGCATTGCCCGTTTTCTGGAAAATAGACACGGGGGTTGGACTCAGGCGTTGTCCCTGGTTCCAGCTGGGTAGTGCGAGGGGCTGTGGGGAGCAGAGCCCAGCCCTGGAGAAGCAGCTCTTCCCCGGAACGAGGACCTCCCGGGAGCCAAGGCTCTGCCAGAGGAGCGAGCCTAACCTTGCTCTGCTCAGCACTGTCAGTGTGTCAGAAGATGTTCAGAGAATGGAATGGGGCCTGGAACTGATGTGTGTGTTAATGTGACTAAACAAGGTCAACATGAGACAAAAACCCTTTTCATACAGTGCTTCAACTCCCATAAAAGGGATAGTTTATATAAAGCAACTGCAGGCTGAGACAGCTCCAAAGACTTATTGCTGACTGGGCCTAGCGGGGCTGTTTCTCGTAAAACAATGCTAGCGATGTGATTTTAATTGGCCAAGAGGATAATTACTACAGATCCCTCAAGTCCTGATGCAAAAATAATCATAATAATAATAACAAAGCATTCTATTGACCTTGGGCAAGTCACTTAACCACTCTGAGCTTCAGTTTCCTTCTCTGGAAAGAAGGGGCTGGACAAGATGATCTCCAAGGTCCCATTCAGCGCTGTTTATAATTCAGATACTTAAGAGATTTTGAGAAACACTCTGGCTGGCCCCAGCACAAGTCTATGATGCAGTGAAGCTCTGGAGGGGAGCTCTTTCCTGGTGTGCACTCAGGCACCAAAAAGAAGCATCGAAGAAATACAAGGCAACAGTACTTTACTTTTCGGCAACTAGACTTGGGAGAGGACAGAATTTCTGCTGAAAAGGATCAGAACTTGAGATGAAATTACATTGTAAAAATTCTACCAAGTATAGGATCCCTAATTATGTACAATTGTGTCTTATTGTTTCTTATCTTTCAATAAGTAAGTTTTTCACCCTTTTTCTAAGGTTAACGGGAATGACTAAGATAAGAAAACTAAGGCACAACCAAGTCTTTCCACCCCTGCACCCAAAACATCTTTTTTAGGCATCTAAAAGCTGTGCATCCAGACAGCAGATGCCACCAGAGACTGGCTACTTGTGCCCCCTGAGAGAGGAAGGAAACAGCCTCTTCATAGGCAAATGGCTAGTACTTACTGCACCTCAAACTCTGCCGGCAAAGCTATTTTCCTCCTGAGTTCACTGCACATGCTCAAGTACTTCAGTAAAGCCTCACAATTTAGGGCTATTTGGAAAGCCAGTAAGCTTCAGTAAAAAGACGAATCATTTTGAAAGTAAATAACTTCAGGGTGCTAAGGAAACATACTGAAAATTGTGTGCATGTGTGTATGGTTAAAGAGGAGACCTACTGCTGCAAGCAGGATGACCTTACTGTCATGCCTCCTGCTGTCCTTGCTGCAGACCGCTCTCATGCACTTCAGACAGACATCCCACCTTGCTCTGTCCCCTGGCCGTCCCTTCTCACACACATCGCACTGTGTGGTGTGGGTATGTTTCTGGCCTCTGCCGTCACAGTGAGGCTGGGTCACTGAACAGAATCCAGGCAGTCCCAGGTGGAGGTGATGAGGAGGGGACAATGGTGAGAGATGACAACTGAACAACTTAACTGTGTGCAGAACCACCATGTGCCCCTGCAGAAAATGCCCCTGCAGGCTCAGGCCACTTGGCAACCTTTCATGCTCTTCTAGGAGATGTTTCTGGTGGTATGGTCTATCTGTTTGTTGTGCTAACTGGAGTGTGGACAGACCCAGCTCTTCCCATGGGAGGTTACCCTGTCCTCAGGAACAGATAAGAGATGGTACCAGCCATGACAGCCCTCCCTGTGTAGTCAATATCAGACCAGCCTGCTTCTTAACCCAATTCTCGGACTGCCCTTCTCTGCTCCCTATTCCCTTTATCCAACACAGATTGGTTTGTCCTGGGCTAGGAGCCTCTAAACTCAGAGGGCTTGTTCCCAACAAGGGACAGGTTAGTTCTCTAACCGTAATTGCTGGAGACCTTGTGCAAATCACTTCCTCTCTATGGGCCTCAGTAGCCTTGGAGCAGAAGATTCCAATCTCCCTGCAGTTCCAGACCTCTACAGAAAGACTCTGATTTATATCCATAAATCTGTAGCAGGGAACACCTGCCTTGAGCCCATGGGCTCCCCAATTCCAGACATCAGGATTGGGACTGATCAGGACTGTCTTCACTTTGGTGGTGTAGAAAGACGATGTCTTTTCCAGATTTTATTTCATAACAAAATGACTAATATGAAGCTATCAGAATGAGGCAAAAAAGTTATAGTATTTCAGAGGAAGTAGTAAATATATTAACAAATAAATAGGTCTCACATAGGGAGAGCTTTTCTAAAAGATGGAGATATCAGCATAAAATATTTGGAAATTGATTTGTGAAAAAATTGCTGAGGAAGTTACTTGTCAGAACTAGAAACGAATATATCTGTATTTTCTAGTTTTCCAGTTTTATGCCTTTGAGCCAACAATTGGTTGCTGCTCTACTGACCAAAGACCTTTAGAAAGTTTTGAAACATCAAAACAGCCAAGTTTTAATTTTGTAATTTCTCCCTTCATTTTGAGAAAGTCTTTTTCTTGCTTGAGGGCAATTGCCCAGGCTGGGTTCCTGTGTCCCTGGTGGGCACCAGCCTCCTTAATGCACCACAAATTCCCTGCCCCTTGGAGAGCTGGGGGTGGGGCGTGGCCAGCCATCCTGGCTTGCTCAGGCAGGCCTATGGAGTTTCCCAGAATTAGGGTCTTTTGGTGCCAATACCAAGACATTCCCTGGTAAACATATGGCAAGCTGGTTCCCGTACACCAGCCAGCCATAAAAGCCCCCAATAAATACCAACCATTTCCCCTGAGCAGTGCATACCATCCAAATGGGATGGCCAAAAATACTCTGTGCTATACTGAGTCCAGTGTTTTCTCCCCTTTTGCCCTTGGTCCATACTGCTGGGATCTTTATGGTTCCCAGAAAATAAAGATGGCAGCCCACGGGCCTCTAATGTCTAGTCCTTTGCTTCCAGTGTGCATGCAGAAACCCTGTTAATCTGCTCAACTTAACCTGCCCCCATTGCTACACCTTTCCAACATATCTTTGTAAAATTCTTTTAATATAAATTTAAAATAGACCTTCTTTCAAAATAACTTCATTCTAAGATGAATAATACAATCAGTCACCTGTACCCAGCCTAGCTTTTGTTGTAGGGATTTGTTTCCACGTCACTTCATTCCTCCTAGGGCTTTTTATGAAAACTACACCACAACGAGAAGAAGGTGCCTTTTCTGGCACAGCTGCTGAGAGTTCTGGGCCACCTGAGCCTGCCCTTCTCCTTTCCTTCTGCCCCCGCCCACAGCCCACTCCTTCCCACTCCACCCCACTGCACAGAACTTTGGCAGCTGCAAGAGGCAACCCCCATATTCCAAGGGGAGCTAAGGTCCTGGTGATTGCAGTTAAAATGTGGAAAACATATTCCTTGAAGAAGCAATGTCACATGAAATAGTTAGAGCTGTTACCAGGGAAGCTACTTTTCAGGGACTCATTGAATGGGATTTTTGTGGACAACTTTTGTGTGCAATTTCACGGAAAAATCATTTCCAAATGCCTCCACCTATACTAAAATATAAAATTAAGGTTCCTTCTCTGAATTCTACCCTTTCCTTCCCCAGCCCTTCCAGAAAACCCTATGGCTAATAACAATATAAACAAGAAGAAAAAAAATTAGGTGATTGAAATATCAGCATAGGCTGGGCACTCAGCACTTCAGGAAGCCAAGACAGGAGGATCGCTTGAGGCCAGGAGTTCAAGACTAGTCTAGGCAACATAGCAAGACCCTGTCTCTACCAAAAAAAAAAAAAAATTAGCTGGTGTGGTGGTGTACACCTGTAGTCCCAGCTACCAGTTACTCAGGAGGCCAAGATGAAAGGATTGCTTGAGCCCAGGGGGTCAAGACTGCAGTGAGCTATGATTGTACCATTGCCCTCTAGCCTGGGTAACAGCATGAAACCCTGTCCCTTTAAAAAAAAAATCAACACCACTTATGATTCTCTCATTGATTTAACTGAAAAATGCCGTTTGCCTCCTCTCCTATTTCCTCATCTCTTTTCTGCTCCTAGCCCCAGGGTTTAGGCATCCTCCTGGCTTTGGTTCATCTGCAGATGTTCCCAGGTGAAAAGGCTGCCCCTTACCCCATAGCTTTAGCCAAGCAAAATCCAGTTAGACTCGCTGCTCTGAGGACTGCCCTGCCCTGATATCAGCTTCCCTATCCTTTCCAGAAATATTTCTTTGAGACCTGCTGGCCACAGGATTATTAATACAGCTGACCTTTGATTTTGTAGATGCCCCCATGCCCCAACTGTTTTTTTTTTTTTTTTTTTTTTTTTTTTTTGGCTGTTTTTTTTTTTTTTTTTTTTTTTTTTTTTTTGAGACGGAGTCTTGCTCTGTCACCCAGGCTGGAGTGCAGTGGCGCAATCTCCGCCTCCCAGGTTCAAGTGATTGTTTTGCCTCAGCCTCTTGAGTAGCTGGGATTACAGGCATATGCCAGCATGCCCAGCTAATTTTCATATTTTTAGTAGAGACAGGGTTTCGCCATGTTGGCCAGGATGGTCTCAATCTCTTGACCTCGTGATCCACTCAGCCTCCCAAAATGCTGGGATTATAGGCGTGAGCCACTGTGCCTGGCCGGTCGCCCCCACCTTTTTAAAAAACGATTTGCTACTCAGATCCCCGTGGCACCAAAAGGTAAGCAGCTACAGATGTTTGAACTCACCTTGCACTTGAGGGAGACCTGGAGACCCACCTAAACCTTCCCATGAGGGGCCTAGCCAGGAACTGACTTCCAGTGTGGAGGAGCACAGCTGAGATGTGCTCAGAATGGTGGTCCCTTAAACTCCACTCTGACCCCCATTTGCCTTCGCTCCCTCTCTCAAACTCTGTGTGATACTCTACTTTTTGAGGCAACTGTGGTTTAGTCACCTGGTGTGGCAAATGACCAGTAGTCTCCAATACAGTGATTTCCATTTTCTCTGCCACCCAGGCAATCCCAATGCCCCTAGGTACCCTGAGTCTCCAGCTAAAAGACTGCTGTCCAGCCCAGCCCAGTGTCCAGCTCCCACCTCTGGGCCTTCTCCACCTGTGCTGTCCTCTTCTGTGTGTTCTGGTTCAGGTTCCACACCTAATTCAAACTCCTGTGCCTGGGAGCACTTCCTCATCATCACATCCAACTCTGGTTGTGATCAGGTCCATTCTATCCACACACCCCCATGGCTATGGAGAGCTATACAGATAGTTTATACATTTTGGTGTGTGTTATGTCCTTTCATGTCTAGTTGCTTCAGTTCCCTATTGTACTACATGGTCCGTGAGTGTAGAAAACATGTCCTCCCCATCGCTCGAACCTGGGAAACAGAGGCTGCAGTGAGCTGAGATCATGCCACTACTGCACTCCAGCCTGGGTGACGGAATGAGACTTTGTCTCAAAAAAAAAAAAGAAAAAGAAGAAGAAAAGAAACCATGTCCTTTCCAGCTGTCCAGCAGCCTAAGAATTTTAAATGTGATAATAAAAATGATAAAATAGATGATGATGGTGGTAAATACCCTGTGGCTTTGGATAATAATTTTATCTACTCATGCCTTTTATGAGAGGCAGTTTTGGGGTTAAGACTATGTGTTTTACAGACAACCTCTGGGTTTGAATCCTGGCCCTTCTGCTTATTAGCTGTGTGATCCTGGATGGCTTTCCTAACCCTTTCTCTGCCTCAATTTTGTCTGTAAAGTGGGGATAATAGTAGTACCTGCCTCCTAGTGTTAAAAGATTTAGTGCATCAATAGTGCTTTAAATGGTCCCTGACACATGGCCTGCCTTAATACCTATCAGCAACTGGTATCATTTTTGGACACTCACCATGTACCAGGCATTGTACTACTGAAGGCCACATGAGGATGATCTCATATAATTATCACAACAATGCTGTGAAGTTGGTACCACTATTATCCCGGTTTTACAGATGAGAAAACAAATTCACAGCAAGGTTACGTCACTTGCTAAGGACACATGGCTATTAACATACAACCTTCCTAGATGGTGGAACCCTGTCTGTCTCTTTAGATCATGTGCCCTCCTCCTCCATCATAAAGAAATGTGAGACAATCATACTACCATCCCATTCTCAGGGTTGACAAATAGACCTTAAAGTGATGTTGCTCATCCCAAGCCATGAAGACACAAAATGTCAGTGGCTTGACCTGAGTAAGGGTTAAGAGTCCTCTGGGGCAAAGCTGAGCAGGAACAGAGAGACAGCTAAGCTAAGAATCCATCCTATCTCCCTGACAAAGAGACTCTGTGCTCAGGACTAAGCACACCACTGTACCTGAATCAGCTGCCTAAATGGGTCCTAGACTACTTCAGAAATAAATTTAAACTTTCTTGGTGTGAGGCCAGGGAAAGCTGGGTATGAAAGTGTCTTGAATAACACAAATATGAGGGGTAACATCCCAGTCCAAAGTGATCTTCGCATTACCTGCCATTTCCTTCTTGCCATGTACTTCTTCATCCGGTCCTTGGAGAGTTTCTTGGCCTCCATGTTCTTGGTATCTTTCATTAGCCATGGATGTTGAAGGCACTGAGTGCAGTCCAGGCGGTTTCTGACAGAGGCAGAGATCAGGAGGTTTTTGAGCAGAAGGAGACCTCAGAGACCACTGGTTAGACTGGAAATGAGTAGCCACCTCTCCCTGGTCATGTAGGGCACAGCCCAGGGCCCCCTGCTCCCGGGTCATCCACCATCATCAGGATCACTGTGCTCTTCACCTTTCTCCTCACTTGGTCACACTAACCAGAACCAGCACGGGTCGGTGTTATGAACACCTAAGCATCAAGGAAGCAACTGGGCTCCATGGCCTGCTCTTGGGGTCGAGGAAGAGTAAGTGCTGCAGGGCAGACATTTCTGGGATTGGCTGGCACCCTATTCCAGGGTGGGGTCATTCTGCTGGTCCCATGAGGGCTGGGGCTCACAGAGTCTAATCCTCCTGCCACCCTGTCTGGAGGAGGGGAGAGTTAAACCCTAGGATAAAACCTTCAAGAATCACTGAACTTTCATGTTTTATGTCTTATGGTGTGGTTGAGTATCAGGTTTCTCCTGTTACAACGCAAAGCAATACGTCCTGCATATAACCTATGAATTATGACTACCTTAGAACTTCACTGAAACTCACTTAATCTTTCTGAAAGCTCTAGGGATTTAGAAACATTTTAGAGCCATTGCCTTAACTGTAACAGTACTAAGAAAGCCTAAAAAACCAAATGCTAACATACATAGAAAAATGACTGGAAAGAAGTATAGCAAAATGTAGTGATCATCAGATAAAGGAATTACAGATGATTTAAGTTTTATTATGTTCTTCAAATCCTCTATAATTTACATGTATTGCGGGGCGTGGTGGCTCAAGCCTGTAATCCCAGCACTTTGGGAGGCCGAGGCGGGTGGATCACGAGGTCAAGAGATCGAGACCATCCTGGTCAACATGGTGAAACCCCGTCTCTACTAAAAATACAAAAAATTAGCTGGGCATGGTGGCACGTGCCTGTAATCCCAGCTACTCAGGAGGCTGAGGCAGGAGAATTGCCTGAACCCAGGAGGCGGAGGTTGCGGTGAGCCGAGATCGCGCCATTGCACTCCAGCCTGGGTAACAAGAGCGAAACTCCGTCTCAAAAAAAAAAAAAAAATTTACATGTATTACTTTTATAATAGAAAGGGATTTTTAAGAAAGTGCTGATAGGTGGTGATTTCTGGTTAAGAGTGGCTGGGTATAAGAGTTTATGGGAATTTAGTGTCTTGATCTGTTTGAATAAGATCAGTTCTTTGGTAAATCCATTTTATGAGCACAGAGGGATCTGGTACAGCCTGTTCTGACTTAATTCAATGTTAGATGAGAAAACAAGATATATACACACATAATCTTGTTTACCAAATCTTCAGTGACTAAAGCTTGTATGACAAAAGCCATCCACAGACCAGAGTTGCTGAGGAGGTTTCCATCTCCTGAGGCACACTGGGTGTGGGGGTCCCTCCCATTGGAAGAGAATTTAGATCTCCCACAGTATCTCAATTCTCCTTGGATCATGCCCATTTCTGATGCAGACTATGACAGCAAACGGCTAAAAAGAACTCACTGTCAAGGACAGTAGAATGTGGCCTTTGTGGGAGTTTGGCCCTGAGCTGGCTAAAAAGGACCGAGAGTGGGGTGCATCACAGGAAAGCCTGACAGCCATCTGAGACACTCCAATGTTGTTCCTTCAGCAACTAACTGCACCCTCCTTCCCTGAACAGCCATTCTTCCTCAGGGGAGGCATCGGCAGCCTCACCAGGCTTTTAAGTCACCTGGAAGTGCAGAGCCTCCTGCCTTCCCTGGAGCCAAGCCCCTTCCCTTCTCTCTAACACACCACCCATGTCAACAGCATCCTTCTCGGCAAGGCTACAACTGCTCCCTGGGATTGCCAAGTACAGCTCCAAGCTCCTTGGCACCCCTACAGCCAGGCCTTGCCTCATCTGGTCACCTATTTGCAGAGTGGGTGAGCTGCCCCACAGGCCAGCTGTCCTAACCTAAGTCCCACTGCTCCCTTTCCCTGGGCAGGCCTCCCTACACGTGCAGAGCCCAGGACAGTTCCCTCCAGCAGATTTTGTCTAGGCACACCCACTGAGCACTTTCAACCAACCTCCCACTTTGGTCTCCTCTACAACTCCAAGCTCTAATCTTCCACTGAAACCCCAAAGGCTTGAGTGCCTGACCTTCCCCCACAGCCTCAGGCTCATGCTGGCCTCCCACTGTTCACTGCCCTTTGTTCACAGCAGCAGCAGCAGCGGGCACAGGTAGGGAACCTCACAACAAAGGCGGAGCAGGGAGACGGCTAAGCCCAGTGGTCTGGGATCACAGCTGCCCTTTGCCTAGATGTTAGACAATCCCTGGCTGTATTCAGGCAAGCACTTATTAAATAAATATTAAAAAAAAAAACCCACGAAGCCAGCATAATAATAATCTGGGGACATGATCAGGACCCACAGACAAGTTCTAAGACACCCCTGTCCTCTGCTCTTGCTTCTTGAGAGGGTCCTTCCCCTGTAGCCGCTGAAGAGGGCTGTGGCTGGCCACAACTGTACCCAGAAAGTAAGAAAGGCAGTCATTATTCACACAGAACAGCTGCCCCTCGCTCTGCAATGCAGTCAAGTGTCGCTTTTCAAGTCAGGTGTCTGAGCTTCTGAAGGTGAATTTCATGTCTAGCTCCAGGGGGCAGGGCCTAGGAAGTCGCCTCCCCGACCCACATGCACTCAGCCTGGGTCCCTCACCATGCCCACCCTCCCTTCTTCAGGAAATGCTAGGAACGACTCAAGGTGGGGTGGTGAGGAGGGTGCCCCAACAGGCAAAGGAATCCCCCTTTGCTTCCCAACACAGGGCAGGGAGTGGGGAAGCAAAGACTGAAATCCAGCTCATTACTTCATATCTTTCTTTAGCAGACTGCTGATGAAATCCTTGGCATCATCAGAGATCTCATCGAATGCCTCGTCGTCGAAGTCCCAGGTGGCTGAGGTAACGTTGGCCAAGGTTTCATTATCGTTGTCTCCCATGAAGGGGGAAAGGCCACTGACCCTGGAGAGACAAGAGCAGGAGAGGTGGTATGGATAGGAGAGGCTGCGACGACCAAGTGAGTGCTAATTGAGGTCAAAGGCGAAGGTCTGCCAGCCTCCCCACCCTCAAACTCATGCTCTGGGGGCCTTGCACCTGCATTTCTTCCACTTGTGGAAAGAAAAGTGGGTGTGGTTTACAGAGGTCACCTGCCTCTTGACACAGTCTACCTGTGAGGCTGAGGTACAGTGGGCTTGCTTTAGATTATGGACTTCCGCAGGGTACACAGCAGGGCTGATAAGTCCCTCTGTCCTGGTCGTCTGTTCTTCCACAAAGCCCAGGCTAGAGGCTTCTCCAGGCTCCTTCCTCCTGTGCTCCTGCCCCCTCTCCATGGACCGGACACGTGGTACAGTGATCACCACTGCACCCTCTGTCCCCTCCCTCCCACCTCTCTCCACACACCTTCAGCTCCAAGGAGAGGGCCCAGCACACAGGAGATGCTCAGCAAGTGAAGCGTGTGCCCGATGGATAGATGGACTTTGAATCAGCAGTGCAGGTTCAGGACACCTGAGGCATTTATGCCAAACTAGAGAGCTTCCCTATGAGGTGCCGTGGCAGAGGGCAGAGTGCAGCCTCTCCGCTTGCTGGGTGGCCTTGGCCAATTCCATGATCTGTGTCAGTTTTCTCCTCGAAAATGGAGAAGCTACCATTTAACTCTGGGGTGGTCAGGCCTTCATCCTCAGCCTCATCATGATGGCAGTAGACATTTATTAAACTTTTTCTGTGTGCCACACACTGGGTCAAGTGCCTAAAACAGGTGAATTCACTTAATCTTAACACTGCCCTATAATGTAGGTAACCCTTATAACTTTGTTTTACAGACTAGGAAATTGAGGCACAGCCTAGGCTCAAGTAACCTTTCCAAAGATTCAGAGCCAGTGAGATTAAAACCCAGGTATCTGCCTCTAGAGCCCCTTAAGTGCTATATTACCCTAACATTTCTGTGAAGATGAAGTAAATTGCAATATTCAGCACTGGCACCAGGTTTGGTCCACAGTAAGGAGCCTGTCCATGCCCAGAGATATCATGCAGTTCTGCTGGGTTCCCTCCACTGTCTCACCAAGCTGTGAGTGCAGGAATGACTCTGACCAGCAGCTTAAGCCAAATAAACTTTGGAAGCTAAAGAATTTCAAAACAAGACAGATCAGATTTATGGCTTACTGACCTTATCTCTCACCTCTGTGCACTTCACCTTCATAGCAACAACCCACTCCACTGTTCACGTGAGCCTCGTGAGTCAGCCTCTTGGGTGTTTGACCTGCACAGTTGCCCAGAGTCCTACCCTTAGACAGGCCCTGTGCTTGGTTTAAAGATCTGCTGCCATCATCTCAAGATTCTTAATAATGTTTGAACAAGTGGCCCCACCTTTTATGTCACAAATTATGTAGCTGGTCCTGCCCTGACCTCAGCTGAGCCCCATGAGATGGGTCTGGGGCGTACTGGCTCACACCTGTAATCCCAGCACTTTGGGAGGCTGAGATGGGTGGATTACCTGAGGTCAGGAGTTTGAGGCTAGTCTGGCCAACATGGTGAAACCCCGTCTCTGGTAAAAATACAAAAATTAGCTGGGCATGGTGGCAAGCAGCTGTAATCCCAGCTACTCAGGAAGCTGACGCAGGAGAATTGCTTGAACCCTGGAGGTAGAGGTTGTAATGGGCCAAGACTGTGCCATTGCACTCTAACCAGGGCAACAAGAACAAGA
>NW_016107702.1:1977101-2017192 GCF_001604975.1 Cebus imitator
TTTTTTTGAAATGGGGTCTTGTTCTGTTTCCCAGGTTGGAATGCAGTAAGCTCAATGCAATCTCTGGCTCTGGGCTGAAGCAATCCTTCCACCTCAGTCTCCTGAGTAGCTGGAACCATAGGTGCACACCAAGATGCTTGGCTAATTTTTTGTATTTTGGTAGAGATGAGGTTTCACCATGTTGCCCAGGCTAGTCTCAAATTTCTGAGCTTAAGCGATCCTCCCACCTCGGCCTCCCAAAGTGCTGGAATTACAGGTGTGAGCCACTGTGCCCAGCCTTGTCTGTTTATTTAGAAAATAGTCATTATTTGTTTTGTTTTTATTTTTTTGAGACAGGGTTTCGCTCTGTGACCCAAGCTGGAATACAGTGGCATGATCATGGCTCACTGCAGACTCAACTTCCCCAGGCTCAGGTGACCCTCCCACCTCAGCCACTCGAGTAGCAGGACCACAGGCACACACCACCATGCCTAGGTACCTTATGTATTTTTTTGCAGAAATGGGGTTTTGCCATGTTGCTAAAGCTGGTCTCGAACTCCTGGGCTCAAGCTATCCGCTCACCTTGGCCTCTCAAAGTGCTGGGATTATAGGCATGAGCCAGTGCGCCCAGCTAAAAAATAGTCATTGTTTGTTAAAAACTAACCAGTCAACAAATAATGTTAGCATTAAAACACCTCTTTATCTCCCTGAAAAACAGATTGATCTGTTTTTCACAAAATTGTAATCAGTTTGGGCAGGTTCTTAGATGCTTCACTTTTTCTTCACTGGATATATCAAGTGTAGACAGACTCTTCATATTGATTTTTAATGGTCAAATATTAGTCTTTGTGCTGATGAAACACAATGGTCGTGACTGCAGGCATTCTAATTTCTTAATTCTCAGCTCCTTGCAGCAGAACATCCCCCAGGGAATCTGATGTAGAGGCCTGTTTGGCTCTCGGGGTAGAAGGTTAGGAGCGCAGACGATGCAGAAATGCCTCTTGGACTACACTTCGTTCGTGTGTGTGTGTGTGTGTGTGTGTGTGTGTGTGGTTTTTGTTTGGTTGGTTTTTTTTTTTTTTTTTTTTTTTTTGAGACGGAGTTTCGCTCTTGTTGCCCAGGCTGGAGTGCAATGGCGCGATCTCGGCTCACTGCAACCTCCGCCTCCTGGGTTCAGGCAATTCACCTGCCTCAGCCTCCTGAGTAGCTGGGATTACAGGCACGTGCCACCATGCCCAGCTAATTTTTTGTATTTTTAGTAGAGACGGGGTTTCACCATGTTGACCAGGATGGTCTCGATCTCTTGACCTCGTGATCCACCCGCCTCGGCCTCCCAAAGTGCTGGGATTACAGGCGTGAGCCACCGCGCCCAGCCTGGTTGGTTTTTTTTTAGAAGTGGGGGGGGTGTCTTTCTATCTCAGCCAGGATGGTCTTGAACTCCTGACCTCAAGTAATCCTCTCACCATGGCCTCCTGAGTAGCTGGGACCACAGGTGTGCACCACTGTACCTGGCTTCTGTGTTGTGTTTCAAGCAGCAGACAGATGCCCCGGCTGTACCAGTAGCCAGCAAGGGGACCACACATATGCTGACAAAACTTTTGACTGCTAGGAAGGGGTTAGTCTTTTATCCATGTTAGCCATCTGATACTCTGGTAGGAGAGCTGAGAGGGCCGAGTAGGTCCACAGGAAGAGCTGTGGATCATTTTGTGCGCTGGCTGAGTAAGCAGCGACCTGGGGTTCAGTTGTGTTAGTAAAAGTTGAAGGTGGTGGCTGGGCCTCGGGAGGGAGCAGGGATCCTAGGGGTTGCCTATGGGTTGGAATCAGAGCGCATTTCCAGGCTCAGCAGCAGAGAGGTTGGGACAGCCCTGGGTGAGGAAGGCAGAAGCTTCTGGATCTGGCTGAGGAGCCCTGCAGCCACCCTGGTCTGAGGAGGTCAGTGATACCCCAGCACTGTGACCCCTCCTCAGCTGATTGGGCAGCTGTCCCCAGAAGAGCTCACCTGCCTCCCTGCCATACACACACCTCTCCTCCCTCCTGGCATCTCCTGACCACATGGCAGTGTGGGGAGGGACAGCTGCCAGCTGTCTGCACCATGATGGGTGTTCGACAAACAACAAGCATGAATGGGAAGGCTGTGCTGCTGGGCCCAGTCAGGAAGAGGCAGGAAGAGGAAGCAGAGCAGCCACTGCTGGTTCACTCTGGCTTGAGGGAGGATGAGAGAGAAGGGGCTGTGGAGTAGGGTGAGGGAAGGGCATGGAGAAGAGCTGTTGTGGCCTCCCCCTAGGCAGTCAGGGAGAATCAAGTCCAGGAAGTAGGGGAGGGAGACAGCAGAGGGAGGAGGGCTCTTAAACGGAGGCGGGCTTAGGATTTCTTCCATATGGAAGAGTGGCCTCCAGCTCCCCAGTACCCTTGCTTCCTGCCAGAAACCTCATGACTATTGCTAACTTCCGAAGGTCTCCAGGTACTCACACAATCTACTGTTTCCCTTCAAGATCTGGGATGAGAGTGTGGGGGCTCCATGACCCTACCTGCTCCTTCCCTATAGGGCCAGGAACTGCCCTGATCATTGGGCTGGGTGGGAGAGAGTAAAGTCACATTGCCCTATGGGGACACGGTCTGTTGCCTTCCCTTCCAACTCCCTGGCCTCTTCATGTCTCACTGGGCCCATAAAGGAGAACAGGAGGGGTTCTCTGGTACAAAGGTGGAAGTCACCCTGACAGGGACTGCCAGACAGATGACCAGCCTCCAAAGACAGGGAGAGGGTGGGGCAGAAGATGCTATGAGGACCACCAGAGAGCCTCTTCCGGGTACCTCCAGCAGCGGCTCCACAGTTCTGCATAGTAGGGGCTTAAAGGAAGCCATCTCCTTGGCTCCAACATTTGTTTTCAGCACCACTCTCTGCTGAGAGCCCTGGCTTGGGAGGGGAACTCCCAGACTTCCATCCACGCTAAGAGAGCCAGCCTGGAAAAGCCCCAGAGGACAGTGGCTCACAGTGAGGTTTCAGGAGCCAAAACGTGGCACAGGATTGGCCCAGGCTGAGTCTGTGCCACTTGGCCTGGGTCCCTGCCACACACACCCCTACTCCCTCCTGATACCCTCTGCCCAAGCACCCGTAGCATCAAAACTATCTTCTCCCTATTTCAAAAACCCTGCCCTAGTTCTTGGTCCTTGCTTTCAGAGTAATCCGGTAAACAAGGTAGCATAGTGCCCAAATTACTATGTTCCTGCACCTAAAGAAACCCTCATTTGACAATAAAGTGCCCTTATGACCCAGTGATTCTAGTTCTAGATCATATATCCAACAGAAATGTACAAATATGTTCACCGAAACACATGAACCAGAATGCTTCCAATGGCCAGACTGGAACCCACTCAAAAGTCTATCAAAGTGGAACAGTAAATTCACTGGATTATATTCACACAATGGCATACTACATAACACTGAGAATAAACAGTCTACAATGACACATAGTACTATGAATGAATCTCACAAACAATGTCAGGCAAAAGAAGCCAGACACTTCTTGGTGGTATGATTTCATTGACATTAGCCATGAGGGCAATGGTGACCTCTGGGGGTTGGTAACAGGGAGGGGGTGCCAGAGGGCTGCAGGGGCCTGGCAGTGCTTGGTTTCTTTACCTGGGTAGAGGTTACACAGGTGAAAACTTACTGAGCAGACTGGTCACTGCTCTGTCACTGAGCAGTTGAGAGACCAGTTGTCCTGGTTCGCCTGGGTGTGTTCCCATGTTAGCACCGAAAGTCCCGTATCCTGGCACACTGGGACTGCTGTCTCCTGGCCCGACTGTGGGAAGTGGGCAGCCACATGGGCTTCCTTGGCCCCTGTCACCTCAACCCCATATGAAGATGGAATCCCTGCCATGACCCACTCCTGGGTTTGTTCTGAGGATCAAATAAGGTCCTATGTGAAAATCTGTAGCTGCAGAGGAACCTTATGCTACAGAAGTGGGAAAACTCACTGAAGAACAAACAATAAGGCAAGTCTCCTTGACGGCTGGAGGGGGACCCTGGGACCAAGCCAGGCCACAGGGCAGCTGGGGCTGAACAGAGTGAGCTGACCAAGGACTGCTTCTCAAGGGTCCGGTTCCCCCTCCCCCCCCAGAGATCAGTGTCAGCACTGCTCAGGCCTGGGGTGGCCCTGACAGCAGCAGGCTGGCCCTGCCCCTTCCCTGCTATTCTTTACTTATCCAGGGAGCCAGGAGTCAGGCAGCTGCTGTCTTCACTTGTCAGCCCCCCTTCGGGAGGGGAAACAGGCAAGGAAATGCACACCTGGCCTGGGGTTTTTCTACTGATCTGGGGGAGGCTGTGGCAGGGTTGTGGGGAGTGGGCTAATCCCAGATAGGAAAGAGGTTAATTGTCTGGGCTACAATGCCTGTGGTGCAGGTTCCTCTGAGGGGACTGTCCTAATAAGCCACAGTGAGTAAAGTTCCTGAGCACTTGAAAAAGTCACATTGCACAAAAGTCACCCCAGTTTTGCTAAAGCTTTTGTACTACTGGATTCTAAACCTGGTTGTGCATCAGAATGGCCTAGAGCCTTCTCTCACACTTGGGTCTGAAGGCCCCAGGGGTCTAAGAAAGTATTCCTGGAGGTCTTCCTTATTTTCTATGAAAATGTTAAAATTTTTCCTTTTGCTTTGAGAATAAAATCATTATTTTAATGAAGGCATACACATCTGCATCTTTGGGGACATCATCCCATAACTGCATGTGGCTGCACAAGTTCAGGGGCTGCCATACAAGTTCTGAGGCTAATGACTGCACTGTGGAGCTTCGGAGACTAAAGTAGCCAGACCCCACTGAGAGAGTGTTCTCAAGCCTTGTTACTCAGAGTGTAGTCCTCGAACCAGCACAGTCACAACTTAGAGCCTGTTAATATGCAGCATTTCAGGTCACCCAGACCCGAACAAAAACCCTGCAATGTAAGGAGCCACCTAAGTGAGTCAGGCATGTTCATGTTTGTGAAACACCTGCCTAGATGGCTGGCCTTCCCTCTCCTTCTGCAGTATTGTTCATAGAAAGGGCTTCGTATTTCCCACCTGATTTTTCAATTCTAATCACCGTTACTTTCTTTTGCCTGTTCGTCCCATTGAAGGCTCTATCAATAGTGCTTATTAATTCATCCATACACTGGACTCAGAGGTGAGGCTGGTAGTTGGGGTCCCCATGCCATGAAGATGGAGTGCTACGCCCTGAAGACAACGAGGACGGCAAGAGATATGCCCCTGGCCTCCTGACGTCCTTCTTTGTGGACCCACACAAGTGAGGTTTTATTGCTTGGTGCCAGCCACATTTCCCACCCTCCTGACCAAAGGCCCCAGCCTGGCCAGCTGTGGGGACAGCGAGTGCCCAGAATGGGGCTCTCAGTGTGTGTAGCTACATGATGCTGCAGAATATGCAGGCTACTGACTCCTTGGGAGCCCAGGAGCAGGGTGGGCTGTCAGGGATGGGAGGGGAGCCTGCTACCGCCTGACTTTGGGGCAGACTCCCCATCATGACAATGGCAGTGCAGCCTGGGGACCCTCCTGTGAGACCCTCGGCCCCCACACCCAAGTGCCCCGGCACTCACAGGATGTAGCAGATGACCCCGATGCTCCACATGTCTGTGGCGTAGCCGATGGGCTCATAGTTGATCACTTCAGGAGCCACAAACTCCGGAGTGCCAAAGAGGACCTTCAGAGACCCCGCGTTCTCTGCAATCAGGATGGAGAGGGATAAATTACTAGCACATCATGGAGCCAGCTTGAGGCCAGCAGCTGCCTAAATCTGTGTGTTGGCCCCAACTTTGGAGGGTCCAGACACAGGCTTTGCCTTCAAGTGCTTGCTCCTTGGTAACGGTACGGAGACATCTGACCTCCTTGTTAAACAGGTGCATCAACACACCAGTGAAACCAACAAACCACACACTCACCTCATATGTCTTATACAGAGTGGGCAGGGGTAGAAGAGGCCGTTAAAGCACCTGCCCCTGAATGGTCTTTTTGTGAGTCTGTCTCTCTCATGAGTTAGTTCCCCTAGGCAGGGACTGTGACTTATGCTTAATAATAATCTCTGATATTCACTATGTCCTGTATACCCTGCCGGCAGCTTTACAAGCGTTCTCCCCAACCCTAAGGGGTAGGTACAGTGCCGGTGCTACCGAGGATGTGCGTGAGGCCCAGGGAAGTGCAATGATTTCCCCACTCGGTTAACAAGTGGTGGTCAGGACTGAAGCCCAGGTAGTCCGACTCGTGAGCGTGCTCACCACCACCACTCCTCCCTCCTGCCTCTCCTGCTCCTCACATGGCTTCATGGGTGTCCTCTGGAGCTGCTGGGAGGGCAGGTGGGAGAGGCTTCAACCCCAGGGTGGTGCCTCTTGGCCATAAAGGACCAGAGATGCCTGTGAATACATGCAAAAGGCAGGTACCTGTGGGCTACATCTTGTCTTGTTTAACTTCGCAGAGCTCACAGCAAATGTTCTAAAACAAAGCATTTAACAGCCCTCAGATGAAAGCTCTGCTCCAGTCAATACCTGCCCCTCGGCCCTTCCTGCTATGTGTTAGCCACTTCCCAGTTCTCTGGCCCTTGCCAGACACAGTTGTTCCCACAATATCCCTCACCAGGGGAACCTGGACATTGTGTTCCTTGGGCTCTGACACTGCTGACTCCTGAGGCCAGCGGCCTCACTTTTCGTTTAATTTATTGGTGCTCACTGGGTTCAAAGACAGACCCTGTATGGCAGCAGCTGCCCTTACCCTGTCCTGTTAGCAGGAGTGAGCAGAGCAGGCACATGTGCCCAGCGTCAGGGCGTTTCTCACCTGACTGTGCTGACCACCAGACCAGTCATGGTCTATCAGAACCTTGCCCCCTCGCCCTTTCCTCTCTATGACCAACACATTCTCAGCCACCACTGAGCGTCCTGGGAGGCAGTTATTGGGTGGCATTCATTTGGCCCCTCTTTTCTACTCCCTGCAGGGTGGTGAAATAAAGCCAGCTCGCCCTAGCCCTAGGCTCCTTGCTAGCAGGGCAGTGGCTGAGAAGGGAGGATGAAGCTGTTTCCTCAATCACTGGGGGATCAAATGGCTGCAGAGGCAGACTGGCACCTACCAAAGTGCTTTCAGGGCTGGCCTTGAGACCCTGACCATCTCCCCCGTGACTTCTCTCCTGGTTAGCATAAGAGTTGCAGAGGTGCTGCAGAGCACCCTGAGCAAGGTCTGGAGTCCTTGTTCCAACCCCAGTACATCCCCTGGCTCACAGTGGGACCTCCTGGGCAAAGTTATTGTGAACCTTGGTTTCCTAATCTACAAGTTGGGGCTCATAAAATCTACCCTGCCCACCTCATGGTGAGAATTATAGGGATGATTTTTTATGTGAAAGTGCTCTAGAAACTGCATAGTATGATGCAGATATGCAGAGCCATCATCACCAAAATGACTTTTGCTGCTAATGGCACCAGAGTAAAAAACAAAAGGGGATAATCATCATCACATACACAGCTAACGCCTAAGCAGTCTTACTATGTGCAAGGCACTCTTCCCATCCCTTTACCTCTATTAACACATTTGATCCTCCTAACAAATCTGTGAGTTAGGTTCTACTATCATCCCACTTTTCTGATGGGGAATTTGAGGCTTCCTGTCACATCCAGTATATGCTAGGGCCAGGATTCGAACCTGAGACATCTTCATGGTCTCGGATTTAACCCCAATACTGCACATTTCCTCTTACATCCAGTGTGTGGAACACAAACACCCACTGCAATACACGGTGGTGTCTGTGGGAGAGGCAGGTAAGGCTTACCCAGCCTCCTGGCCAGACCAAAGTCAATGAGCTTGATCCTGGTGCCCGTCTTGTTGACACACATGATGTTCTCGGGCTTGAGGTCCAGGTGCACGATGCCCTGCTTGTGGATGTACTCCACCCCCTCCGAGATCTGCCGCATGTACTTGATGCACTCGCGCTCCGTCAGCTCAAAGTCCTCATCGATGATGCGCTCAAACAGCTCACCCCCTGACACACTGTGGGAACAGGAACACGGGGCGGTCAGGCCACAAGCTCATGGAGGCCAGGCTGGCAGGGAGTCTGGCCAGGGTAGGCTGGGGGTGGGAGAAACTGGTAGGAAAGCCCAGGGAATGGGGGTAATGGGCACTTCCTGAATCCCTGCCCTCCATCAGGGGAGAAGGGTCAGGGCCTCCTGGTTTTCCATTGTGAAATCCTCCCCTGGACCCTCTAAGCTTCTGGTGATTCAGGGAAGCATCTATGCCAGGCAGTTTCAGAGGTGGGTGTGAACAGACACGATCGTCTTAGCAAAAAGGGTGACCTCTGAACAATCTCTTTCCCTCAAATGACCACAAATGCCTAAGGGAACATTCTTGTACCCTAGCCATGTCTTTCAGTCACAGGCAACTAAAGTTCAAAATACTCACAGTTCCCACAAGCATTTGTTTTGCATAGCCAGGAACAGAAAAATATCTTCAATCTTCAATAATGAGCCTCAGCAAATTTTCTAAAATTAGTTGGCTGTAACCCATTATGCCTACAGCTGTGATAGATTTGCTTACTCTGGCTAGGCCTATAGTATTGGTTTACTCCCTGCAGTCATAATTAACTGGTCTCCCCTGGACCCCTTGCTTGCCCCAGCTGTGTAAGCCTTTCTGCCTGGATAGGTTTTGGATCCTGGCTGTGTCTAGCCAACTTTGCTTCTGCAGTTGCAGGCATGCATCCTCTGCTAGGGACTACCCCAGGGCCTCAGCCGTCAGCATATTGCCCTGCAGTGCAAATGCATGGCCCCCTCACCTGAGTTGCACGAGTCCTCTCTGTTCCCCTGTCTCAGCCCTCTGACCCACCTTTATTGGTCTCTGCTTAGCAAGTTTAAATCATCTCCCTGGTAATTTATGTAGCACCTAGATATCAGTAAGCCTGCTTTTCTTTTTCAAATTTTTTTTTTTTGGCAGAGACAAGGTTCTTATTGTGTTGCCCAGGCTGGTCTGGAACTCCTGGCCTCTGGTGATTATCCCACCTCAGCCCCCAAAGTGCTGGGATTACAGGCATAAGCCATCATGCCTGGCCTATAAGCTTCCTACCTTCCAAAGTACTGGGATTTACAGGCATAAGCTATCATGCCTGGCCTATAACCAACCAACCTATCTTCCTTCCTTCCCTCCCCTTCCCCTTCCCCTTCCCATTTTCCTTTCCCTTCCTTTTCCTTTGCTTTCTCTTTTGAGACAGGGTCTTGGTCTGTCACCCAGGCGTGAGTGCAGTTGTGTGATCACAGCTTAACATAACTTGGAACTCCTAGGTTCAAGCGATCCTCTGGCCACAGACTCCCAAGTAGCTAAGACTACAGATATGTGCCACTGCACCTGGCTAATTTTTTAATGTTTTGTAGAGACAGGGTCTCTCTCTGTCACACAGGCATAAGCTCATGTTTCTACAGTGGCCTGTGGGTTCACCAGTTGAACAAGGCCAGGTGGGCTCCGAGCCTCTCCTCTTGCAAGGGTATTTCCTCTCCTACAGAGTCCTCATGAAGAGGAAAGGAGCTGAGTTTGAATCCTGCTGCTGCCTTTTATGAGCTGTGTGACATTGGACAAGTTTCTTAGCCTTTCTGAGCCCCAGTTTCCTTATCTATCCCTGCCTCATAGAGTTTTTAGGAATGCAGAAGACTTTGTAAAATATGCCTAACACCCAGTAGGTGCTGAACACCTATTACTTGTTGTTTGATAAGGTGTGGTAGGCTAGGTGGATCTTCTCACTGACCCCTGCAGGAGAGAGACAGGGATGCACTGTAGGGCCCAGCATACCACAGCCTCTGCCTCGTGACACACACACTCACTTCTGGAGGGGCTGAGTACTGTGCCAGTGACAGCTGGAGGGACATTTTAAAACCCATCTGAGAAGAAGGTCCCCACAGGGCCAACAGGTGGCGCTCTTGTCCTTATGCCCTCCAGTTCTATTGCTCTCTACCAAGGCTCCAAGTCAAACTCTAACGTACATTCTTTGGTCTCAGACAGTTAACATCTCAGTGCTCCATTTTCCTCATCTGTAAGATGCAGGTTAAAAACAGCCCCACCTCACAGGTTGCTCCAAAGACTAAATGAGTCATCGCAGATAAAGTGCTTGGAAGTATCTGGCACACAGTCAATGCTCAATATTAATGATGAATTTTCTATGTAAAGAATCACTTGAGGCTCTTATTAAAAATACAAATTCTCAAGCTCTTCCTCTGGATATTTTGATTTAGAAAGTATTGGGAGAAAGCTGAGGATCTTTATTTGTAATAATTACTCCAGGTCATCCTTATGATCAGCCAAGTTTGAGAAATACTGGCTTACTCAACTACCATTCCCGGGAAGCCAGCTGAAATTCACACCCTCTGAAAAAGTCACACCCCATCTCCCCATACGGAATGATCTTTTCCTCCCTGGGTGTCCATGGCCCTAACGTCCACAGCCTTGTCTCTGCACTTTCTGTATCAAGTTGGCTTTGCCTTGAAGTTCTGAACATGTCTGCAGACGGGTGGGCTTATCTCTAGACTCTTATTTGCCTCCGAGTAATTTGGCACAGACAAGGTGCTCCAAAATGTTTACATTTAAATTTAAGTATTCTGAAAAAGCAAGCAAGCACGGTTTTTAATGCCCTTGGGAATGTCTGAGGCAATGAGTGGTGGGAATCTGAGCCATGGAGATAATTCCTGCCGCATTTCTGGAGGAAACCTATTCAATATAAATTCAAATAGGTTCAATCCTATTCAGACAAATTTGATATATTTTGAAAACTGTTCCTATGGTTCAACTTTCTAAGATGGAAGGGGTTAAACAGGCAGGATTAATGGTTCTGTGGGTTTCTTTTCAAAATTCTCAGTGCTATGGGTGGAAAATACTGATTTGAAAGACAGAACCTGCCACCCATAGACATAGGAAAATGCCAAGGGCCAAGATTAGGCTTAACAAATTAATGGTGAGTGAGTGAATGACTAAATGACTAAATAAATACGTGATCCCTATCTTAAGGAATCAAATTTATCCCCCAGACCCCAGACCTTGGCTAGCCCTCATAGGAAGCCAGAGAAATGGTGCTATCAGTGGACTTGAGACCCTCTGCTCCTTGCCCCATGGAAACCAGCTGGAATGTTCTTTGATAAATTTTGCTAATAGTAGCACAAACATGAGATGAGCCATGAATGACACAGCTTAAACGTCACATTGTCTTCAATGCTCAGGGTCCCACTTCCACCTGGAAATGTCCCAAGCACTTCCAAAAGGACAAGCCCAGCTAGGCCAGGGGGCTGAAGGAACCGCTGTCAGACCACTTGCTATATGGTGGGGGCTTGCCCAGTAATCAGAAGTCAGAAAGGCTGAAGACACATTCATTACTATTTCCCACTAGATCTGAGGCAACTGAACCTAAGGCTGGGACCCTGGAATACATTTCCGTTTTTCTATCCCAGGCATCATCCTCTCTTAATCTCAGCTTCTCCATCCAACAAGGATAGCAAATTGCACTGGTGAAAATTATCCTTTCCCTTCTCAGTGATCAAGTCTCGGAGTGTTTAAAGTGGAAGGGACGTACAGATGGAGTATGAACCTGTTCCCTTCTTCTCTGGTTGACTGAGTTCTTACCAAGTTCCTACTCTTGGTGACCTGGCCAAGGTCCCACATGCAGGCAAATCTTCTGGCATCTGGGCATGAAAGACCTGCTTCTGTCCACGGGGGAGGCATGGGGTGGAGGGATGAAAGCCAGGCCAGCTGAAGCCTTCTTAAGTTTTCTCTTTGCTTTTTCCATCCAGCTTGCCAACTCCCAATTCCAAGCTAAGTATGGTATTCTGCCCACTAATGCTGCTTCCCAGCCTTCCCCAGGCCCTGCTGACTCCTGCCCTCCCTGCACCCTCTGAAGAACTTGCTCGAGGTTTAACTTCTAAAGATGAGACATTTCTCCACACATCCTCACATGCCCACACTGCCTGGACTAAGCAACCTATTCTAGAATAAATGGAAAAGAGGCATCCCACAGGGCTACTGTAAGGGTATAAAGAATGAGGCCACAGATGTGGTCTATGTATTTCCTGAAATGGGGAGGAATGTCTGAATTTTGGGCCGAATGTAGATTATAAAATACGAATGGAGATTCTTCACTGTGTCTTTTATGGTTCCACGAAATTGTAGAATTTTATAACCAAAAGTAGCATCTTGAGATTGACTGTTCTCATCCAAGTACCTCGTTGTGCTGGTAGGATTTGACAATTGCAAAATCATGACTCAATAGCAGCAGAAATCGAAGCCAGGCTTCCTGAATACTAGGGAGGATTTGTTCCACAACACCTTGTTGGAAGTTAAATGCTCAAAAAGTACTTTTAAGTGGAAAAAACCAGGATACAAAAAAGTCAATGTATCATACTACCAACAATACCTGCCCATTATAGAGCACGGTGCCTTACGTGCATTATCGCATTGAATCCCACAGCATTCATGAGGCGGACATCATAGCTACACTTATGGATAATAAAACTAAGGATTGGTACAATAGAATAACTTAGTCAAGGTCAAATAACAAGTTAGAAGCAGAGCTGGGATTGGAAGTAAGGTTCATCGACTCGAGTTCACACTCATAGCCACTACTGCCTTTCCTAAGGAACACACACTGAAAGGAAATGCTTGTATGCCAAAATGTTAATGGCATCAGTAGAGAGAAAAGACTAATATTCCACTCATACTTAAAGCTTGGGGATGTCTTACTGGCCTCAACTTTCCCAGGAAAGAATTCCAAGTTCCTGATAGAGCCCTTACTGAAGGACAGAGACCCTCAAAGTTCAGGATGAGCAATTCAAGGATGCTGAAAGCAATTTTACAATATCTCCAAAGATTTCAAATGTGCATACCCTTTAATCCAGCTCTCCTTCACTTCTGGGAACTTATCCTATAGATATTCACTGGCATGAGTGAAAAGATGTGTGTACAAGGTTACAAACGATGCTTGTTCGTAAAAGTAAAAGGCTGGAAACCACTCAACCTCTGATCAAAAGAAGGCTGCTTAAATAAATTGTGATTTTCTATACAACAAAATCCCACAGAACTGTGAGAATGAGGAAGCTCACTAGATACTGATATGGGACTAACACCCATAGCAGTTTGCTGAAAAAGCAAAGTAGGCTAAGTGCAGTGGCTCATGCCTATAATACCCGCACTTTGGGAGGCTGAGGTGGATGGATTGCATGAGCTCAGGAGTTCAAGACCAGCCTGGGCAACATGGTGAAATCTCATCTGTAAAGAAATACAAAAATTAGCTGGGCGAGGTAGTGTGAGCCTGTAGTGAGGTGGGAGGATTGCTCGAACTGGGAGGCGGAGATTGCAGTGAATGGCACCAGTGCACTCGAGCTGTTCTCTCCCACTTCCATTTCTCCAGGGACGTGTGTGTGTGCGCGTGTGTGTGTGTAAACTTATATTTTCATAAAGCAACTTTAGAGGGATACAGATAAAAGCCAATAAAACTGCCTGTTTGTGGTGGTGGTAGCGTTTTGGAAAGAGCAGACAGGAATAATGGTAGAAATTAGACTTTTCACTGTGTATTTCCTAATACTTTTTGAGGTGATTGTATCATATATTCTAAGAATTCAGATAAAAAAGGAAACTGTTAAGAAAGCAGATGATGTAGGGGACGCCTAGCTTACTGATGCCACTGTACATGCTGACTCTGTGTGTGTGTGTGTGTGTGTATGTGTGTGTGTGTGTGTGTGTGTGTGTGAACACATGCACCAGCAGCTCAGAGGTGAGGGAGGTGGAGGATTTGGGTGCTGGAGAAACAGTGGATTCTGGGAAAGCCTTGGCTGGAGGTCATCTGATGCATCCCCTGGTTTTGTAGAACCCCACAGAGAAAGCACCACTCTTTGGAGAGTGAGAAGTCAAAAGGGGTACAAACAACAGTAGACCAGGGGCATGCAGAGACACAGGAGGGGACTGAGGACCAGAGTTAGGGTTAGGAGGCTTCCATCCTGGATTTCAATCCCCCAGCCAGGGACCTTCTTATCTTTCACAGGGAAGTCAGGAAGCTGCCCTGTCCCTCCCCTTTGATTCTGGACCACCTGCAGGTGAGAATGCCCCTGAATGAAACCAAGGAGCCTAGGGATAGCTTTCGTCCTTTCACAGGGAAGATGAGGGCGTGAAAAGTGCCAGGGTCCTCAAAGATCTACTGGTTTGTCATGGAAATAAGCACAGGGCTGAAGCTGGGCTGGGGCTCAGGGCTAGCACTCTGCACAGACCTTCCAGTTCTGTTTGGTCAGGCTGGGCTGTGTGGCTGGTGACTATCTTGCACATCACACTCCTGTCTGCAGTGCTTTCCATCTCAGGGCAGAGGTGGCTAGGGGAGAGCAGTAGGGAAGACACACTGGGGGCTCCCTGAGGTGCTCAGATTGCTGGCAGTGGGCCACTCACATCTCCAGAACCATGACGATGTTGGCCTTTTCTTCGAAGGCATCCACACACTGGACCAGCTTGGGGTGGTGGAGGCAGTTCATGATGCCAATCTCCTGCCGGATATTCTCTTTCTCTTTTGCTGAATACGCTTTGAAGAATTTCCCTGCCCAGACTTTTCGAGTTTTCTTTTCTACAAGTCGAAAGACCTGTCCAAATTTCCCACTATAAATGAAAGGGGGAGGAGAGAAAAGCCACATTTAGCCAAGCTTTCTGCTAACTTGGGGTTGGCAAATTCTGGCCCGTAGGACAGATCTGGCCCACCTCCTTTTATAAGTAAGGTGTTATTGGAGCACGGCCCTGGTTGGCTGTTTGCATGTTGTCTATGGCAGCTTTTGTGCTACAGTGGCAGAGCTGAGTAGTTGTGACAAAGGCATATCACCATAAAATCTAAGATATTGGCCTTTATGAAAGGCCCAACCTCCTGCTCTAGAGCAGTGAGGCACATTTGTTTTTTCTTACCTTTAAACATTTTTTTTTTTGTAGATATGGGGTCTTGCTATGTTGCCCAGGCTGGTCTTCAACTCCTGGCCTCAAGTAATCCTACCACCTTGGCCTCCCAAAGTGCTAAGACTACAAGCGTGAGCCACCACACCTGGCCTTTGAAGCACATTTCTCATGTTGACAAACCTACTGTCAATCTTGGCTAATGGCATCTCTTCCCCTCCCTGCTGTGGGACCCATGAAGATGGGTGGAGACAGCCCTTCCCAAGTGCAGAGAATTACTGAGCAGTTGCCTTCTTTCCTTCCACTCCCTAGCACCAATCCCCTGGTGATGGCCCAGGCAGAGTCCTGCTTCCCACTGCTGGGAGAGGGGAGAGTGGGGCTCCTCCATGACTCCTTTATGGCACTGTTACGGTTTGCATCATTCCTTCATTTCCCAGTAACTGCTGGAAAATACAAGTGGAGTCCCACTTCTTTCTCTCCCACCTCTTCCATTCCTCCAGGGACAGAGTTAGGGGGAGGTGAACAGCTTGGCTCGGGGTTGGGGTCTGAGCCCACTCTATCCTCCACACCCGAGGGAGAAGCCAGAGTAAGCCATGTGGCCAAGTTCATGAAGGGAGCTTGAGTGCTGTGCATTTTAATGGAACACTCAAGCAGGCACCGCGGAACAGCAAGCACTCACCAGGCTCCACTGGCTTCTGTGGATCAAATGGAAGGGATACCAAAGATAATCTAATGCAGTCCTCTAATTTTATTTTATTTTTATTTATTTTTGTTGAGACGGAGTTTTGCTCTTGTTGCTCAGGCTGGAGTGCAATGGCACGATCTTGACTCACTGCAACTTCTACCTCCCAGGTTTAAGTGATTGTCCTGACTCAGCCTCCCGAGTAGTTGGGATTACAGGCTAATCCACGGCTGGCTAATTTTTGTATTATTAATAGAGATGGAGTTTCACAGTGTTGGCCAGGCTGGTCTCAAACTTCTGACCTCAGGTGATCTGCCTGCCTTGGCCTCCCAAAGTGCTGGGATTACAGGCGTGAGCCACCGTGCCAGCCTCATTTTATTTTGTTTTTTAAAATTATTTTATTTAATAATTTTAAGTTCCAGGGTACATGTGCAGGATGTGTATGTTTGGTACATAGGTAAACGTGTGCTATGGTGGTTTGCTGCACCTAACAGCCCATCTCCTAGGTATTAAGCGCAACACGCATTAGCTCTTTTCCCTAAAGTTCTGCACCCACCCCAGCTCCCTCCCCCAACAGGCCCCAGTGAGTGTTGTTCCCCTCCCTGTGTCTGATTTTAGTCCTGTGCTGTGAACAGAGGCACAGAAAAGGAAGGACTTCCCCACAGCTTTTGCAGAGCTGGGACAGTGCAGGACTGCCTGGGCAATTCTGCAGAGAGTCCTGGGTGAGTGAGGCATTCGTGGGACAGGCCTCCAGATTCTGCAGGACTCTCAGTCTGGGGCAGAGGCAGAGCCCAGGAAGCAACAGGAAGATGAAGCACTGAACCTAAGTGTGGGAACTGCACCACCCTCACCCTGGGAGCCCGGAGGCAACTCCCCACTCCACTTACGATCCTAATCTCTCTTCAATGTCATAGAAGTCAGATACTTTTTGTTCGGTATTGACTGTCACCGTCCGGTAATCAACCTCAGGCTCCTTCTCATCTGTGGGGCACAGATCAGGGTCAGTGTGAGCCTCAGATGCCCCCACTCAGCCCCCTCCACCCCGAGAGCCCGACCTGAGGACAGGGGGCTGCACTCACCATCGTCTGACACTTCCACTTCATCCTTCGGCTCTGGGGGGACACAAGGAAGGACAGAGAGGACACAGGTGATTAGTACTGAAGGCCCACTGAGAGCAAAATGTGCTGGGGGCCTTGCCAGGCCTCAGCCTCCCCAGGCAGAAGACTACCAGGCCCAGAGCTCTGGGCATCCCTTAGGGCTGGTCAGTCCATGCAGCAAACAGGGCCTGGTGCAGACTGGCAGGTGCCAGCCTCCTCTCTCCACTCAGCTCCACCTCTCCAGCAGGTCTCCCCTCTGGCGCATCCTCTCTGGCCTCATGGTCCCAGCTGTACCCTTCTCCACATCTCATCCAACCCCTCCTGGCTTTCAGAACCTGCACACAACTGTAACAGTCTCTTTCTGCCCTGGCTCAAAAATCAGCAACTTATAATTGCTTCTAGTGTCGAATCCACGTAGCCATTCTTTGAACGTCACTGACGGCATCCCAGCAGTGGACCAAGTATCTTGCCAGTTATTGTGGGCATTCGAAACATAGTATACAGAAGGCACACTCTCTCTTGTACCTTATAATTTAGTTCAAGAGACAAAAACATATATACATGAAGTATCCATTTACAAAGTGTACCACAATCACACACACCATGGTTCAAACTGAATACACAACAGAGGAGGGTGACACCAAATGGGGCAATTGTAAATGAGAGCAATTATTCTTGGAAGAAATAGCCTTTGAGTTGTGTCTTAGAGGAAATGATGAAATGCAACGAGGGGGTGAGTGACGTCACACAAATGAAACCAACAAGTATTTGTGAGGCAGGGTAGGGAGGGACACAGTCATACCAGCTGCTCCCATGGCTGTGTCAGGAGTGAATGGGGCCTGGGGAACAGTTGGGGATCCCAGGAACAGGCAGGTGTCCAGCAGAGCACACCCACTTCAGAGCTCTGGGCCTTCCTTTACCTTGATATGGGTTTGTGTGTCGACAATTGTGCCACCCTGGCTTCCTGACCTCGGCTGAGCGCCTTTCCCTTCCTAGGCCTTGGTTTCCCCATCTGTAAGAGGAAGATTTGCACCTAATGTCTCTGGCCCTGGCTAGCTCTGGGTGCCACGCGTCATCGTGTGCTGTGTCTTAGACAGTGGCTTCTCGGCCAGCGTCTGGGCTGCGTCCCTGCTGACAGCTGGACAATGAACGGGAGGTTTCCTGAGGAAGCGGAACAAATATGGGAGAGAAAGCATAGAGAGAGGAAAAGGATTTTTAAAGTGTGAGAGAGAGAGAGTGTGTGTGTGTATGATAGTGTGTGAGAGTGTGGGTCGGCGTGTGAGTGTGGACATATGAGTGTGTGAGTTAGTGTGCATGCACCAGTGTGAGAGTGTAAATGTGAGTATGTGAGATAGCATAGGAGTGTGAGCGTGAGCATGGGTGTACAAATGTGTGTGAAAATAGTATGAAATTGTGGGAGCATTTGCATGTGTGGGACAGTGTGTGATCTAGTGTGGGAATGTGTAAGAGTGTGGGCTCATGAATGTGAAGGCATGAGGATATGTGAGTGTCAATGTGTGAGATAGTGTGGGACAGTGTGTGTATGAGTGCATGGGTGTGTGTGTGTGGGATAGTGTAGGAGTGTTGAGTGTGAAAGTGTGTGTGGGATAGTGTGGGAGTGTGTGGGAGCCTGCAAGTGTGTAGGAATATGTGAGTGTGAGTGTGGAATGATGTGTGTGTAAAACTGTGGCAGTGTGACTGTGTGTGTGTGCGATGGTGCATGTGTGTGTGGGACTATGGTAGTGTGACTGTGGGGTGGCGTGGGGGGACTATGGTGGTGTGTGTGAGTGTGGGATGATGTGTGTGGGACTATGGTAGTGTGACTGTGTGGGGTGGCGTGGGGGGACTATGGTGGTGTGACTGTGTGTGGGGTGGCGTGTGGGGACTATGGTAGTGTGTGTGAGTGTGGGATGTGTGTGTGGGACTATGGTAGTGTGACAATGTGGGGTGGCGTGGGGGGACTATGGTAGTGTGTGTGAGTGTGAGATGTGTGGGGGGACTATGGTAGTGTGACTGTGAGTGTGAGAGTATATGGGATGGTGTGTGGGGGGACTATGGTAGTGTGACTGTGTGTGGGATATGTGTGTGGGACTATGGTAGTGTGACTGTGTGTGGGATATGTGTGTGGGGTGGCGTGGGGGGACTATGGTAGTGTGTGTGAGTGTGGGATGATGTGTGTGGGACTATGGTCGTGTGACTGTGAGTGTGAGAGTATATGGGATGGTGTGTGGGGGGACTATGGTAGTGTGACTGTGTGGGGGGGATGGTGTGTGTGTGTGGGACTATGGTAGTGTGACTGTGTGTGAATTTGTGAGATGGTGTATGTTTGGGACTATAGTGTATGAATGAGTGTGTGTGGGATGATGTGTGTTGGAACTGTGGTAGTGTGACTGTGAGAGTGTGTGTAAGAGTGAATAAGACTCGGGGGGGAAAGTGTGGTTTGCTGAAAGCCCTGAAGGCAAGGCTGAAGCGAGGAGGGAAGCCGAAGCATGGGGTCAGGGGTGTGGGTCAGATGCTGCCCGGGGCGGGGTGAGTGAGCAGCTGAGCCCTGGAGTGCCCTGCAAGCTCTGTGCCAGTGACAGCTGCATGTAGGGTGGGAAGAAGGTGCAGTGGGCACCGTGGACAGACAGCCTCTCTACCACGCTGAGGGCAGAACAGACAGCAAGAAGCTGGACAAATAATGGGAGGAAAGGTGACATGCTTCCAAAAGGGAGATCTGCCTCTGGCTGAAAAAGACCTTTGTAAGAGTTCGTGAGCACGTGACCAGGAGCAGGAGACACTGTGATTTGTTCAGAGTTCTTAACATGCTGCTGACAAAGCTTAGTATTAAAAAAAAAAAAAAAAAAAAAAAAAAACTAAAACTAAACATGAGTGGGATTGTGAAGTCTATTTTATCACAGAAAGGAAACTGCCATGGGAAAATAAAAAAGGATGAGATAGACAGGGACTTCCAGATAGAGTCTAGCTGAAGTATCAGAGGTGGGTTTCACAGTTACTGTCAGGATGTGGGCCTTACTGATCAGTATTCCTAAATCCACATGTTGGAGGTTAAGAATGGCATTGTCCAATTCACAGGTGGAAAGGATGACCGAGAGCAATGCGATAGAAGCCAGGAACGGAGTCAGCATTCAGGAAAATCTGATCACTCTACCTTTTAGGCTGGTGAACCCTAAAGTATACAGTTAAAACCCAAGACAGAGAGAGCAGTTCCTCAATCTACTGCTCGGGCCATCAGACGCTGTCACAGGGCAGAGTGTGCACCAGCCCCAAACAGGGATTAGTGCTGAGTAGCTATGCAGAGCACCCTGGGCACCTGCCCCGGAGCTATGGCTGTCGCAGTCAGAAAGCCACCATGGAGCTGGAGGCGGCATGCAAGGCCACTGAAGGGAAGGGCTATATCTTAAGACAATCAGAAAAGGTGAGGCCTCCGTGATTGGGAAAGAAGTCTAAGGTGGACACGATTTTAAAGAAAATCACACAATCACCAAGGGTGAGATGAGGGTTTCAGACTTTGCATCAGCTCATGTCTAGTGCACCTTGGGGGAACCATTTAGTGTTCTACCTCACGTAGGAGGAAGGCTGGAGGGATATGGAACTCACACGCGAGAGGTACCATTAGAATGATAAGTAGGTTCAACAGACATTTAGGTTAGTTCAGTGATGATATTTTAAACAGGCTTTTGAGAAAAGCAGAAAGATTGGAGTCAACGAGTGACGGAACACAGTGGATGCTGGTTACTGGACCAGGTCTTTGACACGGAATCATCCTATTTACAGTCAGGGGTCCCCTGTCTTGACCTGTGGTGTTGCTGTCTGATACAGTGGTTCACCTGTTGAGGCATCCTTTATTTCTTGTTCCTGTGCCACATTTTCCCAGCATGGCATGGAGACCAGTGTATTCTGAGAAGCAGAGTGAGAAGGAAAAGGAGAGGGCAGCTTTCCTGGCCTGGTGTCAGTCTTGCGAATGGCCCAGCAGCAGGGGGCTCTCCCCACATGCCTTGAAGGGGGCATCCAGTCCTAGAGCTGGCCCCTGCCTGTCATTGTGAGCCCAGGTAGACAGCCGCAGAGCTAGCCTCTGGCCTCACTTAGGAGCCCACACCCACCCCTCACCTTCCCCTCTCACCCTGGAGGTCTGTAGCAGGTCTGGTCTGCTTCTCCTGCTAATGCTTTGGGGGAAGGACCGAGATTATTCTCAAGGAATTCCAGCCCCTCTTTCTAGTGCACTGTGTTCCTTTATGCTGCAGGAAACTCTGATCAAGACTCCAGGCTAAGCTGGGAGCAGTGGCAAGTGCCTGTAGCCCTAGCTATTTGGGAGGTGGAGGCGGGAGGATTGCTTGAGCCCAGGAGTTCAAATCCAACCTATGCAACAGAGTGAAACCCTATCTCTTAAAAAAAGACAGAAAGTATCCAGGCTGCTACATCCCCTTCTGCCTTTCCATTCTTGTCTTGCCTCTCTTCTATTTGAGGGGCAAAATGACTACAAGGGGAGGAGTGAGAGAGAAGTAGAGGAAAGACCACAGCTCAATTAGCAGAGCTCTTGGTGCATAAAGGGTTGTTGAGAAAAGTGAACTGGTTTCCATCTTTCCACGAGGGAAGGAGCTAAAATTGCAGAAGAGTCTTCGGCTGAACTTAAAAAAAAAAAAAAAAAAAAAATCTATTCAGAATGAGCAATGAGATCCAAGAGCTAAGTGGAAGGCTATTTGGAAGATGGTTCTGAGATATTTCTGCAAACAGATGAGAGTCTTGCTACCCTGGAGCAGTGTTTGGGAGAAGACCAGTTTGAGTGCTCGGGACCCTCACATGGCACAAGTCCAGTCAGTCCCCTGGACAGAGAATTGTCCCTTCCCACAGCCAAGGACTGTTGCACACCCAGTGAGCACTAGAGGGCACCCCAGTCCCGGAGACAGCCTCTGAGGCCAGGGCATAGATGCAGCCTGGGATGGGAGCAGTACACAGGCTTTATATCTCTAACTGTCCTGGGGGTTGCAAGGATGCTCCAGTTCTGTAAGAAGCCTCAGTCACAGCATCTGTTTTGCTAACAATTATACAGACTAGAAAAAATTAGGGTTAGGAGCAGGGATGGAGTAGATTTGAGTGACAGCAGGATTCAAGGGGGAGTATAGTTCAAGACCTGGCTGGACTGGGAAGGGGCGGACTGTGTTAAGGAGCTGGCTCTGTGCACTTGGGTTTGGGAGTGCACTGTCAGTTCAGGGAGCCTAGTCTTAGGAGTGGCTCTGACATAGAGAAGCTGCTGGAGCTCCATGGGGAGCCCACGCTTTGTCTCCTACTGTACCCCCAGTGCCCAATGGCAGTGCCTGGAACACAGGAGGGGCACAGAACACAGGGTGAATGAATGTGGGGTGAGGGCTAGGGTGCAAACAGGGATGCAGATGAGGCACGAGAATGAAGTAGAAGAGCGAGAGGCAGGAGTGGCGGTGACTGTGGTGTTAGTGGTGAAGGTCAGAGCCAACATTAGCTGGGCTTTGTGGAGAGTGGGTTAATCAGCAGTGCCTTCTTCATATGATCCCACCCCTCCTGCTCCACAGAAATGACCTGCAATGACCTCCCACTCGATGCCACCTCTTTGCCACCTCCCCCACAGGCGTGCACACACATGCCACTTCCCTAGGGGCCATTTCCCTCTTCAGCAGAGGGATGGCCAAAAAGCTTTATAACTAATAAGCATCCGAGCAGACTGCAGAGGACTTTTGTCTGGAATCCCCCCAACCAGAGACCTCTGCCCTGAGGTCTAACGCTTGCCAACTGTTCTGCCCTCTTCGTCCTCCCCCTTGGTAATCCAGCCAGCCTGGGATGGGAGCAGCTTCCTGTCTGGAAGCCCTGGGTGGACTGGACCCCTCCTCTGGATTTCAAGTGATTTCCACATTGCCCTTTATCTGAAAGGGGTGGCAGCCGGGGAGGGGGAGTCTGATGGCCCAGAGAGGGTTCAGGGGACTGATGGCCAGGAACAAGGGAAGGCCACTTGCCCCAGGCAGACACCGGCAGACTCTCCCCACAGCCCTGGGAGCAGCTGTCCTGGACCCCTGGGGGCCACATCTTGCAGCTCTTGTGGACTCTGTTCCTGCTGCCTGGGGTTAGTCAGGAATTCTCCAGTCTCTCCTCCTTTACACCAGAGCACAGACCTGGACGATTTCCTTTCCAGCCAATGAGCATCTTCACACCTCAATCTTATTCCTTTTCCTGTTACTTCCCCAAGTAACATCCTAACAACACAGAATAGAATTTGATTGCCCCCCTCGCACCCTAACTCTATGCAGCCCCCACTCTGCTCATTTCAAAGGGATGCTGTGTGCATGTGTGTGGGTGTGTAAGAAGACAGTGATGGCAGCTTTGTGACTCAGTGTCCCCTGACAGACATTTGGAAGTGGCTAGTGGGTGGGATGCCTGCGAAAGCTGTCCCAGGAATGGGCACCATGCCTCTGTGACTTGCATCATTGCTCTCAAGGAGACCTGCTCTATGCGTATTGACAGGGTTCAGCGGGTAAAGGCTGCCCCACACACAGCTGCTCACATACAATTGTGAGCAGTTGGTATGTTTTCCAATGGTACCCTAACTTTCTTTCTGGAGCCCTTGTTTAATTGAAAGTAAAGTTTTAATACCTGTTTTGTACCTAATTTTCTTTTTTTTTTTCAAAACTAAAGAGGGTCATCAAATCAGATGACAGTTCCCACACTCACGATGCCTCTAGCTATCTGGTGATGCCAGGCTTGCTCCCTTTCTATCTCCTTTGATACTTTATTCTTCTACCATCTGCCTCACGACTTTACATTCTGCTGTCTCCGAGAGCTCTCTTCCCTCGATGTCCCTCCACCTTCTCCTTACCCTCAAGCTTTTCTTATCCTAAATTCTTTCATTCTTTTTTTCGTTTTTAGAGAGGGAGTCTTACTGTGTCACCCAGGCAGGAATTCAATGGTACGATCATGGCTCACTGCAATCTCTGCCTCCTGGGTTCAAGTGATCCTCCTGCCTCAACGTCCTGAGTTGCTGGGACCACAGGCACATGCCACCATTCCTGGCTAATTTTTTGTGCTTTAGTAGAGATGGGGTTTTGCTGTGTTTCCCAGGCTGGTCTTGAATTCCTGAGCTCAGGCAATCCACCCACCTCAGCCTCCCAATCCATCCACCCTGGCCTCTTATCCTAAATTCACAATGTCCTTTTCCTGTTCTTCACATAAAACTCCATGCTTCTGGCCTCTCTTTTTTCCATTTATTCCTTAACCAGGGCAACCATATTTCTACTCAATGGAAATTCTATGAACTTTGATCACAAAGATCATCACCAACAAAAGGACGAAATCCGAAGACACTCTGAGTCCTCATCTCCTTCATCTTTATTTAGCATTGGATGCAGTTCATGAAGCCCTCTTTGTAACTTCCCCCTCCCCTGTTTCTTTGAGACTCCAGCTTCCTCTTGGTTCTCTCCCCTCTCCTGGTACTGTCAGCTCCTTCCTTATGGTATTGGTATTGACTTTCTCTACCACACTCTCTGCAGCCTTATCAATGCCCATGATTTCAATTATCAATTAAATAGTGAAGACTTCTAAGTCTGCAGCACTAGCTTAAACCTTTCTCCTGGCCGCTAGACCCAGCAGTCTGAGGATGCCTTCCCTTGGCTGTCCCTCAGATGCCTCAACTCAGCAGGGCTGAAACCGCAGCTCCCTCTCTTCCCAGACTCCGTGTTACATAACCTCCAAGTCACTCAAGTAAGGAACTTGGAAGGCAGTCTGACCTCTTCCCTCAGTCTAACCAAAGGAGCACAGGTTTCAGACCAGACAGCTCTGAGTTCAAGCATCAGTTCACCAATTACAAGCTCTATGACTTCGGGGAACTAGTGTCTCCCTCTAAATCTCATTTCCCCTATCTGTACAATGGGGATAATAACAGTATCTGCTTCATTGGGTTATTGGGATTGGATGAAATGATGCCTATAAAGTGACTGACAAATCATAACCTTAGAGTAAGTGCTCAATACATGTTAGCCATGGTGAATTATAACGATAAACCACTAGCTGGCTCTTGAATTTGTGCTCTTACCCTGGCCAGGAACTGTAAGTCATCTTAGAATCTTCCCAGTTCTCTCCCTCAACTCTCTATGAAAAAAGTCATCAAGTATGGTCAATTCTACCTCCTGAGGCTTGAAGTTAGTGCCCTTTCCATCTCTCTCCCTGATTGTCATCACAGAGGCCCATCTGGTATGGCTGACTGCAGTCTCATCTCCTCTGACCCACCTGCTACTCCAATGCTTCTCAAACGTTTGTGTGCATGCAAATCCCCTAAGGAGTTGATCATTTCAATCAAGGTCCAGAAGGGCCCGTGGGAGTCTGCATTGGCAAGAAGCTCCCAGGATGCCAAGGCTGCTGTTTCACAACTGCACTGTGAGTAGCAAAGCTCTGCTCTTTCCCTAGTTCTCTAAAAACCAGATCCAAACTTCTCGATCCCCTGCCTGAGAATCTTTGATGAACTTCACAACTTAACCTAAAATGCCCTTTTAGTCTTACTTCCTCCTGTTCAATTTCACACAATATATGCCTTGGCTACACACAAGCATCTCAAAATGCCACACACTGCCATTGCTTTGTACCTTTGTTCATGCTGTTTCCTCTTGTAGAGTGTGCCTTTCCTTATCTTCTCTGCCTTGTAGAATCCTATCCCTTTTTCCAAGACTCAGATTTAAGTGTCACCTTCTCTAGGAAGCCTTCGGTGGTCTCTATGGAAAAATTCTCCATGCACTCTGCTATGTCCCTTGGTTCTTTGTTTACCCAGCTATAATAGCATGCATCCTTTCTCATAGTTAGCCATACAAACATCTGTTCCCCTAGATTTTAAGCTCCATGACTTATCTTTGTGTCCCAAGAATCTGACAGTGAGTAGACACTCAAAATATGGATATGAGGAGGACAGAGGAGGTGGAGGGTAGAAGAGGAACTTGAGGCCTACTGGAGCTCCTATGCTCCTAACACACCATCACCCCCTGGTGGCAGCATGCCAAAATTGCTGGTTCAATGTTTTTTGAAATGTCCTAAGTATTAATACTTCTTTTGAAGAATGGCTCAACATCACTGTCTTGGAAACCAAGACCCCAAAAGACCCTGCCAGTCATCATTAATGTTTTCTTAGTTCCTCTTCACCCCTCTCAGTACACAAGGTCAGTGATGCACATTAATTTCAAGCTACTGATGAACTGTAGGCAGCCTACCTTCAGGTTTCTCTCCTACTCTTGTGAGTTCGGACTCCTGGCTTGGCTCACTGGTTCCATATACATTGATTGCACGTACACGGAATTTATACTCGTGGTCAGGCAGTAGGTCCTGGACGTTGAAAGAGGTGCTGCGGCATGTGGCTAGTTCCTTCCATGTCTTGTTGGCTGAGTCCCAGATCTCGATGCTGTAGGACTGTACAGCACTGCCCCCATCATATGAGGAGCCATACCAGGACAGGGTCAGCGAGGAGCTCCGAATGTCAGAGGCACAAGGTGTGCCAGCTGGGGGGTCTGGCTTATCTGGGAATAAAGAAGCACAACATCATCCACACTTTCCAGAATTGCAGGGAAAGGAAGCTTGTGAATTACCACTGTCACGGGGGAAATGCAACCTAGAGAACCCACTCTGAAGTCCCTGGTCCTGCGTCCCTTTCCCACATCTGCACACTACAGTTAGAGCTGTGCACAAACCCACCTGTACAGAAAGCCCCATGTATAACTATTTGCTCCAAAAAAGCACCTCCCCCTTTTTTGGCTAATTTTCCAGTCTACATGCAAGTCACGATTTCCTGTACTTTGCCCAAGTCATAAACATATTTCTCCGAGTAAACAGATCTAGGAAGCTGCCGAGAAGGCGTGGGCTATTTTTCATCAAAAACATGTTTTGAGAGAGAGAGTTCAGCCTGAGTGTGTGTGTGTGTGTGTGTGTGTGTGTGTGTGTGTGTGTGTGTCTGTCTGTGCCTGTCCTTCAGGCCCTTGGTCAATGACCTGTGACATAACTAGGGGTCTGCTTCAACTTTCTCTGGGTCTTGAGAAATGCCTGCCTCACTACAAGCACAGTGTTTGTGCTCTGAAATCAGAAGATTCAGGTTTGAACACAGATCTGTCTCCACACAGTAGCTGTTAATTGCCCTGTGCCTCAGTTTCCTCATATGTAAAATGTGAATAACAGCACTTACCTCACAGATGGTTGTGAGAAATTCTTAGAATCTGAGTGGCTGGCTTGACTAGTCATTACTTTCAAGATTATTGTAGGAGTTTATTTCTAACTTTAATATACTTAAAAATTACTCCTACCCTACCTCTTTTATTCTCCGAGGGCTGTTGGGATATAAATAATTTCAAAAGCAAACCACAATACCATCCCTGACTAATGGACAGAAAATGAGCTGAGGACACAAATAAGAAGTGGCCCTTTTGGCTGGCTGCCTTCCCATTCAGATGACCTGGCCTCAGAACTAGTAGTCCTGCCAACTTCAAGTCAAATCATGGTAGCCAATACTTTAATGAGGCTCTTGAGTTTTGCTGATTTTATTAGTTGCTTATCTGAGCAAAACTCTCCTATTTTTCAGATTTAGTTTTTGCAGATGGTTGGTTAGTTACAGATATCTGTGTTCATTAACCCTTCATCTCCCTCAATGCTGTTTGAGTTCATGAAGCCCCACAAAGTCGCAATTGAAACCATACTTTTAAGCTAGGTCAACTCCAGCAAATTTGAAAGCAGTTTGTTTGCCTGACCGTCTCATTTAGAGGAAGGCCACGTGTGTTCCTATGCAACAATTCTGCATGTTCTTCACATGTACCCCAAAACCTAAAATGCAATAAAATAAATAAATGGGGAAAAAAAAAGAAAATGATGCTAATATGCACCTACCGCTTAGGGTTTTTGCAAGCATCAAGTAAGCAAACATAGATAAAATATTTGACCGCTACTCTCCCACCCCTAGCAAGGCAGGAAGGCCAAAGGGAATTCCTGCAAATGACCCTATGTATATGGAGAAGAAAAATCTGCATGTGCATATGAGTATATATATTCATATTCATTCTTGTCCCCTCTCCCAGCCCTGCTGATCCACATTCCAGCCCAGAATGCACTGCCCAGAAACTGTCTATCCCCAGTAACTAAAGCCCTGGGAATGATTCTGGGATTGTGACAGTGCCACTTTCCAGTGCTGTTTCCATGCCAGAGGCTTCCTGCGACAGAACCACTTTCGCTGGCTGTTTATGTTCTCTTAGAAAAACCGTTTGTTCTGAGAGATATATTGGCCTTTTTTGAAACATTTCTGGTTTTGGCGAAGATGTTTATTACTCTAAATTCTCTTAGAGACAAGTGGTTCAAGTTCTCTCAAGACCGAGCTAAGGAAGTAAAAAAGCCTAAAGAGGGACAGAAGACAGACCCACTACTCCCCCTAGAGAAAGCTGCCTGGAAACCATGTGATTGGCCACATCTGAAGTCGTGTGGGCTTATAAATGAATGCACTCTGCCAACTGATCTTCTTTCTGCTTTGGTCAAGAAAAGAAAACTAAGAAATGGGTGTTGCAGAAGAGGTGCCATTTGAACCCCACCCTGTTATAGATGCCTCTTGGCTGAGAATGAGAACCTATACATGACGTATATGATATGTAAGACTTGTTGCACAAAAGAAGATGCAAAATTTAGGGAGAGGGACTTTAATTCCAAGTGAAAATCCAACACTTTTAAGGAATTTGCTACCAAATTAAGGAGTTCAGAAAAGACCCAAGTCAGAAGTCCTATGAGACTGGAGGCCTCCCACACCTCCACCTGCCTTTAGAGCCATGGGCTGTACCTGATACTTTCTGTTCTTTCTAAGCTACAGAGCCCCATGCAGCAGCTGCACTAGCGAGGGATGAAAACCCTCATAAAAGAACAGATGTCCTTGGAACAGAGCGCTCCTGTGAGCCTCTCCTCCATGGCGACATGCTCAGAGTGGTGGGGAGACCCTGGGCATCCCTAGGCAAAGGAGATTCCACATTTCCTCTGAATTCTCCCAGGGCTCCCTGGAGGCTTGACTAACAGAATAGGAAACTCAGCTGAGTCTAAGAGAAGGGTCGCCAGTGGCGCCAGCTTCAGGATTTTCTCCTCGGCAAATGTTCTAATTCCCAGGAAAACGGAGGATCCCGTCCTACAGCTTCCTACTAGAGTAACTGCCGACGAGGTCTCATTGTGCTTGCTTCTTGGAAGGTGACCAGTGGCTGTGCCTAGTTCCACCTGGATGTCCCTGCCCTGGGACTTCAGCAACTGCTGGAAGGGCCCCCAAATGTCATCTACCTGGATAATCCTAGCCCTTGGGAAATGGATCCTCAGCAGCTAAGGCATTTTGCTTACCAAGAAAACCCAGTAGTCAGTGGCAAAGCCAAAAGGAGATTCCAAGAAGCCACTGGGCCCTCGCTCCAGGGCTCGGGACTTTCCAGGCTATCAGGCAGAATGAGCTCAACAAGGCATCTTGCTTAAGCCTGAGCTGAGCATTCAGATGGGAAATCATGCAAGCTCTAAACTCAGTATTTGGGGATTATTGGGTATTTGGGGTTCTCCCTACTTGTTTCGCTCCTTTAAAGATATGAAAAGAGACTTGCTTTTCTCATGTTGGGTGAGTGACCTTAAGGAATCCATCTGGGTGTGCTGCTCACTGCCCTCTTCCTTATTCCCCACAGGCCAAGACCAGGGGCACATGTGTCAGAAGAGGCTCTGAGCATCGCAAATTCCTGGGCTGCCTTTTAAAATATAATAAGTCTCCAAAATAGCCAAATATCACTCACTTAAGCTAACAGAGGGAAAAGCTAGTTTTTATTATCATTTGAAAAATAGGAGTCAGAGATGATCTGAAAAGAAAGTGGTCCTTTAAAGAATATACAATAAGAGAAGTTTGCTGCTAACAAGTAGGAGTTGTATTAAACTGGCCTTACTTGGCTGATCTGTAAATGCATGCTTCTAGAGTGCACAAAAACTGTCTGGAGCAGGCTAAGTGATTCCCGTTTTATCTCATGTATGTTTTACATCTGCTTAATAAACCCTGATCAGAGAATACAGAGATGTCCCTGAAGATGCACAGGTAAATCTGAGCCTCCTCTAGGTTTACTTTGAACTAATATTCTAAGTGCACGAGCTCTGAATGAATGTGGCTTTGCTGTATCCATCAATGTGAGTCCTGTTTTATTGAGCAATTCTATTCTTAGCTCTTTGAGGGGGAGGCAGACAGAAAGCCTCAGTCCTCCTCCATTCCATTCCCCTCCCAGGACGGCATTTAACATGTTGCTCCTGCCAGCTGGCGGACTGCCACGCCAATGGCCCTGTCAGCGCTGGCCGCAGAGAATAAGAAACTAAACCATAAAAGGCCAGAACTGCAGCCCACTTAGTGGTGATCGGGGGAGGGGAGTGCGTGGCACTGTGCAGGAGCTGGGCATACTGGGGGCTGGGGGAGGGATGGCTGAGTACAGAAAAGCAGTTCAAAGAATCTGACCCCAAAGTTGCTTAAGGAGGAACAGATGAGAGAGAACATCAAAGAAAAGTGGAAACTGATGCTTGCTGATAGGACGGGAGAACACGGCCAAATCAGGGCTTCAGAACAGATCTAAATGTACCAGCAAACTGGATTGCCAACACCAAGCCCCCACAGGTTCCTGACTCCTTGGGAGGAAGTTATTCAAATAAGCCCCTGGAGTCGCCATAAAGAGACAGAGTGAGAAAAGGGTTGTTCTTCTCCTTTAGAGATGAAAAAAACTCATTCCCTGACTCCTTTGTAGACCAGTCTTCCCCAGTCTGAAACTTCTAATTGAAAGAAACGAATGAATGAGGGCCAGAGGAATACAAGAGGAAAAGGGGATATGTGGGACAGGATGACAGACCCTGAGAAATGGCCAAAATGGAGCATGGGGTGAAGAAACCAGGCCAGGGAGAGGAACAGAGCAAGTGAGAAGGCAAAGAGAAATATGGACAATTGAGGATGGGGAGTGGATGCTGGAGCTCAGTCCTCTGTGAATTCCCTCTTCCAGGTCTCCTGTGTCTAGGGACAATCTTCCAGGGGGCTTTGCAGTACTTCCTGTCTGGGGCGTTGAGCCAGGGCCTAGAACCCATGGTCTGTTCTGGTAGCTGGAGGGGGCACAGCTCACTGACCACCTCCTTTGTCTTCCCAGCTCCGTTTTACTTTGTCCTTTGTCTTCATGTCTTCCCTATTCACCTGGTTGGACAAGGGCTTCTTCTTCCCCAAATGCTTAGGGGCTGGAGAGAAGTGCTACAGGGCTTTCTAAGGCTTAGCATGAGAAAAATGGAAGGACAGACATCAACAACTCCCTGGCATGTGGACAGTGCCCCAGAAGGCTTGCATGTCCTCCTCAAGATGAATTTTGCTGCCAGAGTGTCCCTTTACCTTTTGGAACATTCTGTACCTACTTCACACTCCCATGAGTGGCACTGGAGGACAAGTGCTTGAAAGTTTAGAGCTAGTTCTCACTTAGGCCCTGATGCACGATGTCACTTTGCTCATATTAGTCCTCAGTTTCCCCTACATAAGGCTGGAAACATCAGTCATGTCCATCCTAGTCCTAAGCTGAGGATACAAGATGAAGATAGGGAAGAAAAACTGCTTGAGAACTAAGTCAGGGAATCATAGAATGTCAGAGAACAAAGTCAAGGAATCATAGACTACTAGAGAATTACAGTTGAGGAAACACAGAATGTCAGAGAATAGAGCGGAGGAATCAGAATGTCAGAGAATATAGTCAATGAATCAGAATGTCAGAGAACAGAGTTGGGAATCATAGAATGTCAGAGCTACAGGAGACCTTAAGAGTTACTGTCTCCAAATTCTAACTTCATGTCTAGATACCTCCATAAGAAAGATTCCAGGGGAAGGCTTCTAACCACCAGAGCCACACGAACCCTGTTACCAGCAGATCCTTTTGTTCTGTGTGCCCACGTGTGTGTGCGCCAGGAGCACACAGGAAAGGCTAGTATGCAGGAAGTCAAGGTCGGGACCACCACACACAGCTGCGTTTTGTGCACTGCAGAAAAGGGGCCTAGTGAGGGCATCTGGCTAATCTGTGCTCCCCAAGGCCAGGTCATGAGCTCTGAGGTGAGGCTGGAAGTGCTGTGCCCTTTTCACTCTACCCAGCAAGGCCCCTTTTTCTAGTTTTCACAAAGGTACCCTATGAGCTTGAAAGCCAAGAACAAATGGAAAACCTGCTTGGGTCTGGTGCACATATCAATAAACACCAGGTCAAAGGCTTCCACATGCACAACATATGAAGGCCCACAAATGCATGAGACAGAGTCTAGTCTCTATCTGTCTGCTCCTCTGCCTGCTCATTCTGCCGTCCTGAGCACCTGCCACACGGGGAACAACTGGAGCAGAATATGACAACAGTGGGAAACTGGTTAGAAAGCTCTTTTGATGCCCCAGGAGAGCGTTGACCAGGGCGCAAAGACAGTGATTAGGAAGGAGAGAAAAAGTGAACTTGAGAATCAGTCGGGAGATAGACCCAACTCAATCCTGGGATGAAGGAGGTGATAACGAAAAGTGAGTGCAGTCAGGATTGGGAGGTCATGGTGACCTCAGAAAGGCAGTCCCGGCAGACTAATGGGGTGTGGGGGTGAGGCCACAGGAAGCTGGAGGGTGCTGGGGGATGAAGAAGCAGGAATGCAGTAGAGGCTCACACTGTCAGAGAGAGAAGGTAGGGTGGCTGGAGCGAGAGAGAACACTGCAGGAGTTATACATGCCTGTGCATCTGGCTAAGATGGTGATACTCATGGGCTGCTGGGAGGAGCCAGGAGAGAGGAACAGGCTGGAGAGAGAAGTGGGAATGGTGGAGCTCCCCAGGGTCTGGGGTCCAGAGCACAGAATGAGGAAGGAACCTTTGGCAGGACCAAGGTGGGCCATCCCCAGAGCCAGAAGGATGGAGTCAGGATGGGGACAGACACAGACACCTGTGGTGTAGGGGCCAAGAAGTTGACCACGTTTATGCATCATGTCTCATATTTCTCAAAGAAGCTAGATGTCAAGGCCTGAGGGCAGGGAACGCCAGGAACAGCTATCACAGAGAGGTGCTGATAGAGACAGGGAAAAGGATTTCTGCCCAGCTGTGGCCCCTTCACTGAGCCTGGAGGCCAGCAGGGTCTAGCAGGGAGTCTGTGGGTTGCTGTGATCTTCCTTCTGTGGTACCTTGAAAATCAGGCACAGGAGTGGCAAGAGAGAACAGGTGATGAGGTCCTGAGGCCCATGCTTCTTGCCTGGGGGCTCGCTGCCTTCCCCTTGCCCCATGCTGCATGCCACCTGGCCAGCAGACTCACCCACGACAGTGAGGTTGACCTGGGCCTGCCTGCTGCCCAGCTTGTTCTCCACCAGCAGTGTGTAGCAGCCACAGTGCTCCTGGCGCGCGGCCAGGATGGTGAGCTTGCTGCTGTTCTCGCTGTTCTGCACCTTCATGTGCTCGCTCTCCTGGATCTAGGGGCAGAAGACAGAGCAGGGGCTGAAGCCTTAGGCCATTGGGCCAGGAAAGGAAGGGGGCTCCTCCCCTTTCCCTACTCCCTAAAGATGCAGCCGGACAAGCTGTGGGGGGCTCGGTCTGGTCTGGACTCTGCACTTCCCTGAGGCCCCTTCTCTCCTTCATCCAGAACTCAGCTTCCCTAAGGGTGCCAGGTCTGGGATGGGCAAGGAGAGTGTGGAGCAGGGATAGGATGGATGAACTAGCTGGGCACTCACTGTTCTCAGGAGTACCTGGTCTCCCTCTACCTCTCTGGAATGGGATGATAGGAGAACACATCTCAGCAAAGCCATTCACAAGGCCCACTCCTGTGGGTTCTAACCTCTTCTGTGCTGCCCAATGCCATGGCTGCTAGTCACATGTGGCTATTTAAATTTTAATTAGTTAAGTGGAAACAACCCAGATGTCCATCAACTGATGAACAAATAAACAAAATGCGTTATATCCTGACAATGGAATATTTATTATTGATTCATTGAAAGGAATGAAGTACTGATTCATGCTACAACATAAATGAGTCCTGAAAAGGGTATGCTAAATGGAAAAAAAAAAAACACTACACAGAGAAGATGACATACTGCATGATTCCATTTATATGAAATGTCCAGAAGAGGCAAATCCATAAATACTGTTAGTGGTTGTTAGGGCCTGGGGGAAGGGGAGGAACGTCTGCTAATGGGTCTGGGGTTTCTTTTGGGGATGATGAAAGTATTCTAGAATTAGATAATGGTGATGCTTGCAAAACCTTATGAATCTACTGAAACCTACTGAATTGTACACTTTAAAAAGGTAAATTTTATGGTATATGAATTATATCTTAACAAAGCTGCTAAACACTTTTTAATTAATTACAATTAAATATTCAGTTCCTCAGTTGCAGTGGCCACATTTCAAGTGCTCAACAGCCACATATGTATGGCTGGTGGCTGCCATATTGGATAGCACAAAGCTAACACATCATTGCAGAAAGTTCTGAAGGACAGAGCTGGGACTTGGCTAAACGTCTCTGAAAAGTGATGAGATTCCATCTTATTTCAGACAACAGTAGTCCAAGCATAGCTCAGGACAAACATGCCCTGGGATGCTAAAGGCGAGCTTCTCTTTTCCGTCTTTTGAGACCAACCCTGCTTTCCTCCCTGTTAGTACTACGTGCTCATCTCTGAGCTGCTGCTCATCTCTGGGCTTAGGAGAATTGACTGGTTTTATAACAGAGCAACAGAGTGCTCAGAATAAATCTTTTTTTTTTTTTTTTTTTTTTTTTGAGATGGAGCCTCACTCTGTAGCCCAGGCTGGAGTACAGTGGCACAATCTCTGCTCACTGCAACTTCCACCTCCTGGGTCCCAGTTCAAGCCATTCTCCTACCTCAGTCTCCCAGGCAGCTGGGATTATAGGCATGAGCCACCATGCCCAGCTAATTTTCGTATTTTTTAGTAGAGATGGGGTTTCACCATGTTGGCCAGTCTGGTCTTGAACTCCCAACCTCATGATCTGCCCACCTTGGCCTCCCAAAGTGCTGGGATTACAGGTGTCAGCCACTGTGCCCGGCTCAGAATAAATCTTCACAACTTCCCGCTCCTGGGCCAGCCCACTGTTACAGGGTCTCTGCTGATCATGCATATGGGCACACACTATCACTGTGGGATTGGTGGAGCTGCTAGGCTCCCCAAGTCCTTTCAAAGCTGGTTGTCTGGAAATTCCAACATTTTTCTGTAGGAATCATTATGATAAACTGTAGCTAGATTTCTGGCTCAGTAAGACACAGTTCTATTTATCATACAATTCTTCTATCCAAATACTCACATTTGCTTTTATTCCTTCAGCATGTGGCAAGTTTAAGCAGTTATCACAGACAGGAATCAATGGGCTGGCACAAAATCACAGCAAGCCCATGGAGTCTAAGAGGTCATCTTGGGTCACTGGCTTGACTTTCCTGACTCTGAGTAGGATTCTAGACTGTGCTATCAAATCAGATGGGAGCCGTAGATGGTTTCTACTTTTTCCTTCACATTTTTCTGTATTACACAAATTGTCTACAAAGGCAGGGATTATTGGTAGGTTCAGAAACAAAGATTAGCAAGAACTCAGGTTTGGTGAGTGAGTGACAGGTAGGGGAGTAGCCTCTCTCATTTCTAAAGCTACGAAGAGTGAGGCCAGTTCAGCACGGCATTTCTCATCTCTTTTGGCCCAAAGGCTGTACAGGTTGTTCTCAGCACCGCCAATGGCCACCCCATCCTGTCACTGACCTGCTTTCGGAACTTCATCCAGGTACAGGTGATGGGCTGGGTGCCGGCCACTTTTCCAAACAGCTCCACTGACTCTCCTGCACGGACCTTCTGGTCCTCAGGAAACTGGATGATCTGAGGGGGCATTGCTGAGGGGACAGGGAGAAAATGAGTGAGGCAGAAGGATCTCAGGCAATCTTATCTCATTTGACGCTGCCGTCCACAGTGGTCTGCTGGCTCTTCTCTTGGCTTCTGGAAACTTCAGGGTAAGACTGAGGGCAGTGATCCCTGCTGCAGGACATCCAAGTTCTTGCACCTGCTAGCTTTGTTCACCTTTTCATTCTGATTCCCTCAGAAGTGACCCACACAATTTATTGGTTGTACTGGAATTTGTGTCTTACCCTAATTTTTCGAATTGAGCTCCTAACTCACTTATGAATTAAGCAGCATCTTGCCTTCTAACCTCTAGTCAAACGCTGGCTGGCAGGCTTGATTCAAGTCCTCAAGTGTCATCCAGTGGAAAACAGACCAGGGCTCCATATAACAAGCATACACAGAGCTGGGCACAAAAGTAGCCCTGAGGGAGTCATGTACACAAGGGCAGAGAGGAGGATGGATGGCAGGACAGAATTCACAGCAGGGGTAGGCAGGAGAGCAGCTAGTCCTGTGTGATGCTGTCAACATGGGAAGCAGAAGGAAAGGCAAAGCCGTGGAAGAGGACAAGGGGCCAGGCTGTGCAGAGGCTCGTGGTGAGCAAACTCAGCCTGAAAAATGCAGAGCTAGAACTGAGAGTGGGGTACAATGGGGTATCTCCTGGGATCACATACCCAGATGTCAGTCTAGGAGGGTAAAGGCAAAACCCCCATGGCAGATGACTTCTTTGCCCCCAGATAGTGCCATGGCCAATTACCTGCCTTCAGAGGCGTCTTGGGGGCAGGTTTCTTTTTCACAGTTGCATCACCTGAAACAAAGAAGTCCACAAGTTATTTCCTGTAGTTTTGTTTTTTCACAAAGCTTCTGATCCTAGGAAGATGTAATCTTGTCCACTGGCCCCTCATCCAGGGAGGGCTCTTATTTGAACATGTCTTTTCAGGCTGTGCAGGGTGGCTCACACCTATAATCTCAGCACTTTGGGAAGCCAAGGTGGGTGGATCACTTGAGATCAGGAGTCTGAGACCAGCCTGGCCAGAGTGGTGAAACCCCATCTCTACTAAAAATACAAAAACATTAGCGGGACTGGTGGTGGGCATCTGTAATCCCAGCTACCCAGTAAGCTGCGGCAGAAGAATCGCTTGAACCTGGGAGGTGGAGGCTGCACTGAGCAGAGATCACGTCACTGCACTCCAGCCTGGGCGACAGAGTGAGACTGTCTCAAGGAAAAAAAAAAAAAAAAAAAAGGAAAGTAAATGAATATGTCTTTTGAGAGATCACCTTGCCCTTTCACACAGACAACCTCGTAGACAAAAAAGAATGTCAATTCTCAGGGACCTATGAAAGGGTCCCTGAAGCCTCCAATGAGCTTAAAAACTCAAAAATGCTTATGCTCCCACATCCCTATATGAAGATAATGTCACACTTATTAACCACTGTCTCATCCTAACTTTCAGGAAACTCAGAAAGGAAATTATGTCATGTCAGATAAACCAACTAAAATTAGCCTTTGGTGTGGATCCAAGGGTCGCAAGCTTCCTTTGGGTCACAGACTGTGGACTGGTGGCTTTCATTTTTGTAAATGTTTGTTGGGTGGATGAATGGATGAATGAATGAATGGTCTCCTCCCTTCTTATCCCTACTTCCTCCAAATAACTCAAATAAGAAAAATGACTCAAACAGAAAAGTTGTACAGTGCAAACCTATTCACTTGGCTAAATCACAATATGGTGCATGTGCAAAAGCATCCTGAACTATTTTCATGGCTTGTTTTTCATATTTCTTTCAGGTCTTTGCTCAAAAGCCATCTAACCTATTTGTCCAAATGAAATGAAAACCTACAGGCACACAAATACCTGTATGCGAATATTTGCAGTGGCCTTATTCAAATCGCCAAAAACCAGAAGGTATCCAAATGGATGAACTGTGGTACATTGATGCTACCAACAAAAAGGAATGAACTACCGATACACAGAACACAGATGAATCTCAATGATTTATCTTTCTCTTCTGCTCAGAGGTGCCAAACTCAAAAGGTCACATACTGTATGATTCCATTTATACGACATTCTAGAAAAGGCAGAACTACAGGAATGGAGAACAGATTAATGAATGGTTGCCAGAGGTGGGGTGGGGGAGGGGTGGCCTGAAAAGGGGCACAGGGAAATGTTTTGTGGTGACAGAACCAGATTTTGACTGTGCTGGGAGTCACATGATTATATTAATTTATCAAGAGTCACAGAATTGTGCACTAAAGAGGGCGAAGTTCACTCCAACGAAATTATGCCTTACTATAAAAAGGGAGGAAAAGCCACTTCACCAGTGAGATCTTCCCTAACTACCCCATACAAACAGCAGACCTGCCCCCAGCACCCCTCATCCTTCTCATCTTGCTTTATGGTCCCCATACCCCATGGCACTTGTCACCATATGAAAAACTATATCTTCACATATGTATTTACTGTCTGCCCTTCTCCTCCCCCTAAACTGTAAGCTTTTTGAGGGCAGGGACTTTTTTGGTTCACTGCTGTATACCAATGTGGCTAACACACAGTAGGTACTCAATAATGATTTGCTGAATGAATGAGTGGGCTAATATTAACAACTATTCATCCAGAGAGATCCACCTCTGCAGATTAAGGGGAAGCAGTGTTACTGGCCTGGATATGGGTTGCTCTGTGACTGCAGGCAAGTTAGGCAAGTTAGTAATTTGTAGATTACCAGTTGTGCATTTCCATGATGGGAGGCACGCTGCTACCCACTGAATGCCCCGGGAAGATTGCGTGAGGCAGTGATTCTTGACAGGAGCACGCTGAGATCACAGAGCTGCTGGCTGCCAGCTGTGTGGTTAAGCCCAGGGTGAGAGCTTCTACCAAGTTCACCCAGGCTCACTGTCATCATTGATTCATCCGTCCATCTCCAAAACGTTACTCAGGGCCTACTATGTGCTGGGCCAATGCCAATCAGTACACATGACTAACCTGGGTACTGAGGAGGAAACCAAACAATATAAGAAATCAGGCCTGAGGAGGATCCAAGATGGCCGAATAGGAAGAGCTCTGGATTGCAGTTCCCAGGAAAAAATCAGACGGTGAGTGATCACCGTGTTTCCAAATGAATTTATGCTGCCCACAGACCCGGAGATTCCCAGGCGGAAAAGTGCCATGAGTCTCCAGCATGGCTGTTTCAGCCAGCGTAGCAGGTCTCGCACAAAAATGCACACAAATGCAGGCACCGTTTCAACTGGCGACTGGAATGCCTGGGAGACAGAGTCGCCCGTCCAACTGAAAAAAAGAGGGCTGAAACAGGGAGCCAGGTGATCTGGCTTGGCTGCTGCCACCGCCAGAAAGAGCAGCAATCTGAAATGCTCGGGATTGAGAGTTTCATGGCAAGCACAGCTGGACCCAGGATGGTCCAGCTCTGTGTGGGGAAGAGTGTCCGCCATTACCAAGGTAGTCCACCACTACCAAGGCAGTCCGCCATGACCGAGGCAGTCCATCACTACCAAGACAGTCCACCATTACAGAGGCAGTCTGCCATAATAGAGACAGTCCGCCATTACTGAGGGAGACCACCATTACCAAGGCAGTTCTAACTATACCCCTATAAACAAAACTGCAAGGAAGTTCACACAGCAGCTGGGCAGAGCCCACAGCAGCTAAGCAACACCTCTGCTGGCAGACTGTGACTAGGCTACCTCCTCGCTGGGCAGGTCATCTCTGAAAAAAGACAGCAGAATGACAGGAACTTATAAATAATCCACCTTCCCGGACAGAGCACCTGGGAGAAAAAGGCAGTTATGAGTTCCTCTGCAGCAGACTTAAACATACCTACCCAGAAGCTATTAACAGAACAATGGAGACAGACTGTCTCCTCAAGCAGCTCCCCATCCCCCTTATAACCAAAGAGACACCTCATAAAGGAGAGCTCAGGCTGACAACTGGTGGGTATCCTTCTGGGACAAAGATAACAGATGAAGAAACTGGCAGCAACCCTTACTATTCTGCAGCCACTGCAGGTGACCCCCAGGCAAGCAGGGTCTGGAGTGGACCTCCAGCAGTCCTATAGCAGCAAGGCCTGACTGTTAGAAGGAAAACTAAGAAACAGAAAGAAATAACTTCATCAGCAACAAAAAGGTCCACTCAGAGACGCCATCTGAAAGTCACCAACCACAAAGACCACAGGTAGATAAATCCACAAACATAGGAAGAAACCAGTGCAAAAAGGATGAAAATACCCAAAACCAGAACACTTCTCCTCCTCCAAGGGATCACAACTCCTCACCAGCAAGGGAACAAGGCTGGATGGAGAATGAGTCTGATGAATTGACAGAAACAGGCTTCAGAAGGTGGGTAATAACAAACTTCTCTGAGCTAAAAGATCATGTTCTAACCCAATGCAAAGAAACTAAGAACCCTGAAAAAAGGTTTGATGAAATGCTAATGAGAATAAACAGCTTAGAGAGAAATGTAAATGAATTGATGGAGCTGAAAAACACAACATGAGAACTTCATGAAGCATACACAAGTTTCAATAGCCAAACTGACCAAGCAGAAGAAA